>NW_020954568.1:691890-713380 GCF_900497805.2 Vombatus ursinus | reverse complement strand
CCCGGGGGGGGTGTTGGGTGTAGCAAGGGGTGGAGGGGAGCCACGGAGGGTGGTGTTGGGTGTAGCGCGGGGTGGGGGGGAGCCACGGTGGGGGCGAGAAGCGAGCGTGGAGAGGAGAGGGGGGCGCGGGGGCAGTTTCAGGGATCACATTCACGCCTCAGAAATGGACAAGTGCTACCAAGCAGGGTTTGATTTTTGTTTTGTTGATCGTCCAGACTTAAGGATGTGGTTCAGATTAACTTAAACGTGGGCGCGCTGTGTCCTTCCTTTCAGAGAGCTAGTCGTTAAACATTTACCAGCACACTCCCTGGTTTAGTGCCTTCATAGCACGCGCCTATTCATTGTGAATTTGGAAGACAAATCAATCCCCAAATATTTATGAAGCACCTACTCTGTGCCAAGCTCTGCTAGGCTCTGGGGATGCAAATTCAGAGGCTGAAACATCCTAGGGAATCCCCGTCCGCGGGTCCTGCATACCAAAGAGTAGACACTGAGCATGCTCAAACCTCCGTGTGGTTAGAGACCTTAGGACAAAGAGCATGGAATGTCAGAATGGGGAAGGACCTTAGAACATAGAACATGGAAAACTGAAGCTGGGAGGGAACTTAGAAATCTTCCGATCCAGCCGCCTCATTTTACAGTTGAGAAAACTGAGGCCCAGAAGAAGACAGGAATTCATCGAAATTTCCATAGCACTCTTGGAAACTAGAAACCAGAGGTCTGTGTTCCTCATCCAGGGTTTTGAAGAGGCTCCAAATAAGGGCTTTGGGAGCCAGAGAAGCAGGCAAGACTGAGCTGTTGGAAGAGACCAAAGGCCTAGCTGAAGCTGGCGAGCCCCGAGTGCTTGGCTTTTAGGTGCTTGGTGCTCACACTTTCTCCAAAGTGTGGCCGTGGATGTAGGACTGCAGCCTTTGTTTAGAGGGGGGCACCTGCTCCTGCCTCCCTTCTCCCTCTGCTGCCGTGGAGGGGGCAGCCAGAAGCTTAGGTTGCCCACTGCTTTTGGTTAAATGTTCTGCAGGACACATGCAACCCCTCCCAGTCTCTGCCCTTCTCCCAAACCTTTCTTCCAACAAAGAGGGCTGGAGGGAGTCCAGAAGGACACCAAAGAAGGGTCCCCATCTGGGGAGTCTGAGGAGCTGAACACAAATTCCACTTCTACCCCTCGATGAGATATGACCTCAGAGGCACAAGTCCCTTCCCATCTATGGGACTCAGTTTCCTCATCTGTAAAATTAAGCGGTCTGAATTAATATTCTGTGCATTGCCTGGGAATGGAGCAAGATGGTGAGAGGACTGGAGGCCAGGCTAGAGAGTACTGCTTGAAGAAACTGAAAAGGTTTGAACCTGGAAAAGAGAAGAGCGGTGGGGGCAGGGCGAGGGTGGGGTGATGGTGTTGGTGTGGGACCATTACGTGTGGATGAGACAAGGAGAGCCTTGTCATTTGGCTCCCGTGGGCAGGAGGACCACTGAGGGAAGTCATCGATGAAAAGAAGAAACGGGCTCAGTGTTACACAAACTTTCCCAATTGTGAACAAAGAAAGGGCTGCTGGGGTGGGTGTGGGGGACTGCCCTCCTGTCAGGGCTGGTGTTAGGGGAAGGCAATAGGGAGACCAGATGCCCCTGAGGTCCCTGACAACCCCGAGGAGTCTTCAATTCTACTCCACTGCTGGGGCTCCCTCCAGTGGCCAAGCAATAATGGTGCGCCTGGGGCAGGATTTCCCCAGGGAAGGTGAGTCCTTTGCCCTCTGGCCTGGGGTGGGGACAGGCTACATGGTTGTCACCTTTCCTGAGAATAAGGAGGCAGAGAGGAGAAGAGAAGGGCCTATAGGGTGGCATGAGTCACTTCTTAATCTGAGTGTCAGTTTCCTCACTTGTAAGATAGGAACAATAAATTTTTTGTGCCCTGCCTCACCAGGTTATTAAGAAGACTGCACTTTGCCACCCTTAAAACGTTAAATAACTGTAAGAGAGCAGGGAGAGTGTGGCCCTACCCAGAACTTGAAGCCTTCCTAGATCAGCAAAAGCTGCTAGAGCCTTCCAGAAGCAGATAAGGCTAGGTATGAGCTCCCTCCCCTTTTAGGGAAAGGCGCCACAGCCAAGAGATTTCAGATCCCGAGTCCCCAAAAAAGCATTGCTCATTTTGGCGAATTCTCACAACTCTGAAAGGGACTGTAGGACTGGGCTTCTTGGACCCCTGGGGTGTCCATTCTGGATGTGGGAATGACATTGGCCGTGACTCAGAGATGAGAATGAACTCAATATTTCCCAGTCCTCCTGATTCCAGGGTCAGTGCTCTAACCCTGCACACCCAGCTGCCCTTTACTACCCAGAGGTGTAACTCTTATTCTTCCACTGATGTTATCCTCACCAACCCGACTGGGCGAGGGAGTAGCCCTGTCTAAGCTGCCCTCTATGGGGTTTGTATTGCTGTAGTAGAACGTCAGCTCCTTGAGGGCAGGGAGCATTTCATTTTGTCTTTCTAGCCCCAGCACAGTCAGTCCTGGGCACATAGTAGGTGCTTAACAAATACTTATTGACTGACTCAGTGACTTTTTGAGGGCACGTATGGCCGGAGAGCCCAGCAGGCTTCATGAATTGGTGGCTGACGTTCTCTGAGCACCAACTTCCCTGCGGTAGGGGGCAAGGCTCAGCACAGGGGAGGGAGACGGTATAAATTAGTTGTCAGGAACCCGTTCCTAAAGGCATGGTCCTGAGTCAGAGGGCACAGAGTCTTGGGTGACCATATCCCAGAGCCTGAGAATGGAAGTTGTGAGGAGGACCCTCTCCCTTGAGGTCAGCGCCCACTGGCGCTCGGCCCAGGGCACGGGCCCAAGTGTAATTTGTATAGGATTTGTTTATAGCCCCTGCCCCTTTCTGGAAGATAGTCACAGATGGCGTGGTGGGGGAGTCCCCTCCTCCTTTCTTTTTGCCATTTCAATAGAGAGGCTGGGCTGTCTGGACACAGAGCTCTCCACAAAGAGACAGTCACTGAATTGGCTTTCTCTGCCAAGACTGGGCTGGGTGACTGACCTGCCTTGCCTTCCTGCATCATGTTGAGCTCCAGAGATGCCAAACAGGTAAGAGCGGCCCTGGCCTCATCTAGAGGACAGCTCGGGACACATGGGGGCCCCTCAGCCCAGGTAAGGCCAAGCCAGGCTGTGCCCTGAGTATTTTGGTCAAGGAGCCAGGGGCAAAGGCATTTGATATCGTTCTGCCTTCTGCTGGGAAGAGGGTTAGGAATGGTTTCAGGGTGGGAGAAAAACAGAGAGCATGGTCCTGGTCAGAAGCTCAGGATTGACAGTGACTCACCTGTATGCCCTTGTCCCTACATAGGCCTCAGTCTCCTTATCTGCAAAGTGGGAAGATATAATCCCCTGCCTTTCCCTACCTCACAGGCCTCAGTGGGAAGGGATGAAAAATGCATCGCTTGATGAAAAAGAACTTGCCACATTCTTTTTGACTCTTCCTATGCTCAGTTCTGGGCTGGGCAGGGAAAACTCCCTTGAATACAGGTCCATGCAGGGGAACCTCAGAGTTTGTCCTGGGGCCCAACGGCACTTACAGACCATTGGACTGGAAAATATTGGAGACAGAAGGCAGGGGCTGTGGGCAGGGGAGCCTCAGGGCATGGTGTGGGGCAGTGGGGGAGCCGAGGGTCTCTTGTCAGAAGCTGCCTTCTTTGGAGAATAGAGTCAGGACTAGAAGGGGCCCTAGGCATCACCTAGTCTAAAAGCCCTCCTTTTACAGAGGAGGTTACAGAAGCGCAGGCAAGGCAAAAGACTTGCCCAAAGCCACGCAGCCAGTGACTGGAAGAACCAGAACCTCTGCCCCTCCAAGCCAAGGGTTCTTTCCTCTTCTTCCTTAGCCCAGGGGCAGCCACAAGGTTCAGATGACTCTGCCTCCTTAGCCCTGGCACAGCCACCCAAATCTTAACGTCTCCAGTTCCCCTGAGGTCATTGGGCGGCTCCCCTGGCGTCTGGGCCAGACCCAGCCCTGGCCCTCTCACAGGATGAAAGTGGATAGAATTCAGCCAATTCTCCATCAAGGTGATTCCTCAGACCTTGCTTTCTCAGCAAGTCCTCCAGCCACTATGGCGCTGCCCAGCCTTGGTTTGTGTGGGTGAGAGAGAACTTTCCTCCTTGGACGAGCCTCCACTCCCTGTTCCCACCTCCAGTTCAGGGCTCTGGGGAGGGTGGAGGCTGGGGCCCTGCTGTCCTTGAAGCTGAGCTTGGAAGGAAGGCCTCCTGCACCTGCGGCATGCAAAGGAAGCCTGCCTTTGCATACGGTTCTCTCTTTGAGCTGCCCAAGGTATTTGCATAGCCTTCCCAGCCAGACCCAGAGCCCAGGCCCCACCCTGCGGCCATCAATGCCCCAGGCCTCCCCACCCACCATCCCCTCCCCCCAACCACCTACTCAGGGTAGGAGGGCATCTGGTGTCCACTGGGAAGAGATCAAAGGACCAGAAGTCAAAAGCCAGGAAATCAGGAGAGAAAAAAGGGTTCCAGTCAAAAGGGGCCCCAAAGGGAGGGGCAGCAGGTCCCATGGGGGTGGGGGAGGTCAGAGGACCTGGGTTCATGAAGCCCAGTCCTTCTACTTGCTAGCTTTGGGACCAGAGACAAGTCCCTTTGCATCTGGGGATAAGAATGACTCCCCACGGTAGGGGTAAGGGCAAATGTTCTTGTCACCAAGCCCAACAGGACTGATTCTCACACCCCACTGTCAAGAGTCCGGAGGAGAGCACTTAGTTAACCATTTCATACCACGAAATTGGGAGTGATTGTTCATCAGTGAAGGGTAATGGGGCCAGATGGTTCCTAAGGTTCTTTCCCCTCAAAACCTTGTGATCCCATGATGTTGAGATAATCCACCCCAACTCCCTGATTGTGTAGATGAGGCAGCAAGGCCCAGAGAAGGCTAGAGATTTGCCCAAGGCCACACAGCAACTTCAGCTCCTTCCCTAGCACAACTGGACAAAGAGAAAGAGAGGGAGGAAGGAAGGAAGGGAGGGAGGAAGGGAAGGAGGGAGGAAGGAAGGAAGGGAGGGAGGGAGGAAGAAAGGGAGGGAGGGAAAGAAGAAGGGAGGAAGGAAGGGAGGGAGGGAGGAAAGAAGGAAGGAAGGAAGAATGGATGAAGGGATGGATGGAAGGAAAAGAAAGCTGGCATTAGAAAAGAGCTGTGGGGTCTGAGGCCCAGGGGAAACCAAGATGCTAGAACTTGGGGCTAAGACGTCCATCTGAGTCCCCTTGCCACTGGGAGGAAGATCAAGGGAGAAAGGTAAGAGGAGGGTCAAGGCCATGATAGAGATGAAGAGAGGCCACTATAGGGTAATAGAAGCTTGAATGAATGGGTCCCCCCCCCACTCCAGGTAGCCTTCTCTGCTTACCCAAGCTCCGCGAAACCCCTCCCTCCTCTGAGTTCCTTTGGGAACATTGTGTCTACCCATCAATGAGTTCACAAGACACAACACCATCAGTGAGATCAAGATGGGAGATCTTATTTCATTTCTCTGTCCCTGTCTTAACCACTAGGACATTCTCAGTTTGTTGTGGCCAGGGTTAAACAGGATGGGGATAGGCCAGACCAGGCAGCCTGGTAATGTCATGGCCTTTGCTCCTCCAGGCCCTCCACAAAGGTACACACCTCTCTTTCTTTCATCTTCTCTTCCCCTCTCCCTCCATTTTCCCTCCTTGACTTTCACCTCCTCAATCCTGCACCTATCTTCTTCCAGCTTGCCTCCCTGCTGCCTCCCTCTCTTCCTTTGGGCGTTTCCCTGCCTCAGCTTTGGCCCTGGGGAACCCCACAAGCCTCAATAGGGCTCCTGTGTCTGTGGTGATACATAAGTTTAAGAGTACTATCCTAACAACAGCCTGGGACAGAGAAAATACCATTTTGCACGGACACTGAGGCTTAGTCTCTGTCCAAGGTCATGAACTTTTCCAAAGGGTGAAGCTGGAACTTGACCTCAGGTCCCCTGAGGGGACTCAGTGAGTTCAGGGTTCTATCCCACCCAGCATTCTTTTCCTTAGCTTTGATACATTAACTAGATGAGAACTGTCTCAATCAATCAATCATAGACCTTTAGCTAAGTGCCAAAGAGCCTTCAGATTTGAAGACTGTTGTACAAATATTCGGTATGGATAGGCAGAGGAAACTTGAGCCACACCTCGGGAACTGTCTATAAATTATCAAGTTGAGAAGGGATTGATTACCAGACACTGGAGCCAGCCTGGCTTTCCAGCCCATCCCTAAAGCAGCAGAGGGTTAGGGTGGCAGAGAAGGGAGCTACAGAGGACAGTCATACCCTCTGTGGTCAACTTGGAGCAAAAGAGCCGGGCTGAGGACAGTCCCAAAGAAAGGACCAGCTCCTTCTCCAGCATCCCCTCCCAGTGCCCACCTAGCCACAGACATTCTAACATAACCTGCTGTTTCTCCCCCAAAATTTACAGTAAACACAACTGTACCTCAACTACAAAGAGGTCAGGGATTAACTTGAGGTAGATATAAATGTAAGGTTAGGTAAGGAACCCACTCTTTGCCTGCATGTTTGGGAGTATCCAAACTGGGGGCTCAGAGCAATGGTGGCCGAACTCAACTTTTCATCTGAAGGAAACTTCTTAAAGCGGAAGGGGAAAGAACCACATGGACTTTAGGAAGCCTCTAGGGGATGAACAAGCTAATTATTGTGCCTGGGTGACCATCTCTAAGTGTCTTCTGTGTGAAATGGGGGAAAGAGAATGCTCTGGCCCATACTCTAAATGGTGAGAGTGAGGATCAGAGATAGTGCCAGGTCCTCTGGGGCTAAGCACTTCCCCCTGCACACACAGTTTTGTGGGATAGACACTAGCTGTGTGACCCTGGGAAAATCCCTTAAGTTGGGTTTGTTTTTTTTTTTAGCATTTTTTAAGTCTCTGCCTCAGTTTCTTCCTCTGTAAAATGAAGATCATATTAGCACCAACTCCCAGGGTTGTTGTGAGAATAACACGAGAAACTGTATACTTTGCAAAAGTTGGAGAGCTCTAAACATAGGAGGTGACTCTTGTAGGAGCCCCTCCTCTCTGCCAGAGTCGGGTGAACCAGAAGTAAAAAGGGCCGGGCTGGAGGTGCCTGGCGTCACCAACAGCTTGTCCTGAGCTGGGGAGCTAGATTGCCTTTCAGAAAGCAGGGCTTCTTCCTGGTGTGGATGCTCCTGCCTGGGCCCCCGTCCCAAACCACTAGAGAATCAGCGGTCAGTCATGCCCATGCCCAGTGCCCATCTCCAAATGTCTGCCCGGATCCAGGTGGCAGCTGCTACTGTACCATGCCACCTTCTCCCCACCCCCACTCCCCATTGGGTAGCCTTCCAAGAGAAGCTGCCCTGACTCTGGGCTTCGGGAGTGGGCATGTGTGTGTGTTGGGCGATTCCAGGATCCGAAGTGAATGACGGCTGAGACAAGGCTAGCAGACCAGGAACCCTCCACCAAGTTAGTGAGGAAAATGGTCCCTCTCTCCACTCCAGGCCTATCCCAAAAGGGCAGGCTGCAAGGAACAGGAACTTCCTGCAAATAAAACCAGGAATGGATTCAAACTCAACAATCAGTGGCATAAGTACAAAATAGGAGAGTTTGTCTAAGATCATAGTTCATCTGAGAAAGACCTGGGGGTTTGGGTGGACCACAAGCTCAGTATGAGTCAGTAGGGTAATATGGCAACCCAGACAGTGAATGAGATCTTAGGTTGCATTAAAGGAAGTCTAGTGACCAGGTTTAGGGAGGTGCCGATCTGATTCTGCTGGTCTCCAACTGCATCAGACCACCCCTGGAGGACTGTGGTCAGTTCTGGGCACCACCGTTTCAGAGGGCCATTGATAAGCTGGAGAACATACAGAGGAGGCCAACTAGGAGGGTGAAGGGCCTGGAGTCCATGTCATATAGGGTACATGAAGGAAGTAGGGATGCCTAGAGTCGGGGAAAGGTCTTAGATGGGACATGAGGGGCTGGTTAGATGCCTTCAGCTTGGCCCCAGGGATCAGAATAAATACTGATGGCTAAAGGCCAAGAGGCAAATTCTCACTTCCTAGCAATCAGTACCATCTAAAAGGGCTGCTGGAAGGAATTCAATTCATGCCAACACACATTTTTAAAGCACCTACTCTGTGCCAGGCACTGTGCAGTGTGGTGGGAATACAATTAACAAAAACAAAGATAGTTCCTGCTCTCAAGAAGCTTACAGTCCTAATGGGGAAGGGAAGGAGGGAACTGATGAGGGAGAGGGTGGCTAAGGGGGGAGGTGGGGTTGGGGGGGGGTGCGGCGGGCTCCCCCTCTCTGGAAGTCTTCAAGTAGGGCAGGATGGTTGGTCAGGTAGCGATGCTCTGAGGTCCCTCTCAATTCTGACACCCAGGATCAGAACCCCATATCTCTTTTTCATTTGACCTTCTGAAGAAGGGCAGATGATGAATTTTCCCTAATCAGTTCTCTGCCTCTAGGTTCTGGAATCCACCCATCCACCTACCCATCCACCTACCCATCCACCCACCCATCCATCCACCCATCGAATAGGTACACACATACAATCCACAACACTTACCAAGAGTCAGCTCTGTGTAAACACAGTCTGGGGACCCTCTCTTTTCCTCCCTTCTAGTAACTTAAATCTAAAACATCCAAGTCCAGTCCCAGTACTGCTGCCACCTCCTCCAGGAAGCCCTCCCTGACCCCCTCAGGCCACACTCTGGTGTCCACTCTTAGGGTCTGCACACATACTCTGGTCAAAATGCAGTTGGGACACCCAGGAGGCTGCCCCAGAAAGGGGCTCCTCTGGGGTGTGGCCTAAAGGTGAGGAGGGGAGCCTCGGATTTTAAGAATTAGCTTGGCTAAACTCAGTTGGTTCTAATTACTAAAGTACATAAGTGGTATCTTCTACCTTTTGGCACCCTGGGGCAAAGATCTGAGGGATCACCCTGGTCCTAGATAAATGACTTCTATTATTTCTTTGAGGTTTATGCTTTGATGCACTTTTTTATACTCTGTATCTACTCACATGCAACTGCTCTCCCTGCCCCCCTCCCCCATGCCCAACCAAGGATGATTTCATGCTTGTCTATTGTCTCCCCAGAGCCTAGCCTAGTGCTGGCACACAGTAGGTGCTTAATAAATGCTTGCTGATGGATCAGTAGGGGAGCTGATGAATATGTGTTGGGATATTGACACATATTCCCCTCCTAGCTTGGCCATGCCCCGTGTTGCCCCATGCTGCCCCATGCTGCCCCATGCTGCCTTTTCACCCTCAGTACCCGGTTCTGCCCTGACACAGACATATTGGAGTTTGGTGGATCGGATTAGATTGAACTGAACTGAACTGAACAGAACCGAATTGAGAGCTCTCTGGACCTCCCTGTCCTGTGCAGGCCTCTGCCCCTCTCCAGCAGGGCTGCCCACAGGCCCCTGACTCATTGACTCCTAATCCCAGGCCGAAATTCCTGCTTTTACCAGTTTACAGCAGAAAAACACTGAGCTTTCTCTGTCATTCCCAAGGGTGAATTTGGTCAGCTTGGGTTCCCCTGCCAGGGCTGGGCAGTGGCTGAGGGCAGAAGGCTGATGGGCCTTTTGAGGGGAGACCGGGAGCCTGGGATGTTCTTAGCCAAGAGCATTCTTGTTCTTTCCAGAGCCCGGGCCTCAAAAGGGTCCAGTGGAAAAGCGCCTGCACCCAAGACGAGTTGGATGGGCCTGCTCCAGGGTGAGCCCTGCGGCTTTGCTGAGGGGGGGGGTAAGGGCAGGACTGGAGGGGGTCACTCATTAGACCCAGAGCAGGCCTGGGTGACGGAGAGGAGGGAGCTCAGGCCTGGCAGTAGGGAGCACTGACCCCCTGTGGGAGCTTGGGCAGTGAGATGGTCTGTCTCTAGCATCTTTTCCAGCCCTGGTTCCGGCCCTGGTCCCAGCCACCCCCAACCCCCATCCCACGTTCTAGGTCCTCTGCTCTTTCAGCTCTGACTTGCCACGTTCTATGGTCTAAGGCCCCTTCCACTAACTTGGATTTTCCATGGCCCTTTCTGTGGCTTTCAATCCTCACTGTTTGTAGGGGCTGCAACTGTGACCCTGGGTCTGTGGGTGTGGGCTTGGGTTGGGCTGGAAACTCAACCGGGCCAATCTTCAGCCCCACCCCTCCTGTGCTCCCAGCCTCCCCACCTTAACAGGACTGTCCCAGGGCTGGAAGAGATGCCTTTTCAGAGCAGCAGATCTCCACACAAATCACTCCAGTGTGCTTGGAATAGAGAACAGGCCTCCCAGAGGAACCTCAGGGACCAGGGAAGGCTTCAGGGAGGTAGCGGCCCCTGAGCTGGGCCTTGGAGGAAGGCAGAAGCCACACCTCAGGCCCACATAGGATCCTGGGATTAAAACTGTTGTAGGTGGGAGAGCCTTTCTCCAGCGTCAGCCTCAGCCTTTTGCTTGCTAGCCAAGGGCCAACTAAGGCTCTGGCTGCTCCGCTCCAGGACTGCTCCCCCTCATCATCTTGACTTTCCGCAAACCTTGTGGCTGAGCAGTCTCTAGAGAGGGCTTTGAGGGGAGGAAGGGAGAGGACCCAGAAGTGACTTTCTCCTCAGGGTCCCTTTGCCTCTGCCCCCTCCCCTTTCCTCCCTTTTTGGTGGCCTGTCCTCGCAGAGAAGAAGAACCAGCCAGTACCGTCCGGGGGCCCTGCCCGAAGTACCCCTCAGAGGTCTATGCAGGTAGCAAGAAGGAGACTGGAGGCTGGAGAGACTGGCACTACCATCAGGGAGAAATTGACTTCATTGGCTCTGGAAAGAAACATGCAAAGGTACAGAAGCAGGATCTGGTCCAAAACACAGGGAGCTGCAGCGCTGGCTCCTGCCTGGGACTTCCCCCTGTCTGGGGTCACAATCATTCTCAGCATAGGAACTCCCTAGTTCTTGGGAGCAGGGCTTTGATCACTCATTCACTCACTCATTTATTTATTCATTCATTGATTCTGTAAATCTTGACTGAGAGGGCTCCCTCTCCCTGTCCGTGTGGGTGCTGGAGCCCCTGGGAAGAGGCATCCAGGGCAATAGTATTGGAGAGAATCAGAGATTCCCAGGGCCACCCCAGAGGTGCCTAGTCCGGCCTACCCTACCACCCCCAGGGCCAGAAGCCTAGCCCAGGCTGGTCTCAGACTCATTGTCCGTGCATGGAAGGTTCCATGAGTGTCTAAGGGGTTTGGAGGACACCTTTGGGCTGAGCTGATCCCGGAGGATCCCAGAAGACTTCTGGGAGGAGGTGTTGGCTGGGCCCAGAAGAATTTGAAAAGGCAGAGAGAAGAGCAGGACAGCGTGGGCGGGGAGGGAGGGGGGAGGGGGAGGAAGAGGGTGAGCAAAATCAGAGATAGGGGAAAAGACAGTTGTTCAGGCTGTAATGAAGACACCCCATGGAAACTGAGGCTAGCTCAGTGTCCTTGTTCATGACTGAGGTCGCTGGGAAAACCAGGCTGAACTAAGGGCTGAATGGGGGTTAAGAACTTTCTGGGAGTCCTGCCCAAGTGCCCTCTGCATTTTAACGGAGCTTGGGCTGCCAAATCCTGATCTGAAGGAATGAAAGGGTTTCAGGAAGCCCACAGGTGGGCTGGCATTGGGCAGGAGGGGCCTGGGGGTGCCCCTCCCCCCAGGCCAGCTGCAGACCTGCCTCCAGGGCATGGCTCTGGTCTAGACCTCGCCCTCCCTTTTCATTTAATTGTGCTTTTAAAAATGAAAAGAATAAAAAAGGATGCAGTGGCATCTGGGGACAAGAGCCAGACCTCAGGAACTGTGAAGAGGGAGAAGCACCTGAGCGCTACCCTTTGTGGTTACAAATGCCAGCCTAGAGTGGGGGCAGGGTGGAACAGGAACCCAGAACCCAGCTCTCTGGGCCAAACAGCCCTAGCAAATGAGTTCCCTGGGTGCTGAAATGCAGAGCAGAGCTGGGCAGAGCTGGGCTGGGCAGAGCTGGGGCAATCACAGCTGGACTAATGGCCAAGAGCCTTAGGCTTGGACTGAGGAAGAGCTCCCCTGCCAGTGGGAGCTGTCCCAAGGTGGAAAGGATTGCCTCAGGAAGGGGTGCGCCTCCCCACAGCGGAGGACTTCAAGAGAGGCTGTGCAGCCGCTTGGCAGACATGCTGTAGCGGACTCTTGGCCAGGTGCAGTTGGCTTAGCCGCCATTGAGGTCTGCTCAGCTGTGATTACTGACACACCTCTTCAGGACTTACTCTTCTACTCCAGGATTTCCTAGCAGAGCTCAGCTTGCAGGCTCATTGCTAGCTGCCCCCTCCACTCCCGGTCCGCCCCCCCCCCCCACACACACTTCCTAAGGACGAGGTCCTGTCTACCCTTCTCCATTTCCCCCGGGCTGGGAGCTCCCTGAGGACAGGGCCAACCCCCACACCAGCCTCCATCCCTGGATTTTTGCTAGCAAAATGCAGACAGCTGACGTTTAGGAAACGCTTTCTGCGCACCAGCCACTTCTACGGGTCCGTCACTGGGTCACTTTTGCCCTCTGCAGTTCCTGAGGGTGCCCAGCACCCTGCCCCCCAGCATCCTCTTCGAGTTCATGGTCAGTGAGTGGCACCTGCCCACGCCCAACCTGGTCATCTCGCTGGTGGGCGAGGAGCGGAACTTCCCCATGAAGCCTTGGCTCAGAGACATCTTGCGGAAGGGGCTGGTGAAGGCCATGCAGAGCACAGGTCAGACCCTTCCTTCCTCGCCTAGGACAGGCCCTCACTGGGAGATGCATCCATGTTGCCAGCGCAGGCCCCACTCCTCCATGCACACGCATGCACACTCTCTCATGTGCACATACATGCTCTCACACAGGCACAGTCATACACAGTCACACATGCACACACACAGTCACACTCTCATACACACACACTCACATGCACACAGTCACACACATGGTGTCACACACACACATAGTCACACATGCACACACATTCACACACACTTTCACACATGCACATACTCTCACACAGGCACACAGGCATACATACTCTCATTCACACACACACACTTTCTCATATGCACAGTCACACACACATGCACTCACACTCACATGCACTCACATGAGCAGTCACACACACTACACACATACTTTCACACATACACACAGTCACACATGCACACACAGGGGCCTCACAGTCCCATCCCACATGGCACTTCCTAGACATCCACACTGCTGCCCCTAGGGGATTGGGGGAGGGAGGAGGGGAGGACAGGATTTCCTTTTTGGCTGGAGCCAGGCCTACGGGGTGGACCTTCCTGCCCAAGGTCTCTTCTTAGGCACAACCACTAAGCTTCCCTCGCCCTGACCGGGAACCTCCCCCAATGGGCTCATTCACAGGGACAGATGAAGACAGTTTGCATCTTCTGTAGTGTGCATAACCTCTGGAACAATCCAACAGCTGGGACTGCTGCTAATAACGATGAGGAAAGCAGCTATCATTTACATGGTGCCTACTATGTGCCAGACAGTGCCAAGAGCATTACAATTATTATCTTATTCTATACACACAACCACTGTGGGAAGCAAGTGCATTATTGCCCCATGTTACAGATGGGGAAACTGAGGCTAACACAGGGTCATTCCAGGCCCAGCACAAAAACTAGCATGTCACATAGCTACTTGAAACATTAAAACACAGGCGACGGTGGTGGTGCAGTGGACAGAGAGCTGAGTTTGGAAGACCCAAATTCCAATCTAGCCTCAGATACTTAACTAGCTGAGTGACCCTGGACAAGTCACTTGACCTCTGTCTACCTCAGATTCCTCAACTGCAACATGAGGGTAACAATAGCGCCTACCTCTCAGGGTTGTCCTGGGGGCCAAATGAGACGATATCTGTAAGGTGCCTGGTACATAGTAGGCACTACATAACTGGATTCCTACGCCCTGTGTAGATGCTGAGGCATTGCCTCTTGGCCTTATATCCCCTGGGGTCTTGTCATCAGTCTTACAAACAAGCAGCAGAGACTTCGTCCTCAGAGGAGAGGCCTCCCCAGAGGGAGGCAATGGCATCACCCCCGCCTCGCGGCGGTGCGGTGGGCACCTTCCTAGCAGCACACCTGGGAACAAGGTCATGACGGAAAGTGCCCAGAAACTGGAGGAGAGGAAGTGGGTTCCAATCCTGACAGTGGGCCCTTCTCGCTCCCTCAGTGAGCATGGTTGCTGTGAGGGCTGTGATCCTGGCTCCCTCTTGGCGGGCACAGATGTACCCGGTGGGCATGGTACTGGTGCTGCTCCTGCCCCTGGCTCCCTGTGGCTGGTGCCAGGCCCCCAGCAGGCACGGTGCCAGTGCCGCTCGTGTCCTCAGCTCCCCAGTGCCCGCATTATCTCTTCACGATTCCCCACGCAGCCTTTCCGGGCCACCTGGCACAGGCTGGTGTCCATAGTCATAGGATTTTTGCCCCATTTGCTGCCATTCGTTCTTCTCCCACTTTCTGGTTTACTAAGCACTTTGCTGACAAGTTGAAAGAGTGGAAGAGGGAGGTCAAAGGGCGAGAGCAGCACCCCAGAGCTGAAGCTGGAAGGGACCTCGGGGCATTGAATCTAACTCAACCTGAATGGAGAATCTCTTCTGCAAGATGAGAAAGCAGCCAAGGTCCCCCTTGGGTTTGAGTAGCTGAGCCAGGATTCTCTCCCTCATCCTCTGATGCCAAAGTGGCCCTCCGAGCCCACCGATCTTCCCGTTGCATCCTGCTCCCTTTTGGTGTGACCTTGGTTGGGTTTCTTTTCCACTCATCTGAGCCTCAGTTTCCTCCTCTGTAAAATGAGGGGCCCCTTGCAGCTCCAGGCTTTTGATCTTGTGTCTCGAACAGCTTAGATGTTAGGAGGACAGAGCCATCAGAACCAATGGGTCTGAGTTTGCCATTGCAGAAAGCAGGGCAGACTCATTTCTCTCTCCTGGGGTTCTCCTCTGGCAGGGGCATGGATATTCACCAGCGCCCTGCGGGTGGGCCTGGCCAAGCACGTCGGACAGGCAGTTCGAGACCATTCTCTGGCCAGCACGTCCACCAAAGTGAGGGTGATCACCATTGGGATTGTGTCACTGCCCAGGGTCCTGCACAAGGAGGTGTTGGACAACTCTCAGGTACGTGGATCTAAGGACTGAGAGGCTGGGGGATGGCAGCTTACGCAGGAGCTGGGCTGGGACGCGGCAAGGCAGTCACAGATTGCTTCCTCGCAATTAGAGCTACTCTGGCATGGAATGGAATGGGCTGCCTCGGGAAATAGTAAGCTCCCCATCACTGGAAGGATTCAAGGAGGAAACCCCTGGTCAAAAAGGCTGTGCAGGGTACAGGACCGGATTGCATGACCACTAAGGTTTCTTCTAGCTCTTGAGATTCAGTGACTCACATGCCCTCCCTCTGCTAAGCCACGTGGAGGGGAGCACTCTGGGAGAAGGGGTGGGGAAGGGGTGAGGGGAGGGCTTAGGGTATGCCTCACAGAAGGGTGGTAACAGACCCTAGGAATACCTCACTGCTGCAGTCGATACCTACCTTGTGCCAGGCGTTTGAGATGCAAAGACAGAGACAATGTAGCCCTTGCCCCCAGAAAGCTCGCATTCTACTCAGGAGAAGCAACATGTGCAGAGAGAAGTATGAATAAAAATAGATACAGAGTAAATATGAAGTAATTTTTGGAAGGGAGGGAGGCACTGGCAAGAAGGCAATCAGGACAGGCTTCCTGGAGGAGGCAGCTTTTGAGCTGAACCTTGAGGGATTCTCTGAAGCAGAGGGAGGAGAGACAGCTTCACTGCGGGCAAGGAGGAAAGCCTGGGCAAAAACACAGAGCTGGGAGAAGGGTTGTCCCATGGGAGAAACGGAGAGAGGTCCAGTCAGGCCAGCCCAAAGAATTTCTGAAGGAAGGGATGAGCTCTTGACCCAGAGTCAGTCTGTGAAGGATTTCGAATGCCAACAGGAAATGGCATTAAATTCTGACAATGACAGGGAGCTTCTGGGGTTTATAAAACAGGGCCAGGCCTGTGCTTTAGGGAAGCTGATTTGGTGTCTGGGAGGAGAATAAATTCGAGAAGGAAGAGACTGAGGCAGGGAGACCAGCTCGGAGGCAGTTGTGTGGTGGCCAAGCAAGGGGAAAGAAGGAGAGACACAGGACACGTGTTGGGGAATGGAACTGGCAAGACTTAGCAACCGACTCTGCGAAGGAAGGGAGAGTGCAGCTGAGTGAGACTTTAGGATGATGGCAAGGCTACAGACTTGGGTGACTGGAAGAATGATGTTACCCTCACCCAAAATAGGAAGATAGGTAGAAGGAAAGGTTTGATGACCTTGACATACACTGATGTCTTGTGCCAGGGTGCAAGTCCTAACTCCTCTGAACCTCAGTCTCTTCCTCTGTAAAATGAATGGCTAGATTTGAGCATCTCTTAGCTCCTGGCTAGCCTCGTGAAGCCCTATGAGACATTTTTTAATTCTTTGAAGGAGTCAACAGGCTTCTGTGTGAGGCACTGGACAGTAGTGAACCTGGGGGTCTGGAGTGTCCCAGTACTGCCATTAATTACCACTTAGGCAAGTTCCTTTCTTGCTTTGGGCCTCAGCATCCCAATCTGTATCTGGCTCACACAGTCACTTTCTTCTCCTCTGGGAGTCCACCCGCCTCCTGTCCTGAGAACCCTTGTAGCTGCTGAGTTGCAATAGTTAGTTTTAAACAAGGCAGATCTCTTCTAGGAGAGGAGTGGGGTGCTCTGAAGGTCCCTGAGTCTCTGGACATGAGGCTTGGTGTTTGGTCTGGCCTCCCAGGGCAGTGACGGGCTAGCTTGGAGGATCAGGGAAAATATGGGACATCCCCCTCTGGCTGTGGGGGAGAAGATAAGGTCAGGGTGTCCTTCCCTTCCCCGGGTGGGGCTCAGTTTCCACATTTACACAGTGAGGGGTTTTCACCAAATGAAACCCCTAAGGCCCCTTTGGGCTGTGACCTTCGATGTTCTCTGTTCCAAGGGCCCCTGCAGCCATGACAGTCCCCATTCTGCATTCTAAGGGTCCCTCCCAGCCCCCATTCCATGTTCTAGGCCCTGACAACCCTATTCTGTGTTCCTCTCATCTCATGGTCGTCTCAGGGATTCTATGGATTGTTCCAGGTGTTGGGAGACACAGCCAGCAGATGGCAGTGCTGTCCACAGTAAACATGGACAGGGTCCAAGCCTTTAGCTGGGAGGTTCAGAAAGGGTGTGACCAGTAAAGGGAAGGAGGGCCTGCCAATGAGCAGAACCTGAGAGGGGCCCCCCCAGCAACTGCTGACTGCTGTCTGCTCTCATCCCTAGGTGCCCTGCCCCCCAGGACTCCCCAGGGCCCCCCAGCTCCATGTCTTACACAACAGTGAAAGCCTTGGCCCCCCAGAGCCCCCCAGCTCCATGTCTTACACAGCAGTGAAAGCCTTGGCCCCCCAGAGCCCCCCAGCTCCATGTCTTACACAGCAGTGAGAGCCCTGGCCCCCCAGCCCCCCAGCCTCGGTGTCTTACACAGCAGTGAGAGCCTTGGCCCCCCAGAGCCCCCCAGCTCCATGTCTTACACAGCAGTGAAAGCCTTGGCCCCCCAGAGCCCCCCAGCCTCTATGTCTTACACATCAGTGAGAGCCCTGGCCCCCCAGCCCCCAGCCTTGGTGTCTTACACAGCAGTGAGAGCCTTGGACCCCCAGCCTCGATGTCTTACACAGCAGGGAGAGCCTTGGTCCCCCAGGGCCCCCCAGCTTTGGTGTCTTACACAGCAATGAGAACCCTGGCCCCCCAGGGCCCCCCAGCCTCGGTGTCTGACACAGCAGTGAGAGCTGAGTCCAGAGCTCCCTCCACTACCCCAACACCCCATCTCTCTTGACCCTCCCCATCTGGAAAATCAGAGGGTTCCCTCCAGTTCTATGACATGATGACTCTGTCAGTCTTTCCTGAGCTCCCCTTGTGTGCCTAACCCAGTGCTCAGTTACACTATAGGAACAGGGGAGGCATTGAGTGTAAGGACTCAAGTCACTTCTGCTGTAGGGAGCCAAGGGCCTTTAGGGCCCAGTAAAGAGCACGGGCCCTGCAAGCTCAGAGTCCTGTCCTCAGGGTTAATGCTGCCTACCCCCCAAGACAGCACCCTCAGTGAGCTTCCCATCTGGTGCAACAGGCAGAGGATGGTCCCACGGGAAGGGAGCAGGGCAGTGTGCTGACCTCAGGCCCGGAAGGCCAGGGAGGGCTCCTGCCCTTGCCCAGTCACCCTCACACATACGGCTTCTGTTTCTCCTGCCGGCCTGAGTCTAGAATGAGAACCCAATCCCCTACAAGTCAGATGACAACAGCCAGGGCACCCTCTACTCCTTGGACAGCAACCACTCCCACTTCATCCTGGTGGACCCCCTGCTGGACAGAGGCCCAGCTACAGCCAGAGCCACCGAGCATGGAGACCCAACCACCAGGCTCAGGCTTCTGCTGGAAAAGCACATCTCAGAGCAGCGGACGGGCTATGGAGGTAAGGGAGCTCCCTCTCGCCTCTTGTCCCAGAAAGCACCACAGGCTCTCCCCACCCTCCTCCTTACAGGCAACGGTCAGGAAGAGAAGCCACTCAGATGCCAGCTTCCTGGGGATGGCTGGGCTTCCTTCCTTCTCTTCTTTGTGGGTGAGCAGAGCCCCGTGCCAGGAAGGGCTGGCTAGGGAAGAGGCAGGTCTACCCTCCTGGCGTTTAGAGCCTTTCAGAGGCTTGAGTCATCAGTGCAGATGACAGTGACATGGTGTGGTGGAGAAAGAGCCAGCCTTGGAGTTAGGGAGGCCTGGAGCCCAAATCTGCCTCATCCACTCACAGAATGTGTAACCTGAGCCAGTTCCATCTGCTTCTTGTCTACTGTAACACGAAGGGCTGGGGTGCACAGCCTTCAAGGCCCCTCCGTCTCTAGGCCTGGAAGCTTAGAATTCTAACAGGGATTTCTGCTGGGATTTGGGTGTGAGCACACACCTCTGAGGTGTCTAATTATTCACGGTGTTGTAGAAGGGCCCTCCTTCTGCCCCTGCCAGCTGCCTGCTCGTCCATGGCCTTTCTGCCAAGTTCAGTAAGCTGTGTTAATTACTTAAAGAAGGAAGGTAGCTCAGCCCAGGGAATTACTTAGGGACCTGGAGCATATGGTGTCCTCTCTCTGGGCCTCTCAGGCAGGGTCCAAGCTTGTGAAAGCAATGAGTTGGGAATGAGTGGATTGGACTAGTTGCCCTCTGAGGGCCTCCAGTCCTAGCTGCATGTCTGCAGTCCTTCAAAAGCTGTGTATCGGCCTTGGAGTCAGGAGGATCTGAGTTCAAATCCCACCTCAGATACTTGACACTAGCTGTGTGACCTTGGGCAAGTCACTTAACCCTGATTGCCTTGCCAAAAAAGAAAAAAAAAGCTGTGTATCTCCGGTGTAACTAAACTGTGTACATTTTCTAAAAGACTCCATGGAATTCAAGCAAGATTTAGCACCAGGGCTGTCCACCTGAGCCACTCACGCCCTGACTTCTTTCTTTGGTCAGTCACTATACATCCAGTCTCTGCTTGGTTCTCAGCAGGGGGGGGGGGGGGGGGGAGCAAAGCTGTTCTTCCTCATACAATGACCTTATTTGCAGTCACAGACCTTCGAGGATGAGCCCGGGTCTTCAGGCTAGCTGAGCATCAAGAGCCCCTCCTTACATTTATCTCTGCCTCAAGCTTGAGTGCATGGTACCATCTTCTTGCTGGGCTGGACATTAACTGAATGGATGAGTTCATTGTGTCTTCTCACCAACTTTATTTAGACCATTAGTAGAGAAAGATGGAAAGGGAGAGAAGAGAGAGAAAAGAAGACAGAGATAGAAATGGGGACAGAGAGAGGGAGAGACAGACAGACAGACAGACAGATAGACAGAGACAGAGACAGACAGAGAGTCAAAGAGACACAGAGACAGAGACAGAGACAGAGAGAGACAGCCCATCCCTGAACATACAGAAAACTCCCTTAGTTCTTAACTGTTTACAACTGACCTCTGACATCACAAACTTAGCTTTTGCCAGGACTTGATTTCTCAAAGACTCTCTTTGGAAACAAGCCTTCTTTAACCCACAGAACATTTCTAGGACCCAAGCTTACAGCGGTTTCAGCACAGAGTCCCTCACCCCAGCCTTGGATCCAAGCTTTACTATCCCTTCCCTTTCCAGGAAAAGGCAGCATTGAGATCCCTGTACTTTGTTTACTGGTCAATGGAGGCCCGTGCACCCTAGAGGTAGGAAGTTGAGCCTGAGACTAGAAGACTTCCCTTTCCTGGGGTGGCGCAGATGATCTCTAAGGCCCCTCCCAGCATGGAGGTTCTGGGCTTGAAGGTCCCTCCACTGACTTCCTCCTGATCCCGGATTTGTTTTCCTTCCTCCCACCCCTCCCGACCTTCCCCTGACTCCTGAACAGAGTGCTCCTGGAGCACCCCCCCCCGAGGATCCCTGGATGAGTTTAAGGAGGGGGCTGCTCCTCTGCCACTGTGCCCTTGGGTGTAGCCAGTGTCCTTCTTGCCATGCCCTCCCCACTGACTAGGTCCTTTGGTCTGGGGGATGGTAGCAAATTTCCCAGGCAGTGGAGAACTCTGCCCCTTGGCTGATCCTGGCGGGGTCAGGCGGCATGGCGGACATCATCGCAGCCCTGCTGAACCAGCCCCACCTCATTGTGCCCCAAGTGATGGAGAAACACTTGAAGGAAAAATTCCCCACTGCAGACTTCTCCTGGGAGGACATTGTGCACTGGACCAAGCTGGTAGGTTGGGCTCAAGGCATCTTCCCTCCCGGGAGGCTGCGGGGTCCGCTCTGAGAGCAGCAGCGTCCAGGGAGGAAGCCTTGGGATGGGGGCCTGGCACAGCATGGGCGAGTCCCCTCCGTGAGGCTCGGAAAGACCCGACTGAGAGTGCGAACCGTTCAGGGCCCTGCTTCTAAAGCGCTTCACACCCCTTGGCCCGCTTGCTTCTCACCACAGACCTACGAGGAGGCAATGCTGGCTTTGCTATCCCCATTTCACAGATGAGGGGACTGAGCCTCTGAGAAATGAAGAGGCTTGCCCGTGGCCACCCAGCTGAGAAGGGACAAAGACAGGATACAAATCCCCCAAGTCCGGTCGGGCAGGCTGTTCACTAAATCGTCCCTTCCCCTTCTCCGTGATCCTACAGCCAGATCTCTGATTTCCTGGTTCTATGGCCTTGAGCAAAGCTGCGCCCTTCTCTGGGCCTCAGTTTCCTCATTTGTACAATAAGAGAATTGAACTAGGTAAACTGTAGGCCTCCCTTCAGCACCAAAAAGCCAGAGGTGTAGACCTCGGAAAATACTTATTGCACCTGCCTTCGTCGCTCAGAGGAGGGCACCGAAGCCCAGGGAAACCAAGGGGTTTGGCCAGTGTCGGACGGACGGATCCTGTCAATGCTGTGAGACTCTAATGAGGTCCGAGTGTGAAACGCCTCTGTGCCATCAGAGCCCTGGTTATAGTATCCTCCTCCACATTCTAGAGCCCTAGTTACACTATCCTCCTCATG
>NW_020954568.1:652137-691880 GCF_900497805.2 Vombatus ursinus | reverse complement strand
TTCTGAGCCCTATTTATATTATCCTCCCCCACATTCTAGAACCCTAGCTATACTACCCTTCCCATGTTCTAGAGCCCTCTTTCTATTACCCTTTCCCCCACATTCTAGAGTCTTCTTTATGTTACCCTCCCCCCCTCATTCTGGAACCCTATTTATATTACTTTCCCCCACATTCTAGAGTCCTATAGTACCCTCCCCCATATTCTGCCGACAAGCCGGCCCACCCACCTACCTGGGCTATGCGGTGTGATCATCCCCCAGCTAATCACAATCATCTCCCATGGGCTCTCCTTTCCAAGGCTTCACAGGCCGATAGAGTCAGAAAATCCTACATTGTGCTCCTCCCACTGTGGTACAAGGGGATTTTTTTCCTCCCTTTGGTCTTTCCAGTAGAGAGAATTTCATGTCTTGAGGCTCTCTAAGGATCTGGGCTCAGAGACTCTGCTCACCCTGCCCCCCACCCCACCCCTATGAGGGGCACAGAGATTCTAGAGCCAGATTTGGGCTCTCCAGTCACCCCATCCTGCCCCCAATCATCCTCCTAAGCGGGACGCTGCCCCCATCCCATCCAGTACTCCCATCTGCAGAAGGGGCTAGTGCCCTCAGCCTCCCCTGGTGGAAGTCAAGCTCAGGTCACTTGGGAGGCTCCAGAGCCCGGGAGCTGGCCTGAGCCCCACTGCTGCCCCCGACAGCTCCAGGCCATCACCGCCCAGCAGCACCTCCTCACTGTCCATGACTTCGAGCAGGATGGCTCCGAGGAGCTGGACACTGTCATCTTGAAGGCGCTAGTGAAAGGTAAGGACGGAGCTGGCCTTGGGGGAGGTGGGAAGCCATCCTTCTTTGTCCTCCATAACACCTTTTGGGGGTGCCTGCCTGTCAGTCCCTCCTGTCACTGACCAGCCTCAGGTTTGGCCTCAGGCCAGACGCTTCTTGGCTGCGTGGGCCTCAGTTTCCCCTTCTGTAAAAGGAGGGGGTTGGCCTCCATGATCTCTAAGGCCTCTTCTAGCTCTGTCCCACGATTCCAGAGTAAAGCGGCGATGGCCAGGGTAGCAGCGGTCTGTTCTCTGGGCATCTGGCCCCAGCGCCAGACTCTGGGCTGTGGTAGAGAGCCCCAAACTAGGCGTGCAGAGAGATTTGGGTGGAGCTCCCATCTTTGCCGCTGCCCGGCTGGCATCAGAACAGACCCCAGACTGTTCAGGGCACTTCTTGGGCTGTTTCCCTTCTTGAAGAGTGAGGACAATTCGTCTGGTGGTTTAGTGAACCAAAGCTCCTCTTCCTCCAGGGCCTGTCCGTGCTCCAGGCCTGATTCAGACAGCAACAGCTTTAGCAGCCCCTGCCTTGGGGGAGCAAAGATGACGGGCCTGATGCGAGAGAAGCCCTGAGCTCCTAGAACGACCGGTGGCTCTTCTCAGCAGTAGGGTACCGCAGTGGGCGCATCGTGCCCCACTGTGAGGATGGTCCAGTGCCCAGGCTCCCTGTGGCAAGCGTTCAGGAAGGCCCTGTTAGGCGCAGGGCCTTCCGCTGGGTGCCTACCTAGACTCAAGGCGAGGAGAAGGCCCCTCCTGCCCTCCTGGAGCCCACGGTCTAGGAAGGGCACAAGGCACCAGCCCAGAGGACTGTCATCACCCGCAAAGTCACGGAACAAGTGCCCAACGCACTTGGCGGCTCATCCCAGGCACAGACCCAGGGCTAGAAGGGACCAGGATCCAGCTGGTCCAACCCCGTCGTTTTACAGGAGAGGAAACCAAGGCTAGGGAAGTGCGGGGATTTGTCCAGTCTGCCAAGTAGTGTCAGAGGGGAGAGCTGAAGCCAGGTCCTGTCTCATTTCTGGGTCAGGGTCTCTCTACTGTGTCCTGCTAGGGGCATAGTGGTGGAGGGAGGCTGGTGCCAGAGAGCGCACGCGCACACACACACACACACACACACACACACACACACACTCACACACACACACACACACATCCTACTGAGATCAAGGGGCTCAGACACATCCTCTCGAGAGCAAATATTTCCTTTCAGTGTCCTTGGGAGTAGTTCACCAGGGAACCTGGCTAGCTACTTGCTACGGCCAGGGAAAGGGCAAAAATGCCTAGAAGTCACCTCTTAGATCTCAGGAAGGTTGCAGACCTTTGGAAGTCCTCATCTAGTGATCAGGGGGCTCTTGATCAAGGCCCCTTCTGGGCATCCCGACCTCCCACAGTCCAGGAAAGCACAGCTTTCAGGGGCCATCCTTCCCCTCCTCCTCAGGCTCCTTTAAAAGGAGGAGGTTGGATCTCAGGGTCTCAGAAACCCTGCCCTCAGCCCTCTGCATATACCCAGAACTCGAAAGCCTGGTGTCTTGTGTTCCTGACAATCTAAGTCCAGAACTCGGCACTGCAAGCATGTGGAATAAGGGGGCAGGACAGGACAGAGAACCTTTCTGAATGAGGTCTCTGGGGACTCCTGCTCATCTCCATTTCAAAAGAGGCCCGCCTTTTTTGCTGAATGTGTGTGAAAGGTAGTCTCTGGCCCAAGAAATTGGTAAATCAAAGACTAAGATGTTTTTAATATCAGACCCAGGCTGGCAGCTGGATAAGGTGGAGGGGCCAGAGGCAAGGGGCAGGGTCCAAGCTGGACCTGCAGAACATGGCCACAAAGGGTGCAGGGGCTGGTCCTCAGACCAGAGAGGGCTGCTCCGGTGACACGCCAGACTACGAGCTGGTCTAAGACTCTGGGGTTGGCCTAGAGCTAGCTCGTCTGCCTTGCCCAGACCCCTCTGCTGGAGAGCGCCCTGAGCCAGCACCCCCTTCATCAGCCTTAGGGACTGCCTGGGGGTCACTGGCCTCCACACCCCGACTTCAGCATTGACCTCCCATTCTTCCCTCTCACTGGCCATTCTCTTCCTCCCTGCAGCCTGTAAGAGCCACAGCCAGGAGGCCCAGGAGTACCTGGACGAGCTGAAACTGGCAGTGGCCTGGGACCGCATCGACATCGCCAAGAGTGAAATATTCAGCGGGGATGTGGAGTGGAAGGTAGCCTGTGGCGGCCTCGGACTCCAGCTCTGTCTCCATCCTTTTCATTTTCTGGCTCTTCTCTGGAAAGGACTTTGGGTCCCTTCCCAATCTGGCCACCTTCCCGTTCCCATTCCAAATGCCCGGGCCTCACTGAGCTGGCCCCAAATGAGAGGCCAGTATTGGGGAGTGGAGGGTAAGAGCAGCCCTCAGAGAGGTCCTTGGCCCAGAAGCAGCTGAGGCAAAGGGAAAGTGAGCCTGGTGGGCAGAGCCTTCAGCCTGCCGACAGTGGTGCCTACTAGCATGCCCACCAAGGCAGCCTCCCAGGCCGCTGTCTGTGACGGGAGAGCGCCGTGGCTATCCGGCCTGAGGCTGTCCAGCCTTCTTGTCCAGCCTCCCTTAAACCATGAACTCCTGAGGGTAACACAGCCCACGGTCAGCTGGCCACAGAGTGAATGGCCAGGGGCCTGCTCCTTCCTCTCTGGCCTCGATTTGTCTGAATTCATCCTGATCCCATTTCTTCCACCTCTTCTCGTGGTATAAACCTCATCACGGTCACTCTCTGATGGATAGAGAAGGGCGGCAAAGGGCATAGAGCTTTGGTCAGGCAGGGGTACCTAGGGCCCAACTCCACTCTGCTCCTGGCCGTCCGGGTGACTCACCCTCATCTGTAGTTCAGCCGAAGAACCTGGAGAATCATCAAGGTGGCTCCCAACTCTCAGCTTCCTGGCTCCTCTCCTAGTCTGGGGTCTACCCGCCATCCCCACCCACCCTCCCCCCACCCGCCATCCCCACCTTCCTAGGTTTGGTTAGATTTAGTGGGCTTCATCTGTAGCCTTTGCTTCCTCAGCACCATGCCCAATGGTGGTTGGGACCCTGACTCTGAGCCTAACCTCTCTTTTCTATCAGGAACCATGGTCATCATTTCTGACCAAGGAAAGGCCATCTTCTCAATCAGTCCTCCACCTCCTCCCTCCACACCCCCAGCCGCACCCCTTAAGAGGAGCAAACTCTTCAAAAGCAGGGCACTCATTGGACCTCTTCCCTTTTATTCCCCACCCCCTCCTCCCTCACTCCCTGTGCGATCAGGCCACCCTGGTCTTCTCGCTGTTCTTCCCACATGACACGCAACTCCCACCTCCAGGCCTTTGCCTCAGCTGTCCCTCCCACCTGGGGTGCTCTTCCCCCCTCACCACCAAGCTGAGCCTTCTTCTCCCAGGCCTTCCATTTACTCCGTACTATCTTGTGTGGAGCTAATCGTTCCGTGCGTCTCATTCAGATGGGGCCTTCTGGAAGGCAGGGATTGGTTTGGCCTGGCATGTGGTGCACACTTCTTGTTGACTGAGAAGTGAGAAGTGGGAGGAGCTGTTGGGGGGGGCATCCCTGCGAAACTCCGGGAGGGAGAGACCCCCCATCTGCCTGAATCAACTCAGCCTCTTCCTGACCACCCACTCGCTCCTGCTCTCCACTCTCCCTCCCTTTTCTCTCTCCTTCCTTCTCTTGTCATGCATCCTGTCTCTCCCACTTCCTCTTCCCCTCTCTCTTTTTTCATTCATCTTCCTCCTCCTCCTCCCTCCTCTTCCTCCCTCCTCCTCTCCTCCCTCCTCTTCCTCCCTCCTCATCCTCCCTTCTCTTCCTCCCTCCTCTTCCTTCCTCCTCCCTCCTCCTCCCCTCCCTCCTCTTCCTCCTTCCTCCTCCTCCTTCTCCTTCTCCCTTCCCAGAGGCCTAGAGCTGCTGTGGCTCCCTATGACCCCTCACTCTGTCCCTGGTGACCTTCTGACCCCACAGTCCAGTGACCTGGAGGAGGTGATGATGGACGCCCTGGTGAACGACAAGCCGGAGTTCGTGCGGCTCTTTGTGGACAACGGCGCCAGTGTGCCCGACTTCCTGACGTACGGGCGGCTGCAGGAGCTGTATCGGGCAGTCCCCCAGAAGAGCCTCCTCTTCCAGCTGCTCCTCAGGAAGCACGAGGAGAGCAGACTGACCCTGGCCGGGCTGGGGGGCGGGCAGCCGGGCAAGGAGCCCCTGGGGGAGCCCCCCTCGTTCTCCCTCCATGACGTGGCCCGTGTCCTCAAGGACTTCCTCCATGACGCCTGCCGGGGCTTCTACCAGGACGGCAAGCTGGCCGGCCGCAGGAGGGCTGTGAGTCATGGCCAGGGGTGGGAGGTCCCTGGGCCTGGCCCCTCCAAAGGCCCCTCAGATGCCATCAGCACAGCCCCAGCAGGGCCTGAAGAGAGCACTGAGGGGCCCAAGGAGGCCCAGGGAGGTCCGAGGCTCACCTGAGGCACATGGCCAGGCAGGTGCAGCGGGGCAATGGAACCCTGGTCTCTGGATCCTGCAGACCAGGCCCTTTCCACAGCATCCCATTTCCTCCCAAGTGAGAGGCATAAACAGCACGTCAAGGTTCGGGCTCAGAATTCACTGTCATTTTCTAGGGACTTATTAAAGGCCTGCTGGGTACCTGGCAGTGGACTGGACAAACCAGAAATGAGGGTGAGGTCAGGTTAGACTTAACAGTGGACAGTGTGGAGTGGGCTGCCCTGGGGAATGGTGGGCTCTACCTCTCTGGAGGTCAGCAGTCAGGGGCCGAATGGCCCTTCCCCAGGAAGGTCACGATGGGCAGCCCTCCTGGCATGGGATGGGCTAGGTTGCCCCCAGGTCCCTTGCTGTTACATTTAGGGATTCAGGTCTGAGCTTCAGCCCCTGCCCTCATGGGGCTCATAGCCTAGCAAGGACAGAGGCCACCAGTCCAGGGTTCTATGGGGAATAAAGGGGACCCAGGTGGGCCTCAGATTCTCTCCTTGTGCACTGCCCTGAACTGTCAGCACCTGAGCCCTGTCCGTTCTTCCGTCCAGGACAAAGTGACTGCCAAGCGCCTCGGTGGGCCAAAGTGGGCCCTGGACCTGACCCAGAGGAGCACGTCACCCTGGAGGGACTTGTTCTTGTGGGCTGTGCTCCAGAATCGGCACGAGATGGCCAACTACTTCTGGGCCATGGTGGGTGAGCTGGCCTGGGGCTGGGGAGCCTGGGCAACGTCTCTGGCCAGGGCAGACTCTGGGGTCTGCCCCCCACCCCACTGGGGAGAGGCCCAGGAGGGGCAGGTTGAGGGAACAGGGCTGGAATCCCAGGGCAATGAACCCATTTGGCAGAACAGAACCCTGAGGCTCAGGAGAGACAGACAGTCTGGGTCACCCAGTGAGGCACGGGTGGGGCTGCCCCTGCCTGCTCTCCTGATTCCCGACCCAGGACTCCTCCTGCCAGGGGACCAGGCCTAGCCCTCAGGGAGATGTGGAGGGGCCTGTGTGTGTCTGCTCTTCCGTCTCTCTCTCAGGGAGTGGAGAGATGAGTAGGGAAGGTCTGAGACTCAGATATCCTCATCCCCAGCTAACAACAGTTCTAGGCAGGACATGGGAAGAGCATTGAGCAGTGTGCTTGGGGAGGGGGCTGGGCAGGAGGTCCAAGGGACAGATCACGTCTAGCCAGGGGACGGGGGGCTCAGTGGTCGTTCTGGCTGGCCCGCTCCTACGTCTGGGGAAGGGAAGCTCCCAGCTCTGAGATTCCACCAGGGGGAACCGAGGAAAGGGAGGACAGATGCTGTAGGGTGCAATCCCAGGAGGTGGGAGGCCGAGGAGGTGTCCGTGGGAGCTCCATCGTGGAGCCACAGGGCACAGAGCGCTGGGCTGGGAGTCAAGAAGACCTGAGTTCAAATCTAGCCGGAGACACTGACTAGCTGTGTGACCCTGGGCAAGTCACTGACCTCTGTCTGCCTCAGTTTCCTCAACTGTCAAATGAGCACAATAATAGCACCTATCTCCAAGGGCTGTTGGGAGGACTTAGCGCAGTGCCTGGCATACAGGAGGTGCTTAATAAACGTCTGTTCCCTTCCTCCCTCCCCTTGGGAAGGTTCCAGCCTGCAGGTAGTAAGGGGGGACTGAGGCTTCGGGGAGGGGTTGAAGGGGTGTCCTTCCTGGGGTTTATGCAGTCAGTCTGACCCCCTCCCCACAGGGGCAGGAGGGTGTGGCTGCCGCCCTGGCCGCTTGCAAGATCCTCAAAGAAATGTCCCACCTGGAGACCGAGGCCAAAGTAGCCTGGAGTATGAAGGAAGCCAATTACGAGCATCTGGCTTTGGGTGAGTGCCCCCCCGACCCCCCAGGCACTACGGGGCTCCCTATGGTCAGCACCAGCCTTGCGGTGTGCTGGGGCCCAGAGCTGAAGAAGGCCCTCCCTTTCCCCGCCCTCCAGGAGCTTCCAGTCTCCTAGAACAGAGCATGTGGGAGAGGAGGAGGGCCGAGCCGAGCGTGGGCATCAGCCCTGGGCAGGGCCCGGCTCCAGCTCTGAGGACGGGGTGACCCTAAGCGGGCCCGTAGCCGCTGGGGGGCTTGCTGATGTCAAGTGCTTAAGGTCTTTGTGCCCACGTCCTCTTCCTGGGGCCTGGGGGAGAGGCACCCCAACTATGTGAGTGCTGTGGCACCCGCCCTGCTCCCCGTTAAGGCCTCTCCCCGGGGAGAGGCGAGATGTAACAATGAATCGCCCCCTAACCAGACATCCAACCACAGCTGACTAAGGCTTCTGAGACACTCAGGTGACATGGAGGGAAACTGAGGCTCACACAGGTGAAAGGACTTGCCCAAAGTCACAGAGGGAGTCAGCGGCACAGCTTTTGAGTCCTCAAATCCACCTTCCAGGCCTGAGAGCGAGGCTGTCTTCACTAACCTCCTTGAGGGTACTTGGCTGCTCCACAGAAAAGTGTTGGGGGTCAGAGTGGACCTCCAGCTCCTCTGAATTCCTGTGATTTCTCAGAGCTCTACAACCCCTGGAAGACATTTTCCAAGGGTGTGGTTGACTTGTGCCTAGCTCCAGATTGGGCTGCACAGCTCCTGCATCTCCAGAATGCTCACCAAGGAGAGGGTGCAAGAGGACCCCACCGGGGCTCCCTGGGATAAGCTCACCTGGTCACAGGAAGGTGGAGGAGGACAGAGGGGCCGCTGCCCATTACAAATGGGCACCACGGGGGAGCTGGCCCGTCTCACTATGGGTTCAAGCAGTTCTCCTCATTGGCCACCAACCTGGTGTGCTCTAGCTGAGGAGTTGTGCCAGGGTGGACGGGACCAGGCTCCTGGGGCACTAATCTTTCAACAATCACCTAAGCACTCTTGTTAGCCAGCAGCCTAAGGGACCGCAGAGGGGCCAGGCAGGGAGCGGGAGTGAGGGCACATGCTTGGGGGCTGCTCTTTGGGGCTGAGAGATCAGAGACACCCACCCCACCTTCTCTGCAGCGCTGGGCATTACGGCAGTGCCCAGAACAGCTCAGCCTAGTGGGCAGTCGGGGAAGGGCTGGCCTGAAGGCCATGGGGGCCCTTGGGTGGGGACCCTCGTGCCTGTGGATGGAGAGCTGAAGGGGGCCCTTCAGTTTACAAGTGAGGAAACTGAGGCCCATAGAGATGAAGCAAGGTAGGAAGGAGAGGAGCAAGATTTGCACCCAGGTCCTCTGAACCCAGCCCTGCCTCTTCTTGCTACCTCTTTACCTCCTGGTAAAGAGAAGGTTGGGGTGGGGGGGGTCAGGGACTCTGGACTCAGCTGAAGTCCACAGTCAGGCTAGATGAGGGCCTGAAACCCCAGCGCAATTTTAGGCTGCTTTTGGGGGGAAAGCGTCCAGGCCTCGGGAGGTGGCCACCCCTGGCGCCTGCCCCAGTCAGGCCACGCCTGGACTCTTGTGTCCGGTCCCGAGGCCCACAGTTTGGGAGCCGGAGAGCGTCCACAAGAAGGCAGCCAGGAGCCTGTGCTATGTTACGGTGCGTGGAAGGGCAGAGAGGCGAGGAGACTGGGGGAGACAGAGGAAAGCCCAGCCCGGACAGCTGTGTGCGGCCCGGGATGTCAAACCCAGGCCTCCTGGTCTGTTTGGAGCGGCTGGCGGGTGTATTTGTGCACGCCCGTGCACGCGCAGGTGGAGCGTGTGGGGAGGGCAGCTGGTGGATGCCAGGGAGGGTGTACAGGCCCCCGAGCCCCGCCACCCTGTCCTGGACAGAGCTCTTCAGTGAGTGTTACAACAACAGTGAGGACAGAGCCTTTGCCCTGCTGGTGAGAAGGAATCAGGACTGGAGTAAGACCACCTGTCTGCACCTGGCCACTGAGGCTGACACAAAGTCCTTCTTTGCCCACGATGGTGTCCAGGTGAGCTGACCTTCCCCTGCCCCGACCTCCCATTAGGAAGTGGGGGGAGGGGGAGGGAGGAAGGGAGGGAGGGGGAGGGAGGGGGCGTCCAAAGAGCCAACTGGTCTACTGGGCCAGACAGGGCACCGATGACCCTGTCACAGTTCAGCAGCCTGGGGCCTCAGGCTGACCCAGCAGGACAAGTGCAAACAAGATCATGGACATCGAAAAGGGGGGTGGGAAGAGAGGAAGGAGGTAGGACAGGTGTCTTCAAGCATCCAAAGCCTGTGTGTGGAAGAGGGATCAGCCAGGCCCCAGGGGGGCCGAGCCCGGCTCCGGAGAGGCTCAGCCCCGTTGGGGGTCGGCCCCGGGGGGCGAGCCCGGCTCTCCTTGGCCTCAGGGGGGCTCAGCCCCATTGGGGGTCAGCCCCGGGGGTCTGAGCCCTGCTCTCCTTGACTCTGGAGAGGCCCAGCCCCATTGGGGGTCGGCTGGGGGGGGCCGGGCCCGGCTCTCCTTGCCTCCGGGGGGGCTCGGCCCCGGGGGGGGGGGGGCGGGGGGGGGGCCGAGCCCGGCTCTCCTTGGCCTCAGGGGGGCTCAGCCCAACTCTACTTGGCCCCAAAGGGTTGAACTAGGGGTTACACAGTGAGGCAAGGTCAGGAAAGCTAGCGGGCCAGTGAGCCAGCTCGTCTGGGAAAGGGGCCGCGGGGAGAAGGCGGGCTCTGTTCCCCTGCGAGCCCTGCGGGGGCCTTGTAGATGGACTGGTTCCGAAGTCTTTGAATACCCTTCCAGCTCTGAGCTCTGGTGAGTCTTCAGCCTCACGTGGCATCAGGAAGGCTGCCGGGAATTAGTTGGCGTGGAGGTGATCAGGGAGGCCAGAGAGGCGACAGTTCATTGAAAGGTCCCCCTTGCTCCAGATACCTCCGGGTGGAGGAAATCCCCTCACCCAGGGATGGGATGTATAAGGGGGCACATCCGTGTGGGCCCTGACTCCGGGTGCCCCCTCTCGCTGAGCCCTCAGCAGGGTGTGGCCCAGGCACCCGTCTTTGTTTGAAGAGGGGGAGAGAGAGGCAGAGGCAGGTCTCGGGAAAGGCTGGCCTCGAAGGAGGAGGAAGGGTTCAGACCTAAGGGAATGCCCAGCATGGGTGGGACAGAGGGCGTGAAGGAGAAGAGTGGAAACCAAGGCTAGAAGGGTGGGCGGGGCCAAAGAGTGGAGGGCCTTGAATGCCAGTGAGAGGACTTTGGGTGTCTCTGGTCCCTGCAGCGCTGACCATTCAGGACCAAAAGGGACATTGAGAGAAATCAGCATTAGTGGCACAGGAGTTAGAATCCAGACTCTGCTGCCTAGATGGACCTCAGTTTCTTCATTTGTAAAATGGGGTGCCCAGATGGTAGCTCTGATTATTAGGATCACAGAGTTACAGTGAGAAGGGTTGGCCAGGCTAGCCCCACACTTTACATCTGGGGAAACTGAGTCCTAGGAAGGTGAATGTCCTTGTCCCAGGTTATGCAGGTTGGGTATAACAGAGCCGGGAACCCTGGCTCCAAACCTGGACCCTAAGAGCCTCCGGCTTTCGGATCAGGACCTCTGACAGGCTGGAGGGCAGAAGGCCCTCAGGACTTGTCACCACACACAGAGTGTGGGGACAAAGGTCTCGATACTGGAGTGATGGTGACCCAGCAGGGGATGTCCTATTGGTGAACATCTCCCCTGATGCAGGCCTTTTTGACCAAAATCTGGTGGGGAGACATGACCACAGGCACCCCCATCTTGAGGCTGATCTGCGCTTTTTGCTGCCCTCTCCTCATCTATACCAACCTGATCACCTTCAGGTAGGAGAGCGCCAAAGGTGTGGTGGCGTTACAGAGCCCGGAAGGCCAAGGTCACTGGGGAACCCATCCCTCTTCCCTTGGGGGTAGGGGGTCAGGGAGAGAGGCAGAGGAGAAATCTCAGAAGGCCCTGAGGGAAGAGGACCTGAACCGGCCTGCAAGGATGGACAGGCTCTGGACAGGCAGAGAAGGCCAAGACGCCACCCGTGGGCCGCATAGAGCAACAGGCCCCGATGCCCTGAGCCAGTCACTGGAGCCGGCAGGAGGCAGCCCCTGGAGCACCCTCGCAAAGCACCTGCTGAAAATGGCCCCCCACCTGTGTCAGCGTCACTATGGGAGGGGGAGGGGGAGGGCCCATTCCCCACCCCAGGGCCTCTAGGAGGGGGTCTGTCCTTCACTGGGGGAAAAGCTCTCTTCCTTCTTCCCTCCCTCCTCCCTTCTTTCTCTCCTTCTTTCTTTCCTCCCTCCCCCCTTCCTCCGTCTCTCCCTCTCCCTCCCTCCCTGTACCCTCCCTCCTTTCCTTCTTCCCTTCCTCCTTACCTCCCTTCCTCCCTCTCTTCTTCTCTCTCTCCCTCCTTCCCTTCTTCCCTCCCTCCTTCCTCCTTTTCTCCCTTCCTTCCTCCTTTCTTTCCTTTTTTCTTCCTTCCCTCCCTCCCTCTCTTCCTTCTTTCCTTTTCTTTCCTCCCTCCCCCCTTCCTCCTTCTTTCCCTCTCCCTCCCTCCCTGCACCCTCTCTCCCTCCCCCTCTCCTGGCTCCAAGGGCTCCAATGCCTTTCACCTCCCCCGGAGGCCTTCCCTGCCTCCTCCCTCTAGGTCTCCCCTTTGCCCCCCAGCCCGGGGTGGGGCTGTCTGGTGTCCACATCTCATTCCTCCTCTTGGCCTCCTAGAGGGTAGAGCCTTCAGCCCCCCAGTGCCTGGCATGGTGCTTTCTTTCCCCTTGGCTGGGGCTTCATGAACTGCTGGTCAAATTGGCCATTTGCACAACCCACCCCTGGGATATTGGCAGGGAGGAGGGGGGCTTCAGGGGCCACTAGAGCAGGTCCAGCCTTCAGGAAGCAGCTCCAGAGGACCCCAAGCCCCGGGCCCTATGTACCCACTCTGGATCTCTTACAGTGAGAACCTTCCTCTGAGAAGTGGCCTGGAGCCCTTCCGAGAGCTGGACAGCCTGGACACAGAGAGGCTGCTGCTCTTCCCCTCCCCCAGCATCAGGTGAGGTGAGGAAGTCCAGGCCTGGGGGGGTAGAGGAGCCAGGGGGAGGCCCGCCGGGGGATGGAGTGAGCAGCAGGAGGGGACCCCGGGACAACGAAGACAGAGGCTCCTCCTCAGGCCTCCCCATTTCCTCAGGGGAGGCCCAGGCCTCAGTTTCCAATCTTCCAAGCTCTGGCTGAATCTTTGGGACACAGAGCCTTTGCCCACTCTTCGCTGATACCTAGGTCAGGTCTGGGCTCCCCATAACAGCCCTGGGAGGGCCAGACCCAACCCAAACTGGCCAGTCTTGAGTAAACACTGACTGTGTGCTGGGCCTGGTGCTGGGGCCACAAAGGCAGATCAGGGCATAGTTCCTGCCCTCAAGGGACTTCCCTTCTGCCGGGAAGATAGTGTAGAGGGAACAGAGGCTGGTGGGAAGGATGCTGACCTTGTCATCCGAGGATCGGGGTTCAAATCCCAACCCAAATACCCACCAGCTGTGTGACACTGAGCAAGTCATAGCATGCCCCTGAACCTCAGAAAAGTCGGTAAAATGCAGGCTTTGGACATGATGGAGTCCTCCAGCTCTATGACCCTTACAAGCACACAGCCTCTCCCCCTCTTCCTCTCAGCAGCCTCGGGCGCCAGGCCCTTCTTTAGGCCTAGGACAGTGTCAGGAGCAGAGTCTCTGGCTGGAGCCACCCACCCAGCGAAGGGCTTCTCTGCACCTGCCTCCAGGCCTGCCTGACACTTTTATCGTTTCCTGTCTTTGCTGCACAGGAGGGACGATCCATCAGAAGGGAGGAGAGCTGGGGCCTGGGCCACGGCCAGCCCCTTCCTGCTCTCCCGGTGGAAGAAGTTCTGGGGGGCCCCTGTAACCGTGTTTCTGGGGAACATGGTCATGTACTTTGCCTTTCTCTTCCTGTTCACCTATGTGCTCCTGGTGGACTTCCAGCCCCCTCCGGGCGGCCCCTCAGGGCCCGAGGTGGCCCTCTACTTCTGGGTCTTCACTCTGGTGCTCGAGGAAGTCCGGCAGGTCAGTTGTGACTGGCCGGGTTCCCTTGAGGGGGCAGGGTGTGTGTGTGTGTGTGTGTGTGTGTGTGTGTGTGTGTGTGTTGGGGGGGTTCCCCTGAGGGGGCAGGGGCATGTGAGTACCCAGGGACAGACTCGTCCCACCTGCGCCACTGACTGTGGGATCTTGGCCGTGACACTGCTTCGCTTGGTGCCTCAGTTTCTCCAGCTGTCAAATGAGGGGATGGAATAAGATATAAGGTCACTCAGTCAGTCAACAAGTGCTGACGAAGTATCTACTACGTGCCAGGCACTGTGCTAAGTGCTGAGGAGACAAAGAAATGTGGGAGACGGGCCCTGCCCTCGAGGAGCTCCCAGTCTAATGGGAAGACAACCATGTATAAGGAAGCTAGAGACAGGATACACTGGGGATGCTCCCACAGGGAGATGCCCCCATGGTGGAGATGCCCCCAAGATGTTCCTCATGGGTGGAAATGTCCCCCAAGATGCCCCCCATGGGAGAGATGGAGGAGGCAGTGAATTAAGGGGGAAATCAGGGAAGGCTCCCTGTAGAAGGCAGGTAGAGGGAAAGCCTCCCAGGCCAGGAAGATGGCCAGAGAAAACGGTCAGTTGGTTTGCAGGCCTAGGAGCCTCTGAACGAGGGAGGGAGGTCTAGTGGACAGAGCACTGCCCTCACGCCTCTGACAAATCCAGGTTGTGTGACCCTGGGCGCATCACTGTGCCTTGAATCTGACCCCACACTGAGCCCTGACTCAGGCTGCAGATTGGTCCTTGGCTGGGATCCCCGCCCCAATCTGATGGGTTGGCTTGGCCAGTATGCCTTGAAATCGGGGAGCCTCTGAAAGGCAGAGACCCCAGGAGCCCACGGCCATGGCGGTTAGTGTTTGCTCCCACCCTAGGGTTTCTTCACGGACGAAGACACCAACCTCCTGAAGAAATTCAAGGTATATGTGGAGGACAACTGGAATAAGTGCGACATGGTGGCCATCTTCCTCTTCATCGTGGGCGTCACCTGCAGGTGGGTCTTTGGGGCTACTTGCCCCCTGGGCCCCTTCCCTGGAGGCTCAGCCAGTGGGCACCTCCTGGTCCTGAGAGCCTCCTCCTCCTTCTCCCTCATCCCCCGCGGGCTCCTTAGGATGCTGAGCTCCACGTTTGAGGCTGGCCGGACCGTGCTGGCCATGGACTTCATGGTGTTCACCCTGAGACTCATCCACATCTTCGCCATTCACAAGCAGCTGGGGCCCAAGATCATCATTGTGGAGAGGATGGTGAGAGGGGTGTGGGCACCTCGGGGGCTTCTTTGTATCCTAGGGTCTCAGAGCTGGAGGGGGTCTCCCCTTGGCTGTCACGGCTCTGACAAGCATTCACCCAGCCTCCCCGGGAGGGTCATCACCTAGAGAGGCCAGACAGCTCCCATCATTAGAGTTCTGTATATTGAGCCCGATGTAAGAGAAAGAAGGGGCTGCCAGGTGGGGGCTGGGAGTGGAGTAGTGAGCTCCCCATCACTGGAGGGTGTCTAGCAGAGAAACGATGGCCACTTGTCCATTCAGGCTTGGGTGGGTTGAACCAGCTACCTGCTGGGCTGGGGACCCTCCTAGTTCTGGGAGGCTGTGCCTCAGTGACCCAAAGCTGCTTCCTGTAAAAGCCCACGCTTCCCAACTGATGGAAGGAGGCCATCTACAATGAATTGCTATGCTCTGAGGCTTGGCCCACAGCTCCCTGGCCGACAGCCAGGGTGGTAATGGACAGTAAGAGATTAAGTTCTCCTCTTTGGAGACCTTGGGAGTGCCAAGGCAGTGGAGAGATACTTCCTCCTTAACCCCATGGGAGTCTGCCAGGAACTGGGAGGTGGGAACCCAACTTGGGGGAAACCGAGGCACTGCTCACAGAGACCCTCAGGCAGAGCAGGACCCAAACTGACTGCGAGGATTCAATCCCACCGCGTCCATCCTGCAGACCACGCTCACGGCCCACTCCGCTCCCACCACGGTGCTCTAGGTACCAACTGGGGCAGGGTTAATCCTGCCCTCCAAAACCATGCCCAGGGGAGGGGAGTGCTCCTGGGGAGTGATCTGTCTCTGCCTTCTTGCTGTGCCAGGAGCATCTTCAGGTCCCCGACCAGTTTAGCTGATTCAGGGGAGTAAAGCCATGGGTTCAATGATGCTCACCCTTCATGGAGCTGCTCGCTAAGATCCCTTTGGGTACTCACCCTGGACTCCAGGGGCTAAACTGGCCCCCTCCTCCCCTTCCCTGTCTTCTCACACCGGACACCCCTCCAGATACTCTACCATACAGTGACACCGCTGCTCTATTCCCACTATTCTGTGAAGGAGGCACTCTATCTCCTGTCTCCACACCTTTGTCCTGGCTGTGCCCCATGTCTGGAAGCTCTCCCTCCTCATCTCTGCTCCCAGCCTCTCGTGCTTTTTCGGTCTCAGCTGAAGCCCCACCTTCTCCAAGAAGTCTTTCCCCACCCCCTCAATGTCCATGCCCTCCAGAGTCCGGTATCTCCTAGCTGTCCTGTCCATAGCTTCTGGTGTCTCCCTACCTGGTAAGCCCAGTGCCTGGCACCCAGCAGGTGCTTCCTAAATTCTCCTTGACTTGATTTAAGGTCAAACCTTTCCTCCTCCTGCCCACACCTGTGGGAGCTGGCTCTCTGGGCCCAGCCAGGAGCCCCAGCCCCAACATACTGGAAGTGGGAAGAACGGGGATGAAGAATCCCTGCTCTGCCAGGAATTCCCTCTGGGACTTCGGACAAGACCCTTTCCCTCCTTCCTGAATCTCCCTCCCCCTTCCCAGCTCTGGGAGCGGTGGATTTTTTAGAAGGGAGAGGCCGAGAAAGCACGTGGGCAGCCTGGGGCTGAGCAGTATTCCACACCCATAGGCCCCCACCCCGCGTTACTGTTTTGGCTTTGGCTCTGTGCTCCTGCCACATAAATGGCTGTGCCGCGCTCGTGTTTCCACCATTCTCGGGTTCCCTTCAAGGCACGGGCCGGCTTCTCAGTCTCTCCATGACGGAGGATGGAGGCCGGTCCCTCCCTCCATGGTCAAAGTTGTGGGATGAGTGGCCCTTGGGTGCGGGCAGGGCTGCCCCGCCCCTCCAATCACCTTCTCTCTCCTGCTAGATGAAAGACGTCTTCTTCTTTCTCTTTTTCCTGACCGTGTGGCTCGTTGCTTACGGGGTCACCACGCAAGCCCTGCTCCACCCCAGAGACAGCCGCGTGGAGTGGATCTTCCGGAGGGTCCTCTACAGGCCCTACCTGCAAATCTTCGGGCAGATCCCCCTGGATGAGATTGACGGTGAGGGACCTCCCCTGTTTCCATGCCCAGGTGCCCACTGTCTGCCCACTAGCCTATTGTTCTGCTGCGTCCGACTGTCCGTGGCCCCATTTGAGGTTTTCGTGGCAGAGATACTGGAGTGGTTTGCCATTTCCTCCTTCAGCTCATTTGACAGATGAGGAAACTGAGGCAAACAGGGTGAGGTGACTTGCCCAGGGTCACATAGGTAAGTGTCTGAGGCTGGATTTGAACTCAGGCTTTCCAGACTCCAGGCCCAGGGCTCTATCCACTGCAGTACCACCAACTCCTTACGTTTTTGCTGAGGCTGGGCAGGAGCGGGCAGTGCTGGGAGTGAACGCCCGGGCGCCAGCTGCGGAGACAGCTAAGTCTCCGCTCAGCTGGAGCTCACCGGGGCCCACGGAGGCGGTCATCCATCACAAGGGAAGCGGTTCCTGCTGCCTCGGCCTCAGACCCTGCATTTATGAAGAGACAAATTTACAGCTTCACAGACTGCTTTCAAGACAAAGTGTCTCCGGCCTTCCTCCCAGGGGCCAGGGTGAAGAGGGGCTGGCTATCAATCAGTTCTGCTGGAGCTGATCCGTGCCCAGAGGGCGGCTGGCCTCACGCTCCGAGAATGGGTCCCCCCACCCCGAGAAAGGGACCCCCACTCGTCCATCAGCAGCAGATGCGCCGGCTGCCCCTGCACGCCCCCCTACACACATGGACACACACATGCGCACACGCCCACGTGTGCTCACACACCCTGTGCTGGGCAGCAGTGTCTACTGCTGGAAAAAACTCTCTGTAGTGGGATTCCAGGCACCTGGTTCTAGACCCAGCCTGACCACTGACACTCTGTGTGATCTCAGGCAAGGCCCCGCCCTTTCTGAGCCTCAGTGGCCTCATCTGTACAACATGGGCTTCCGGCCCAGTGGTCTGTCTCCTTCCCCTCCGTGTTCAGCCATTCCCGTGTCCAGTAAAACCCCACCTGGAGTGAAGGTTTTAAAGTCCCTGGAGGGAGGAAACTGCCCTCCATTTGGGCAAAAGAGCCTGGTTTGCAAACTGAAGATAGGTGTGGCTTAGGGGGCAGAGAGCTCTAGAGACCTGGACGTGAATCCCACCTCAGACCCTTGTTGGCTGTGTGACTCTGGACAAGCCAGTTAACCTCTCTGAGACTCAGTTTCTTCTTCTGTAAAATGTGGATAAAACTAGCCCCTCCCTTCCAAGACCATCCTAAGGTTCCAGGGAGATTGAATCCCTGAAGTGATTTGCAAACTTTAATGCCCTGTAAATGTCAGTGGACCTTCCTTAATGACTGCGTTTCAGACCCAGGCTCGAGGGTCCGAGGAAGCCTCAGTGGGACCAGCACGAGGGCCGGTGACATGTTTGGTTTTTGTTTTGTTGTTGTTCTAACTTTACTTTTATTTTTAATAGTGCTTTATTTTTTCCCAATTACATATCCAGACAATTTTTAGCATTCAGTTTTATAAGATTTTGAGTTCCCAGTTTTTCTCTCTCCTTCTCTCCCCTCCCCTCTTCTGGAAATGGTAGGTGGTGTGATATAGTTTATACATGTGCTATCATGTCAAGCATATTTCCATGTTAGTCACAGTTGTCAAAGAAGAAAGGCATCAAAGGGGAAAAACAATGAAAAAGAATAAAGTAAAGTGAGAAGAACATGCTTTGAGCTGCATTCAGACTCCAGTCGGTTCTTTACCTGGGTGTGGATGGCATTTTCTGTCATGAGTCCCTTGTACTTGTCTGAACATTGTGTTGCTGAGGAGAGCTGGGTCATGAGTAGCTGATCATCACGCAATGTTGCTGATGGCGTGTGCAGTGTCTTCCTGGTTCTACTCATTTTGCTTTGCTTCAGGTTATGTAAATCTGAAATGTGCCCATTCATTTCTCATTGTGCAACAGTATTCCATTACATTCATATATCACATCTTGTTCAGCCATTCCCCATTAATGGGAATCCTTTAAATATCCAGTATTTTGCACCCACAAAAAAAGCTGCTATAAATATTTTTGTACATGTTAGTTCTTCTCCCTTTTTACCATCTCCTTTGGATACAGACCTAGCAGTGGTATTACTGGATCAGTGTTATAGCCCTTTGGGCATAGTTCCAAATTGCTCTCCAGAATGGTTGGATCAGTTCACAACTCCATCAACAATGCATTAGTGTCCCAATTTTCCCATATCTTCTCCAACATTTATCATTTTCCTTTTTTGTTAATTAGCCAATCTGGTAGGTGTGAGGTGGTACCTCGGGTTGTTTTAATTTGCATTTCTCTAATCAAAAGTGATTTAGAACACTTCTTCTTATGCCTATAGACAGCTTTGATTTCTACATCTGAAAACTTCCTGATCATATCTTTTGACCATTTATCAGCTGGGGAATGACTTGTATTCTTATCAATTTGACTCAGTTCTCTATATATTTGGGTTGTGGTTTTTTTTTGCACCATAGCTTTTTAATTTAATCTAACCAAAATTATCTATTTTACACTTTGTCATGCTTACTGTCTTTTGTTTGGTCATGAAATCTTCCCCTCCCATAGATCTGACAGGTAAACGATTCCTTGCTCTTCTAATTTGCTTATGGTGTCATCCTTTATGTCTAAGCAATGCACCCACTTTGCCCTTATGTTGGTATACAGCGTGAGGTGTTGATCTATACCTAGTTTGTGCCCTATTGTTTTCCAGTTTCCCCAGCAGTTTTTGTGAAATACTGAGTTTTTAATCCTGGAAACTGAGATCTTTGAGTTTATCAAACACTAGGTTACTAGTACCTAACCAGACTTCACTCAGATTGTCAGATTTATTGGCATAAATTGGGCAAAATATTTCCTAATGATTGTTTTAATTTCTTCTTCATTGGTGGGGATTTCACTCTTTTCATTTTTGATAGTGGGATATTTGATTTTTTCCTTCTTTTTTAAATCAAATTAACCAATGGCTTATCCATCTTATTGGTTTTTTTCATAATACCAGCTCTCCTAGATTTATTTATTTACTTATTAGCTCAATAGTTTTTTTAAAATTACTTTCAGTTTTATTTATCACACTTCTTATTTTCAGGATTTCCAATTTGGTGCTCAGTTGAGGATTTTTAATTTGTTCTTTCTCTAGTTTTTTAGTTACATGCCAAATTCATTGATTTGTTCTTTTTCTATTTTGCTGATGTAAGAATTTAGAGAAATAAATTTTATCCTAAGTACTGCTTTAGCTGCATCCTATAAATTTTGGTATGTTGTTGTTATCATTTTTAATGAAATTACTGTTTCTATGATTTATTCTTTTACCTACTTATTCTTTAGGATTAGATTATTTAGTTTTCAATTTTTAATCTATCCTTCCACTGTGCTTTGTTGAATGTAATTTTATTGCATTATGATCTGAAAAGAATACATTTAATTTTTCTGCCTTACTACATTTGATTTTGAAGTTTTTATGCCCTAAAACATGATCAATTTTTGTGCAGGTGCCATGTGCTGCTGAGAAAAAGGCGTATTCCTTTCTGTTCCCACTCTCCAAGGGTCTGTCATATCTCACTTTTCTAATATTCTATTTACCTCCTTAGTTTCTTCCTTGTTTATTTTTTGGTTGGATTTATCAAGTTCTAAGAAGGGACAGTTGAGATCCCCCACTAACATAGTTTTGCTTTCTATTTCTTCCTCTAACTCACTTAACTTTTCCTTTAAGAATTTGGATGCTATACTATTTGCTCTTTTTTTCTCTTCTGTTTTGTTTTGTTTTGTTTCCTCTTTCTTGTGGTTCCTCCTATTGGTTCTAATTCTTCCTTACAATATGACTAATGTGAAAATATATTTAATAGGAATGTATATGTAGAGCCCATATCAGATTGTGCGCCATCTTGGGGAGGGGAGGAAGGAAGGGGGAGAAAGATTTAAAACTCGAAAGTGTATGGAAGTGATTGTTGAAAACTAAGTATAAAATAATAAAAAAAGAAAAAAAATCTGGATGCCATACCGCTTGGTACCATATGTGTTTAGCATTAATATTGCTTCACTGTCTATAGTAGCCTTTAGCAAGATGTCGTTTCCTTTCTTATTTCTTTTAATTAGGTCTGGTTTTGCTTTTACTTTGTCTGAGATAAGAATTGTTACACCTGCTTTTTTTTTTTTTTACCTCAACCGAAGCATAGTCGATACTGCTCCAGCCTCTTGCCTTTACTCTGTGTGTGTCTCTCTGCTTCAAATGCGTTTCTCGCAAGCAACGCATTGTAGGATTCTCATTTTTAATCCGCTGTACTATCCTCTTCTGTTTTATGGGAGAGTTCGTCCCATTCACATTCACAGTTATGATTACTAACCGTGTAGTTCTCTCTCTTTCTCCTTTCACCCTTTCCTTCCTTACCAGTGTTTTTCTTCTGTCTATCACCTCTGCCATCTGCCAGCTCTTCTGTCAGTCCCCCCTTTACTTCATCTCCTCCCCTCCTACTTCCCTGTCAGGGAAGATAGATTTCTATATTCAATGGATTGTGTATATCATCCCTCTTTGAGCCAATACTGATGAGCGATGCCCATCGCCTGCCTTCCCATCTTCCCCTCCACTGTAACAGGTCTTTTGTGCCTCTTCATGTGAAATAATTTACCCCATTCTACCTCTCCCTTCCTTCTGCACCCATTGTACTCCTCTTTCTCATCCCTTACTTTTTACGTCATTCCCTCCAATTCACCTTATAGCCGTACCCTCTGTCTATGTATATTCCTTCTAGCTGTACTATTAAGTGATAAAATTTTTAAGAATTACACGTATCATCTTCCCATGTGTGGATGTAAACAGTTTAGCTCTACTGAATCCCTCATGTTTTCTTTTCCCCTTTTTACCTATGTATTCTTCTCGGGTCTTAATGTTGGAGATCAAATTTTTGGTTTAATTCTGGTCTTCTTCTGATGAAAGCTTGAAATCCTTCTGTTTTGTTGGATGACCATTTTTCCCTTGATGTGTCATGCTTAATTGCACTGGGTAAGGGAATCTTGGTTGTAGTCCTAGCTCCTTTGCCTTCTGGGATATCATGTTCCACGACCTCTGATCTTTTAATGTTGCAGCTGCTAAGTTCTCTGTAATCCTGACTGTGGCTCCCTGATATTTGAATTGTTTCTTTCTGGCTACTTGCAGTATTTTTTCTTTGACCTGATGGTTCTGAAATTTGGCTATGACATTCCTTGGAGTTTTCATTCTGGGATCTCTTTCCTGAGGTGATTGGTGGATTCTTTCAATGCCCGTTTTGCCCTCTGGTTCCAGGCCATCAGGGCAGCTTTCCTTGATAATACCTTGAAAGATGCTGTCCAGGTCCTCCTTCTGATCATGGCTCTCAGGTGGTCCAGTGATTCTGATATTGTCTCTCCTGGATCTGTTTTCCGGGTCAGTTGTTTTTCCATGAGGTGTTTTACATTTTCTTCTATTTTTTCATTCTTTTTAAATTGTTTGATTGAATCCTGATCTCTCATAGAGTCATTAGCTTCCACTTGCCCAATTCTAATCTTTAAGGAGTTGTTTTCCTCACTTAGCTGTTGTACCTCCTTTTCCATTTGACCTATTGTACTTTTTAAGGAGTTGTTTTCTTCAGTGGATTTTTGTATCTCCTACATTGTATTCTACTTTTTAAGCAGTTGTTTTCTTTTTCCAAGCTGTTGATTCTTTTTTCCTAATTCTTTTACATCCCTCTTATCTCTTTTCCTAATTTTTCTTCTACCTCTCATATATATTTTTAACCTCCTTTTTGAGCCCTTCCATGAGTTCTTTCTGGGCTTGAGACCACTTTCTGTTTTTCTTTGGGATTTTGCCCATAGCTGTTTTGATGCTGTTGTCCTCTTCTGAGTTTGTGTCTTCTTCTTCCTGTCACCACAATAACTTTCTATGGTCAGTTTTTTTTGGTTGTTTTTTGCTCATCTTCTTTTCCCCTTTTCTTTTCTTTTAAATTCAAGATCTGCTCCCAGAGGGGAAGGGGCATTGCCTCAGGCTTCTCGTGCCAGGGGCTGCAGGTCCTGGCTGTTTGTCTAGTGCTGCACTGAGGGGGTTGTGTGGGGGGTGGCTGGTGCTGCTGGAGGCCGGAGCAGTCTGGCAGTGTTCTTGGTGCTGAGGCGGGGTTCTAGTGCTGGTTCTCTAGTGCTGAGGCCCATGGGGCGTTCTGAGTTTCCCCCAGGGCTACACTGAAGCATGTGGTGGTTCTTATAACTAGAGTCTGTCCATTCCCCTGACCGTTCTGAGGCCCATGGGAGGTCTTGGTGCCTGCTCCACCACCCTGGGGCTCAGGATCTCCCACTGGTCTGCTGAGGCGGGGCTTGCTTTCCTGTCCTGGAATATGCTCTCCTTTTAGCTAAGTGAGACAGACCTTTCCTGACAATCTTCCAAGGTTATTGGGCTCAAAGATGGTTTTACTCCATACTTTTGCTGGTTCTGCTCTTCCAGGATTTGTTTTGGGGTGCTCGGAGGTGAATATGGGAGAGTTACAGTGATTTACTGCTTACGCCGCCATCTCGGCTCCTAGAAGTTCACTGGCAACGTCTTAGAGTGCTTCCTGGCGAGCAGGCTAGGCAGTGGTCAGGCGGATACCCACCCTGCTTTGTCCGCCGCAGCCAGTGTGCTGCCTGGGACGTTCTGCACTCGTGGCCCTGGGTCTGTTTACTCATGTGTATGACGAGGAGGGGTGGGAATTCCTTGTCCTCCATCATTGGCGGGGTTGTGATAAAGAAAGGGCGGAGTGTGAGGCTGGTACGGATGAATGAATGAACGAACAGTAAGAAGCCAGAACGAGGGGCCATTATGTTGGTTTCAGAGGCTCGGGTCAACTGCTCGGCTCACCCCCTGCTGCTGGAGAACTCCCCCTCGTGCCCCAACCTCTACGCCAACTGGCTGGTCATCCTGCTCCTGGTCACCTTCCTGCTGGTCACCAATGTGCTACTCATGAACCTGCTGATTGCCATGTTCAGGTGAGCGAGGCCTTTGGGGCCCACCCTGTCCCAGACCCCCCTCCCCTTGGCTTGGGGAGGGTCTCCCAACAGAAGGAGGGGTGACAGGTTCTTCTTAGGCCCAGGAGAGTGGGCAGGAGCCTGGGGACACTCGGTCCTTGTTAAATTCCATTCCTATGTCCCATATGCTCACCCCACCAGCCAGGAGAGCAGTGGCTCTGCCTGATCTCTCTCTAATTAATTTCTACCAATGATGGCGGGGCCTGACAGAATGGACCTCCAAGGACATTCTCCTCCAATATCCCTCACAGGAGAGAAAAGACTCAGACCTGGCCCATGAGGAGAGGGTGTAGGTGGGGGGGGGTGCCTGGAAGATCCCACCCAGAGGGAGAGACTTTGAGGAGGGGTTGCCCAAGGGACACAGGGAGCTGGCCACCCAGGGACAAAGATCACCTGCCAGAACATGGGGAGAATGCCCTCTGTACTGGGAAGAGAGTGGGAGCCTTGAAATCAGCGTAAACGTGGCAGCCCTTTGAGGTTGGCAGGAAAGGGTTAACCTCCCAGTGCCCAGGTGAGGAAATTGAGGTGACTTGCCAGTCACAGAGTTGGCCTGTGGCAAAGCTAGGACCTGTGGAAGCCTGTGTCTCGCTGAACCCCTCCTCCCCGGTCCTCAGAATGTTAGAGCTGGGATGGCCCTTCGAGGTCCTTGTTACACATGAGGAAACTAAGGCCCTTCTGCCTCAGTGCTACCCCCAATCTGCTGACGTGACATTCCGGTTATAGCTTCCCGGCACAGCCCCTGCTCGTGCTCCCCCTGAGCCCCCTTTGCCCTTTGTCCCATCCATCTGCTAAGGAGTTCCGCCCCCAGCCCCCACCTCAGCTTCCCCTGCCCCCAAGGGCCAGTCTGATCTGGGCCACTTCCGGTGCACATGCAGCCTCCTTCCCTCGCTGGGCCCTCAGATGCTTCCCTTCTCATGTCCGTGGAGACCCCATTCCTCCTCCTCCTCCTCCTCCTCCACCTCTTGTCACTGGCCTCCCATTCTCACCAGCCCCGCCCCCTCCCCGGCCCCCAGGCTCAGACCAGTGGCTCTCAGAAGACACATGTGTCTCATCTCCCCAGCCAGATGGACAGCTCCCCGAGGGCTGGGAGTTGGCCTGCCAGAGTCTGTCCCTGCCCCTCTGCCATCACCCCCAGGCTCAGGGCTGTACACACACTCACACACACATACACTGTCCCACACACTCCCACACACACTCACATACTCTAACACACTCACACTCACACACACTCCCACACACACGCACATACTCTAACACACTCACACACACACTCACATATATGTACTCTCACACACACATGCACTCTCACACACACTCACACAATACACTCACACACACTCATTACTCTCACACACTCACTCACACATACACACTCTCTCACACACACTCACACACATAAAACTCACACACACACACTCACATACTCACACACTGTCTCACATACACTCACACACACTCACACGCTCACATACACACACTCACACTCATACACACACACTCCCACACTCACATACTCTCACACACACAGTCACACACACACACACACACACACACACACACACACCCTTCTCTGTGTCTCTTCCTCCTCCCCCTCCCCTCTGTTTCTGTCTGCCTCTCTCCGTTTCTCCCTTTCTCCTCCTCTCTCTCTGTCTCTGCCTCTTATTGTCTCTCTCTCTCCCTCCTCTTCTCTCTCCTTTCTGTCTGTCTCTTCCTCCTCCCCCTCTGTCTGTCTCTCCATCTCTACATGGGCAGAATGCGACTCGTGTTTGGCAGACTTTTCAGCCTCTGAACGCCAACCATAGTTGGATGAGCACAGAGAGGCTTGGGTGGTGCCACATGAGGGCTGCCCCCAAGGGATCTCTGCTCAGAGCCTCAGTTTCCTTATATGTGGATGGGCATAAAAACCCTTGTGCTGAGGGGACTGTTGTAGGGACACCTTGTAAAAGGCCCAGAGACGTGAGGACTGTTGTCACCATCCCTGAGCCATCCGGCCTTATTAGACCCAGGTGGGGGGGAGGGGAGGCGCGGGGGGCGGGGGCGGGGGGGGGGGGCGATGGACACAGCCCTGGCCAAGGTGTTTGAGGCTCTAGATGAAGAACAAGGCCCAGGCTGGAAAGGGAGCCCTAGGGGGCCATCTGCAGCTTGGCGTCAGTGTGGTCAGCGGAGGACAAGTGGAGGTCAGGGACGGGTCACTTGTTGGTGTGACAGACGAGGTGCAGGGAGGGCTTCTGAGAGGGGCCTGAGGGTGCCGAGCCTGCCGTCGATGGTGGTGGCTCAGCCTCCTTGCTGACTAACCAGCACATCTTTCTGGGTCCACCTCAGCTACACCTTCCAGGTAGTCCAGGGCAATGCCGACATCTTCTGGAAGTTCCAACGCTACAACCTCATTGTGGAGTACCACGAGCGCCCAGCCCTGGCACCACCCTTCATCCTGCTCAGCCATCTCAGCCTCATCCTCAAAAGGGCCTTTAAGCAGCAAGAGCATAAGAGGGAGCGTCTGGGTGAGCAGTCAGGCCTGGCCTGGGGAGAGAGAATTGGGCTTTCTGAGGCCCCTCAGCCCTGGGAAGGGTGGGGGGAGGTAGAGAGGGCTGGCAGGCAGATCCCCTTCCTCCATCCCAATCTGGGGAAGGCCCAGGTAATAGGAGAAAGCCAGAAGGAGGCCCGTGGACCCGGGACACCCCTCCCACCCGCAGCCTGTTGGCTCTCCCAGGTTCCTCCATCCTCACAACGGGGTGAGGGGGCAGGAAGTACCCAGAGGATGTCTGACTACCCCCGCTCCCAGGACACACGTGGAGCCCTCAAAGGCCCATGTGTTTGGAGCACAAACTTGCCAGCCATAGCCCTGCCCATCCTGAGCCTCTGGCAGTGGCTCCTAAGCTGTGGCACAGGCTGGGCACAGCGGGGCTCTATGGGTGTGAGGCTAAGCCAGGCCCCAAATGGCTCCTAAGGTCTGCCATGGACTGAGCCCAAAACAAGAAGAGACAGACAGACAGACAAACAGACAGAGGGTGGGAGAGAGAAACAGAGAGAGGAGAGAGAAAGAGAGAGTGAAAGAGAGACACAGAGAAAGACACAAAAAGAGAGGGGGAGAGAGACAGAGAGAGACTCATAGAAAGAAAGAGAGGGAGAGAGAAACAGACATACGGAAGGAGGGAGATAGGAAAGAGAAAGAAAGAGAACGAGAGAGAGACCTGCAGAGGGAGGGGGAACGTGCGCCTCGGTGTCAGTACAGTTCTGCCCAGCTCTGAGGCCTGACACTCCAGCGTGCCGGGTCAGCAGGCCTGGGGGCCCTTCTCTCCAGCAGAGGCTTTCTGCCTCTCTGTCGCTCCCAGGGTCAGAGCAGCTGCAGGACTCCCCTCCCTCGGAGGCCAGGGCCCTTCACCCCATCCTTGCTTTACTTTCCAATCCCCAAGTCTACCATCTCCTTCTGAGAAACTCACCCCAAATCTTCCCATCTAGAGAGAGACTTGCCTGATAGCTTGGACCAGAAAATTGTCACCTGGGAAACCGTCCAGAAGGAAAACTTTTTGGTCAATCTGGAGAAAAGGAGGAAAGAAAGTACCAGGGAAACATTAAAAAAAATGTCCCACAGGTGAGCATCTCTGTCCCCATCTTTCCTGAGGCTCTGAGGAAGCTGCCCCAAACTCAGGGCTCCCCAACAGGGCAGTGGAGCCTCTGTGACCCTTCTTTCCTGACCGCACACCATCTTCCCTGTCCTTAAGGTTGGCCCGGCTGGTCACTCAGCCCTGGGAACCCCAGCCAGCAGGAGTCTGCTCCCCAAAACACCAGAGGGCCAGGCCTTCATGAGGAAAAGGCAGAGAGCTTTCTTGGGGCCCCTAAAGCGCTCCCCAGCCAGCCTTCCAGTGGTCTGGAACAGGGTTGAGGCGCTCGCTTATCCAGGAGGGGTAACAGTCCTGCCGAACTTGGTACCTTGAGGGTCTGTCCCGACTCTTCTAGGACTTCAGCCATTGGTCTTCCTGGGGATGAGCCTCTGCCCTCTGCCCTCTGCCCTCTGCCCTCAGCTAGCTTGGGCCGGGCCTCTTCCAAGCCTTTCTGGTTTGGCTAGAGCTGCCCATGCTCAGACTCTACGGGATCATGTCCTAGAGCCAAGGGTCGTCCCCCTAAAACAAGGAGGGGCTGAGGAGGGCTTTTGAGCCACCTCTGTGATTTCATAACACCATAGATTTGGCGCCAGAAGGGACCTGAAAGGTCATGGAATCCACCCCCCTCATTTTACGGGTTAAGCCCGATTAGCGAGCAATTATTAAGCCCCTCAGAGTGGGGAGATGGTGTCACGACAAGTACATGTGACAAGCCAGGAGCAGGACAAACTGGACCAGCCCAAAGGGGCCTGGGAGAGGCTTCTTGCTGGGTCACCCCCCACTGAGCATCTGAGGTGGGGCTGGACCCCAGGCCTGCCAGACTTCCAGGAGAACACACTGCCCCTTCATCAGAGGGGTCCCTAGCGTTGTCCCCATCCCTCTCATTTCTAGGCCCAAAACTTTAAGGGTCACAAGTCTCTTCTATTTAAGATGTAGGTAGTGCAAAGACTATCACCATCTTTTATAGATGAGGAAACTGAGGCTCTAAGAATCCCAGTGACCCCCAGTGCCATGGGGTCAGCACTGGAATTGGAGTCAGAAGGCTTGGGTTCAAACCCACCTCTGGGCAGCTTTGAGTGAATCCATTCCTTCGTCTGGGCCTCAGTTTTCCCATCTGTAAAATAAGGAGGTTGGACTCATGTGGTCATAGACATCTAGATTCGATCTTTTCCTGCTCTTGTGTGGGGCTCGTGCCCCTTTGGGGAAGGGGAGTGGGTCTGGCGCCCCGGCCCAACTGGGGGCCTGGGAGAGGACAGCCGGCAGCCTGAGGTGGCGCTAACCTTAGAAGCTCCGCGTCCCAGAGAGTGGCCTCAGAGCGTCTGCTGGGTGCGAGGGGCTGCAATGACTGGGCGTTTCCTTCCCTCTCCTGGGAACCAATCTAAGTGCATCTCTGGCACCGCTTGGCCAGGTCTCCTGATGAACTGGGGCCAGCCCCGCTCTCTGCCCTTACGTGAGTAATTACTGCTCGGCGAGGCTGGAAACCCTTTACAAGGGGGATATCAAAACAAGCCCTTGTGGGCAGGCCAGCAGACGGGAGCTGGCAGCCCCCAGGATCTGAGAGGCCCATCCCATAGGAAACTCTCTCAGGCCCATGGCTCAGGTCCCCAGGGGAGCTCACAGCCCATCACCACTGGCAAGACCTTTGGAGACTGTGTATACGGAGGGAAACTGAGGTCCGAAGCGAGCAGTGGTCAGTATCTCTGTAGGTCAGAAAGTGCCCGAAGGGGCCCGAAGTGCATAGAGAAAGATTCTGCTTAGGTAGAGGACCGTGTCAGCCTCAGAGATCATTCTGCAGAAGGCGATGCACCCTTCCCCTCGCTGGGCCTCAGTTTCCCTGAGGGGCCTGGATCAAAGGATCTCTCTGTGAGGGCTCTTCCAGCTCTATATCTCCCCCTCACTGGCCTGGGAAAGGCCTCTTCTTTTGGCTCCCAGAAACGTGTCTTTTTTTGTTTTTCCATAGGGTGGATTTCATCAGCCAACACGTGGCAGGCTTGAGAGAACCAGAGAAGCGCATTCGGGCTCTGGAGTCACAAGTAAAGATCCAGTTCTGGCCTCTGGCTTTCTCTCTCTCTCGTCTGTGGGGGTGGGGGGTGGGGCAGATGGTCAGCCTGGGGCAGTGAGGGTTCAGACAGAGGAGGGCAGGGAAGGTCTTCCAGCCAGGGCTAGGGGTGGCACGTCCATTTTGTATTTCAGATCAATTACTGCACAGTCGTCCTGTCCACCATGGCGGACACGCTGACCTGGGCCAGCTCCATGGAGCGCCAGCCACCACCAAACTCTGCAGGTAAGGCTGAGGGAACAGGGCCCTGCCTGTTACTGACTCGCTGTGTGACCTGGGGACAGTCTTCTCCCCTCTGGGCCTCAGTTTCCTCCTCTGTCCAATGGGGATATCGAGCCTGCCCAGTCTGCGTTCAGAGACTGAGAATGGCAGGGAGGAGGCCCTCTGTGCCCAGGTGAGCAGTGAATGAGTCTGGAGGGCCAGGGGTGTGACCAGTGAGCTCAGGCCTAAGAGCTGTCTCCTCAGCTAAGGGATGCTGAGCCTATGACCCACATGGCATGAAGGGAAGTCAGGAAATTCGAGCCTTGGGCCTGCATCTCATACCAGCTCACCAGGCGGACTCAGGGAAGCCCCTTCATTCTCCTTGTTGGCTGTTGTGTTCAGTTGTGTCCAACTCTTTGGGACCCAGTTTGGGGTTTTCTTGCCAAAGATATGGAAGTGGTTTGCCATTTCCTTCTTCAGCTCATTTGACAGATGAGGAAACTGAAGCAAACAGGGTGAAGTGACTCGCCAGGGTCACACAGTTAGTAACTGTCTGCGGCGGCATTTGAACTCAGGTCTTCGTGACTCCAGGCCTAGCACTCTGTGCACTATGGCGCCACCTAGCTGCTCCTCAGTGCCATGAGGTACCTGGGCATGAGAGGACTCTGAGATTATTAGCTCTGGGATCTTCATGCCCTTCCCCTGTCTGGGTCTCAGTTTCTCCCTCTGTAAAAATAGGACTAGAGGCTCTAAGGTACCTTTCGGTTCCAGTCTTTCAGGATTCTCCGCTGTCTCGGCCAGAGCTTGTTCTTCCTTACTGAGCTCAGCCCAGAAAGGCCCCCTTGCTGCCTAGAAGCAGAGGCGCTATGGTCATCAGGGTCTGGGGAGAAAGCCACCATGGGCTCCAAAACCAGAAGCGCTGGTCCCCAGGGCCAGAGGCAGCTGGGCTGGGTCTCTGCTTCTGTTCTGGACCCACCTGCCCAGGGGAACCTTGCACCCAAACACCTAGCTCCCGGGCGGGGGCGGGGGACACGAGAGCTCAGGCTGCAGCCCCTCAGCGTCCCCCTGGCTGGGCTCTTTGGAGGGCATATAGCCCATCCCCCTCCCTCCGGGGATCACCACCTCCCACCTCCCACCATCCCCACCTCCAATTTCTGCAAAGCCCTTTCAACCAGCCTGGCAGTGAATGGCATTACCCCCATTTTACAGATGAGGGAACTGAGGACAAGGGAAATTAAGCGGCTCACCCAATCAATGATTAACAAGCACGTATCATTTACTGGGTCACATAGCTACCAAGCACTGATCTGGGACTCCACCCCGAATCCTCACAGCCCAAATTCCATTTTTCTCCCCAATGCTGCTTCCCAGGTAACAGCAGTGAAGGAGGAGGGCAAATTCCTCTCCAGGAAGAGGTCCCCAGCCCTTGATGTTCCTGCGGCTGTGGCTGACGCATATTCTGTACCTGGGGAAGGCAGTTTCTCCAGCCCGTGACATTTCATCTCTAGCAGTTTTGTCTTCACTCGTCAGTCTTCGTGAGCAGGGGTGGCGGTCAGGCAGCTCCAGCCCAAGAACCAGAGAGAAGAGAAAGGACGGGTCCCCTGCAGGTGTTGAACCGGAGCCCTGAACCTCCCCTGTCACTCCATGGCTTTTAGCATTTGCTGTCAAATTTACTGGCATCTTTCTCCTTTTCCATTTTTAAAATTAACTTGCTTCCTACTAAGAACTTCAACAAACACGAGTATTTTAGCATTCAAAGAGCAAAAAAACGATTGTAGCTGAAGCCATGATCTCCTGAGGCACAGCTGTTTAAAATGTATATTAAATTTCAAAGGGAAATAGCAAAATGGCTCTGTTTGCTTCTCTCCTGAGCTTTCTTGTTTTCTTCTGTCTACAATGAATCTTCGTGAGCCCCTGGCCATGCAGCACATCTTTCCCAGGGTGCTTCTCTTTATTCATCCAGGACACGTGCCCCTTGTCTGGCCCCTTTTTGTTCAAGGTCTTCAATTATCAGCCTCTGTGGCTCTGGCCCCACGTCCACATTCTAGCTTAGTCTTCCCATAAGCAGGATTTGGGGCCCCAGATCTTAGCTCTTCCTACCTTTATGGTCTGCTTTTCTGGTAGGTCCCAGGCTCTCTTCTGCTTCTCCTCCAGACCCAGCAACTGCATGGGACTGAGGGTCTGACAGAGGCCTCAAAAGAGAAGACTTAGTGGGGACATGAGAGCTGTCTTTGGGTATCTGAAGACTTGTCATGTGCAAGATGAATGAGACCTCCAGAAAAACTCAGGAAAGATTTGCTAAGAGAGAAAGTTGTCCCAAGTTACACTGGGCTGCCTAAGAGATTATAGACTTAATTTCATTGAGGGTCTTCAAGTAGAAGTTAAATGACCACTTATCAAGTCAGGTCAACTCAGTAAGTATTATATACCTACTGTGTGCCAGGCACCTGCTGAGAGCTAGGGAAAGGCAAAGGAAGGCAAAAGATAGTCCTTGCCCACAAGGAGCTTACACTCTAAAGGGAGAGAGAGAACATGAAAATAATTATTTACAGATCCAAGGATGAATTGGAGATCATCACCAGAGGGAAAGCATTAACCTGGGGGGTGCGGTTTTCCTGTAGAAAATGGGGTTTTAGTTGAGAGACTAGAATTATGCCAGAAAAGCCAAGAGTCAGAAGTGCCTGATTTCTACTCATACTCATTAAGTCTGGTAAGTAAAGAAAGAAAATTTCAGTTCTAGCCATGAGGGATAGCCCTTGAAAATACCTGGAGTTGGGAAAACAGCCAAGAGGCTGGTGTTGCTGGATTGAAAGGTACATGTTTGGAAGGAGACTGGAAGAGGGGGTGGGTTATGTAGGGTTTTGAAGGCCAAACAGCATTTTGTGTTTGATTCTGAGGGTAATAGGGAGACAATGGAGTTTACTGAGTAGGGAAGTGACATTGGGCTTTAGGAAAATTACTTTAACAGCTGAATAAAGGATGGACTGGAGCAGGGAGAGACTCGAGGCAGACACACCACCCCCCTTCCCAGCAGCTATTGCAACAGTCCAGGTATGAGGTGATGAGGATGTGCAGCAGGGGGGGGAACAGCGACAGATAAGAAAAGGGAGTGTGTCCCAGAGATGCTGCAGAGGCGAAATGGACCAGAGGTGCTGCAGAGGCAAGATGGACCAGAGGTGCTGCAGAGGCGAAATGGACCAGAGGTGCTGCAGAGGCGAAATGGACCAGAGGTGCTGCAGAGGCGAAATGGACCAGAGGTGCGGAAGAGGCGAGATGGACCAGAGGTGCGGAAGAGGCGAGATGGACCAGAGGTGCTGCAGAGGTGAGATGGACCAGAGGTGCGGCAGAGGCGAAATGCACCAGAGGTGCAAGGGACCAGAGATGCTGCAGAGGCAAAATGGACCAGAGGTGCAATGGACCAGAGATGCTGCAGAGGCAAAATGGACCAGAGGTGCTGTAGAGGCAAAATGGACCAGAGATGCTGCAGAGGCGAGATGGACCAGAGGTGCAATGGACCAGAGATGCTGCAGAGGCAAAATGGACCAGAGGTGCTGCAGAGGCGAAATGGACCAGAGGTGCGGAAGAGGCGAAATGGACCAGAGGTGCGGAAGAGGCGAGATGGACCAGAGGTGCGGAAGAGGCCAGATGGACCAGAGGTGCGGCAGAGGCAAGATGGACCAGAGGTGCGGAAGAGGTGAAATCGACCAGAGATACTCAGAAGTGAAATCGACCAGAGATACTCAGAAGTGAAATCAACCAGAGATGCGGCAGAGGTGAAATCTATAGGCCCTGGAATCATATTGAACATGGAGGGTGAGAGATAGTGAGGAGTCCAGGATGACACTTAGGTTAGGTGTCTGAGGGATGGAAGGATGGTGTTACCCTCCACAGTAACAGAGAAGGTAGACATGCCCCTGCTGGGTTTGAGGCCTGCTGGTTTAACCCGTTTGCTAAGATATTTTTACCGGAATGTGGCCACTGCTCATGCTACAGCTTCCCGGAGCAACATCTGAAAGTTGGGTGAAAGGTGGACACCAAAGGTCAATAAGCAGCCCTGAAAAGGGCTTGGCGAGCCCTCACACCAGAGGTGCTGGTCCTCCCTTAACACCCCATCCACCCCAAGCATATGAAGACTTCCCTCAGTGAAATGGGTGGACGAGAACAATTTGTTCCAGGGGCCAGGAAGCCCTGTGGAGCGCTTAGAGGTTGGTCAGACATCGAAGATGCCAAGGTCATCCACTGCATCCTGGGCCACTAGTTGTCCTGATTTGTCTTGCTACTGGACTTCAACGACTCAGGAAGAGTGAGGCTAATGACTTTGTGCGACTCTGCCTCACTGAAACCCAATTCATACACAAGTCATCATGACCCTATGATGTCAGTCCTCTCTGAAAATGAAGGACAAACGACAATGGGAAAGACAGGAAGGGGACGGGGATCATTCAGAGGGTAAGGTGATGAATTTGGTTTTGAATATGCTGAGCTTAAGATGTCTGTGGAACATCTATTTGGAGGTGTCCAGTTGACAGCTGGAGATTCTGAGGCTGGAGCTCTGCAGAGGGATGGGCAAACAGAGCTCAGCTGGTATGTTATACATGGGATTGCTTTTGGGTATACGCTGGACGACGCAGCCCCTGAGGTCCCTCTGAACTCCCCAAATTCTGTCATTCTGTGACTTCCTCTCCTCGACCCTGAAAGGCAGACCTGACAACAAAGAAATCCCAGAGAAGGCCTTGATGGAGAGAAACTTCCCCATGAGGCTGGGATGGTAATGAGCTTCCCCCAGATTGTCTGGTAGAGGCCGGACAGCTACTGGTCATTCGTAACATAGCAGGGTCATGAGAAAGTGATGGATTGAGAGATATGAAGGGACCCATACAACACTCCGTTTCTGGTAACCTGAGGGCCAGAAGGGTCCAATGATGGGAAACACTCTCGCTTCTCACTTCTGCTTAATCCTAATGCCTCCTTCCTCTGACAGCAGACACCCACAGCAGCCTTTCTGGGCAGGAAGGGCCACCTGAAATCCACTCAGATGATGGTAACGAGGAAACATTTTTCTGTCCATTCGCTGAATTGGACAAACCTGAGAACACCGCATACATAAAGGGCCCACCTCTCAGAATCTGGCCTCCACTTCCAAGGCAAAGCCTATTGGTTCTCCCCCAGGGCAGATTCAGGCTTTCAGAACCTGGGGGCCTGAACCCCAGAATTCCCAAAATGTGCCTCCACCCTCAAGCCTCCCTGTGGGTTCTTCTACTTGGTGTTGAAGACTGCCTGCAGAGGCAGCATGATTGCTTACCCCTAGACCCCGGCTTCCTTCCTGAAACTCAAACCTGCTTAGGTTCACTTGCTCACCTCCCTCTAGCACCAGGACCTTGCCGGCTCCAAGGGGCACAGAGCAGCAGATCAAGGTGTTAAGAGGATCAAATGACTTTTTTATAAAGGATTACAAAATTCTGAAACCCCTCGGTTTGGTATCCTCTGCCCCCACCTCCAACACACAGATGATAAGCTCCCCAAGGGCAGGGGTCATGCAACTTTTGTACCCCCAAAGTGTCCTAGCCACAGGAGCCATCCCATCCTTTCCTGGAAGACAAGTCCGAACCAGACTCAGTTCCCTCCAGAGTACTGCCTCTCAGTCAAAACCCTGTCCAACTGTCCTGAGAAATGAGTGTGTGAGCCCTCAGAGCCGTCAGCCTGATTGCCATCCTGGAGAGTTGGCAGCCCCAATCCCCACACTGCCCCTCCCTGACAGCCTTTGGATTAATGCCCCTTGATCAAATGGAATTTCTGGGAAATCCACCCCCCAGCCCCTGCTCCCGATTGGCTGGAGCCCTCCCTGAAGAGAAGACACAGTGCCAGGAAGGCAATTGGCAAAGCTGATTCACTTTCATGCTCAGCACCCCTGGCCTTCCTCCTCCAACTCCTTAGAGAACCTGCACTAATAGGTTTACAACCCTTGAGCATGTTCATCAATAATGGAATCAGCTAGGGCCCAGCACCCTTTGAAGTGAGCCATGGCACTGGGCCCTAGCCAGCAGTGTTCTTGTTCCAGCCAGGCTGCCAGTTCCCACACCCGCACCTGAAGCCAGGTGGCACACTGAACACCCCACTGCAGGGACAGAGGTCCTGGACCACTCCAGGTGCCAAGGCCCTTCCCTCCATGCCTATTTCCTCTTCTATAAAATGAGAGGGTTGGACTACCCTCTAGCACTCAATGAAGACTGGGGTGGGGGGGAAGGAGGTGCACCATCGTTGGGGACAGTGGGGTCCCCCCATTGGGGGTCTTTTAAGTAGAGTTGGTAACCATTTGTCAGGGAATCTTTGGTCAATATGGGTTGGCCTTACTGGCCTGTCCAGCTCCAAGACAGTGGGAACACAGGTCCCAGAAGGCAAGGAAAGGCCAACACAGAGCAGCAGATACTGGGGCCTGAGAAAACCAGGCCCCTCTTGCCTGCCTCTGATGGTCTCCCTCCCCTACCCCTCCTGCTCAGCTGGAGCCCCTGGGCACTGACTGCCTTGAGCAGGGATGGCTAATATTCACTGACCGAGTGCCAGGAACCCCTGGCCCCATGAATCGGGGCTTCACTCAAAGAACAGACCTTCTCTCTCTTTTGCTGAGGGCCTTGGAAGCATGGGGGGAGGGGGGGAAAGAACCAGGGGTGGCCAGTCAGAGGCACCATGGAGTGCCCCCCACCCCACACCCAGTCCCTCTTGGGCCCCAGTGCAGATGGCTGCCCAGAACCTGGGCCCCAGCCCAGCTGTGTGACCCTGACTGGGTGTCATGCTCTTTCCCTTGACTGCACTTTCCTCCTGTGCAGAAGACAGTGGCTTTTAAGGCCCAGTGTCCCCCTCGGGGAAACACCTGCCTGGGGCCACCCTTGTGGAGGGCAGGGGCTGAGGTCACTCTGGGAGTAAAACCCAGACATGTGTGGACAAGGACGGATGCAAGCCCCGGGTGACCCCCACTGCTAGCGCTGAGGGCACCCTCTGTCCCTGTGCCATCTGCTCAAGCAGAAGACCCCAGTACAAGTAAGGCTGGGAGCTCACTCCTCTCAGGGGAGTGAGGAAAGAGCCTTAGAGACGTCAGGGAAGCAGGAAAGTGGCCCCTACTGGCTCGGCCAGTGGGCAGACCTGTGGGAGCCTGCTGAGCCCCTGGGCCCTCCCCCAAGGGTCTGCTGGGTAGGCAAGGAGACACCGGAGAGCACCAGACTTCATGGAAACCTTTTATTGTCTTCACAAGGACAAACCAAGCCGGAGGGACTGGGGAGGCTGACAGACAACAAGAGGCCCCAAGGAAATGAAGGAAAGCGATGGGGGCCATCAGCGTTCCATGCCCCAAGAAGCGGCTCTCTCCCTTCGCTGGGACGGTATTTGGTTTGGTTATTACCAAATGATCCCTTCCCCAACAACAGAGCGAGCTCCCTCGTACCAGGATCGTGGGGGAGGCAGAGGTCGAGGGGGCCGATTTCAGCCCGGTACAACAAGTGGGAGACGATTAGCTGTCCAGTGACGGAAAGCGCTTCCATGCCTGCTGGGAGGCCGACTGTCCTGGAGGCGTCCCCCGCGCCCAGTGGCGCTCAGGCTTCCTCGCTCTCTTCCTCCGCAGTCCCCTTGAGCCGGAGGTGATCTCTGCTCCTCTTTCTGCTGCTGTGGAAGCCCACGGGTACGGCGGGGGGCTCCGAGGGGGAGGCCTCCTCTTCCTGCATGGCGGCATCCCGGGGCTCCGCCCGCCTCCTCGGGGGCTCGTCTCCCTCGGCCTCTACGTCGGGGCCCCCCGCCGAGCCCAGGTGGCCCAGCGCCACCAGCTCGTCCCCGGGCTCCCTGTCGTCTGCCCTCCACGGGGGCCGCCTGCGCTCCGACCCGGCCTCGCCGGCCTTGGCGGGCTTGGTGAACACAATCCTGCCGGCCCCGCGGCTCGAGGGGTCCTGGTTGAAGGAGGGGGCGCAGCTTTCTTGGGGCGCGGGGCTCTGGCCCCCCGCCCTCTTCTTCAGGTCCCCCAGGAACTCGAGGGCCACGGCTCGGTTGCTGCGGTCGCTGCCCTCGGGGACGTCCTCCAGGCTGTACTTGGTCCAGCGCTCAGGATGCGTCACGTAGTCGGGGACCTGGGCTCGGACGGGCCTCCGCGGGGGCCCGGGGGGCGGCAGGGGCCGTTTGAAGGTCCCGGCGTCGGGCGCGGGGGGCGCGGGGGCCGCAGCGGGGGGCGGGAGGGTCCGGGCCGCCCCCTCCAGGCCGTCAAATATGCTGCGGCTAAGCAGGGAGAAGGTGGGGCTCATGCCCCGCAGGTGGAAGGGCCGCACGGGGCTCCCGGGGCGCTGCGGGGGCTCCTCGGGGGGCTCCTCGTCCTCCGATTCCGCCGCCTCCTCCAGGAAGGGCGGCTCCCCCGGGGACGGCCCGGCCGAGCCCGAGTCCGAGTCCGAGTCCGAGTCGCTGAGCGAGCCCGTGTCCGACGGCATGGCCTCGCAGTCCGGCAGCAGCCCCAGCGACGCGTCGCCGCCCCCTCGGTCCGCCATCGCCGGCCTCCCCGGCCTCAGTTTCCCCAGGGCCGCAGTGCGAGGTGGGGGGACCTCGTGCTGGTTCTGGCCTCTGCCGGCTGTGGTGGGGGGAGGGGAGAGCAGAGCCTGTGCAGATGGGGAAACCGAGGCGAAGTACTGACACCCTGACCAGGGTCAGTCACGGGGGGTGGGGGGGGAGGGTGATACTGAGGCTCGGGGTCACGAGGGTTCCCCGCGCTAGCCGCGGCCTGGGGGGGGGGGCTCACTGCTCCCAGCCCCACCTCTTACAGAAGGGGAAACCGAGGTAGGGCTGTGCCGGGCTGGGCCCAAACCCTGAGACCTGCCTTAGGGAGAGCAAACCTGCAGCCACCATCTTGGGCCTCGAGGATGAGCCGGCCCCGCCCCCCCGCCCGCACGGCTTTCTGGGAAGCCGAGTCCCCGCCCCCTTCACTGCCCGGGGCTAGTCCAAAGGAAAACGACAACCCCCACAATGCAACACGGTGACGTCCCGGCCAGGGGACCGAGCGCGCCGAAGGAAACCTCTGCACGTGACCCTCTGAGGAGGAGGCCGGATCTCGCGCATGCGCCTTGGCCTCCCGGAAGACCGGTCCTCGCGCGGTTTTTCAGATACCGACTCTTCGGCGTGGGCTGAAGAGGGAGGGGGCGAGATGAGCGGAGGACGCCCACAATGCCTCGCGGGACGGGGCGGGGCGGGGCGGGGCGGGGCGGGGCTGCCTGGATGGAGGCGTGCAACAGCGCCGCCTGCCGGAGCCGCCCAACGCTGTACGCTCCCCGCGGTGCGGGGGCGGGAAGGCGATCGCCTCCTCCCGGCGGCCTTCTGGGACGGAGCCTCTGTCCTGGCTCCGGGGCGTGTGGCTCGGCCCTGGTGGGCAGGGGGGGGGGGGGGGACAGGCGAACAGAGGGGGCAGGCCCCGCCCTTCCCCCCTCCGCTCTCTCCCTGGGGATCCGCCCGACCTTGTGCAGGGCTGATTGATTCCCTAATGCCCTCATTTTCAAGTGAGGAAACTGAGGTCTGGGAGGGGAAAGAGAGGAAGGGGGAGGGGAAGGAGAAGGAGGAGGGGAAGGAAGAAGCGGAGGGGGGGAGGGGAAGGAAGAAGCGGAGGAGGGAGGGGGAGGGGGAGGGGGGAGGAGAAGGGGGAGGGGGAAGAAGGGGAGGGGAAGGAAGAAGCGGAGGAGGGAGGGGGAGGGGAAGGAAGAAGCGGAGGAGGGAGGGGGGGAGGAGCCATTCTGGGCCCCGGATGTTCCTCCTTTGCGCTCCCACCCTTCGGGAGTGACGTCACCCGCCGTCTGCGCGCCTGGAGAGGGCCAGGCGAGAGCACACACCCTGCGGCCCGGAGGAGTGGGGCAGGGTGGGGATTTGGAATCAAAAGAGGTCACTGATAGCTGGGGAAACTGAGGCCCAGGGATGTTCAGGGACCCCAGCCCTCATCCTCGGCCACAGCCATCTGGGGTCAGGCCTAATTGTTACTATGGGCGGCGCGTCTCAGACGCTGACCTGACGACGTCACCCCTCCCTCCGTGAACTGCCGAGGCTCCCTAGGGCCTCCAGCATCCGCTACAGCACGCTCTGCCCGGCATTCAAGGCCCTCTCCCCCCGGCGACCCCAGGCAGTCCTGCCCCTCCTGAAGCCCTCCCCCTTCGGTGGCTAATTCCCCGTTTATCCACAAATACTGCGTGTTGAGTCTAGGGTAGGGAAAGCCTTCGGCCGCCGTTTGTGCCATTCCCGGCACACACCAGGCGCCTAATGAACGCACGGAGCTCGGCCCCGTCCCCCCACCCCCTCGGGCCGGCCGGGCTGGCGGGCTGGCATGCCCAGCTCCGCCCGAGCTGCCGCTGGGATAGGTCCCTTGACGGGAGGAGGCGGGACTTGACGAGGCTCCCGTCTCCCCATTGGCTGG
>NW_020954568.1:616186-652127 GCF_900497805.2 Vombatus ursinus | reverse complement strand
GGAGGCGGGACTTGACGAGGCTCCCGTCTCCCCATTGGCTGGCGGGCCTCACGTCGCTACATTGTTACCCCCTCTTTCCACAGAATCCGCAGACGATTCGGAGCTCGCTGGCCCTTTGACGAGTGTTTGGGGGTGGCCAGGAAGAGCTGGGGGGAGGGGTGCCGAAAAAGAGAGGATCTGCCCTCCCCAGCACCTGGGGCTCCCGGACTTGGTTTCCCCTTTCTTGTAGTTACATAGTCAAGTCCACGAGTGAGCCACGCCCTGGGAGAGGCTCTCATGGCCACCCTGTCGCCCATCCTGGGGGTCCCCTCTCCAGTTCCTTTGGGAGCATGGGGTGACTAGAAGTGAATGCAGTTCTCCAGGGTGGCCCGACCAAGGGTGGGGGTCATGGGAGCTACCTCTTTGCCAGACACCGTGCTTCTCACACTAGTCCTGGCATTCAAGGCCTTCCCAGCCCGTTGCCAGTGACCTGCGAACTTTCCAGCCTTGCTTGGCCTAGACTCGATCGAGGTCCATCCAATTGTCCAGGCCTTTGACAAACGTCCTTTCTGAAATCCCTCCCTCCCCGTGAGGGCCTCTTGGCCTTCTCCCAGGTTCCAGAATGGCCTCATGCCCAGCGTAGGCCCCCCGGGCGCGTGTCCTCGGTCGCCCTCTCCCCATCGCTCGCGTTCAGGGACTCCCTGTTGTCGGGGAAGGCCAGAGCCTGCCCTGGGGACCTGGATCCCCACCAGTTACCGCCTGCGCTGGGCCACGTGGGGGAAGGAGGGACAAAGCTGGGGACGGGGATGGAACGGATGGCCAGTGGATAGCCCCTTGGTCAGAAAACTGCTGGGCAACCTTCTGGCCCTTCTTTGTGCCTCGGTTTCCACATCTGTAAAATGAGGCTACTGGTCCTTTCTGGTTTTGTTTTTCAGTCCCATCTGACTCTTTGTGAGCCCGTCTCGAGATTTCTTGGCATAGATACCCAAGTGGCTTGCCATTTCCTTCTCCAACTCCTTTTACAGATGAGGAAACTGAGGCGAACAGGGTGAAGTGGCTTGCCCAAGGTCAGAGCTAGTAAATGTCTGAGGCTGGATTGGAACTCGTGAAGATGAGTCTTCCTGACACTGTGGCACACCCTAGCTGCCCGGGTCCTTCCCGGGGATCCCCTTAACTGGCAGATGTTCCAGTGAGGCCCAGGACTCCAGTGTCTCCTCTTGGGGTGGCTGGGAAAGGGCGCCACAGCCCTTTGCCATCATTGCCTCCCGTGGGAGGGTGCCCCAGAGCCAGTCACAGGAAGGCTGGACCGGAACCTCACCTCTCCTCCTCAGAGTCAGGTGAGGCCAGCTGAGCCCCCCAAAAGAGCCACAGATTCACAGATTAGAGCGCTTGCTTTATTGGATACGTGGATTGAAAAGGGAGTCACATGTGGGGTAAACAGGCAGACAGACAAGAGTGAGCAAAGGGGGGCGGGGGACCCTCAGGCCATGCTGTCCCCCCTCCCCCCCAGACAGGGCAGCAGGGAGGGGGTGGGCCCCTCCTTTCCCTGACTCAGACTCTTCGCCCCCCATCTCATTGCTGGGGACTCATCTCCCAGGGACAGAGACTGCTGGGGAGGGGGGGCCACAGACTACAGAATGGGCTTTAGGAGCTGAAAGAAAAAGGGTGCACTCTTTCCTGACTGTGCATGGGCCTGGTAGGGGACACCCAAGCCCTCAGCCCTGCCCGCCTGGAGATGGAGCAGACAGTGGGCATGCAGGGCCCCTCTCTGGTCTGATGGGGAACACCTGGGGACGGTCTGAGCCCAGTCAGGCAAGGGACGGTTCTGAGAGCCGGGGCATGGGGCGCAGGGCATAGGGCACGGGGCCCAGGGCAAGCATCACTGAAGAAGGCCAGGGTGAAGCACGACACACAAGGAGAAGAGAGTCGGAGCCAGGGCAGAACCAGCCTTGGAGCTCGGGGGCCAGAGGGCCAAGCTTTCTGTGGGCCACCTCCTCCTGGGGGTGCCTTCCTGCCTCCCAGCCCCTCCTGGGAGAGGCCAGCAGCACCCCTGCCCATGTGCAGGAGGCTGGAGGGCTTGCTCTCCCTCCTTGGGGGGAGCCCAGGACCCACAGGATGGGTTCTCAGCCTCAAGGGCATCAGGGATGGCGCCTGGCCCCTGGCACACTGCTGTGTGCAGGCTGGGGCCCCATCCGGGAGCCTGGACTCCAGACCTGGGCAGAAACCCAGGAAACAGGGGGACAGTGGTTAAACCCAGGAAACAACACTCCACATGTGACCCCTCCTGGCCCAGCCTGGTCCCTTCTGTGAGGATGCCCCGCGGGAGCCCCCAGCTACCCACAGAACATAAATATGGAACCCCGAGGCACGGCACAGGAATGAGGCCCAGCTGCTGCCTGCAGGCCAGATAGCAGGGCCAGGAAAGACACAGGGCCTGTGCCCGGAACATACTTGAGTACATACAACATCTACGTAAACATACATCCATGCATGCCCAGTGCAGCACAGAAGACACTGGCTGGGAGGGCCTGAGGAGGCAGGCCTGGGGAGCTTTGCCCCCTCCCCCCAAACAAAGGACATTCTGGGCAGTGTTCCTTTAAGGCTTTCTAGGGCTCCATCACCCACTTCCAAATGCCTGCCTCTGGAGGCCTCCCTTCTGAACATCCCAGAACAGTGGGGGAGGTTCCAGGCAGCAGAGCCAGGCGTTGGTGAAGGGCTCAAAGTGGGCTGAGAAGGGTGGGCCGGGCTGGGCCTTCGGGCCAAAGGTGGTCTATCGTCCATAGGCCAAGCCAGCCACTGCCAGGAGGGCGAGACACAGCTCCCCTCAGACCAGCCCCCCCCCCAGGCCAAGGCCCCCCCCCCCCCCCCCCCGCCACTCAGGCCAGGGGAGCCAGGAGGTAGGGACAGAAGGGGCCGAGACTGAGGCTGGCAGGCAGGAGGGTAGGAAGGCCAGCCAGCAGGGGCCTCTCTGGGCCTCCACAGCCCTGGGGCCTCTCTGAGCCTCCACAGGACTGGTCAGTTTTCCTCAGAACTAAAGGTCCCCCACCCCCACCTCTCCCCAGCCCCAGGGGGCCTCCTGCCAAGCAGGGTTTACAGGGAAGGGTCCACACCAATCCTGCTGTTCTTTCCTTTTATTGAAATGAGCTGGTTTGGGCCTGTCCTGGAAGGCCAAGTTATAGTCTAAGGGGCGGAGTCAGACATACAAGGCCAGAAAGTGTGAGAACGTCAGAAATGCTGCTCAAGAAAGTAGATATGGGAAAAATAACGCAGATTGGTTAAAAAAAAAAAAAAAAGGCCCACAGTTGCGTGAGTGAGGGGGCCTCAGGGCTGGGGTCCTACATCTCCCCTTCCCCACCTCAGAAGGCAGGGCCAGCAAGGGCCTCTGTCCCTGCCCTACCTCCAAGCCCTGCAGGAAGATGGGGGCCCCCTGAGCCGGGCCTCCCTGCAGGCTCCTCTGCTGCCCTCAGCCCAGGAGACCCCCTCGAGGCCCTGGCTACACAGGACCCACGTGTAGCCGGAGGTACAGAAAGGGATCTGGCAACTTCTTTATTTCAAAAATAAAAACACCCCCGCCCCCGCCCCCCTGCCCCAACCCTCCAAAGTAAAAATGCTAATAAGTACTGTACGGTAATATCAGAAACATCTCTATACATAATTCTCTAGATTTCTCTTCAGACGTCTCCTGGTCACTCAGCGACAGTCTGGGGGCTCCCCTGCTCTCCTGCCTGCCCACACCTCAGAACAGCCCCAGAGGTGTGGCCCTCAGTATACGGAGCTGTTCCGAATACCGCAACACAGGACCATGCTGAGAATCATCTCGAAAATCTGCAGGGGAAGGAGTGCGTTAAAGACGGGGCCATGTCCCCCCATCTCCTCTCTTCCAGGCTAACTGTTCCTCAGACTGCATGGATTCTAGGCTCTCGCCTGTCCTGCTCACCTCCTGCTCTGGCCTCTACAGCTTGGCACTGCCCTGCCTCCAATGTGGCCCCAGAAACAACCACTGTTCTCTGGGTGAGGTCTGATGGGGGCCGAGCATAGAGGGCCAAACGCCTCCCTCCCCTAGTCCTGCTTGCAAGGCAGCCTCAGATCCAATTAGCTGTGCTGGCTGCCACAGCACACTGTCCATGCCTACGGAGCTTGTGGCCCACTCAGACCCCCAGATCCTTTTCAGAACAATTGCTGCCTGACTGCAGAGCTGATTTTTGATCCCTAATGCCAGACTTCATCTTCATCCCTACTGGATTTATGCCACTGTTCTGGGCTGCCCAGCTCGGTGCCAGGTCTCTCCCCCACCCTCCAGCTTGGTGCCATCCGTCCCTGTCCATGTCATGGATTCAAACGAAGACAGCAAAGGCCCTTGGGGGAAGCCGTTATTGGGGTTCCACCATCAGTGAACAATACTCCAGTGGCTGGGGCCTGCCAGGCCTTCCCAGGTGACCCTCCCCTTTGGGCTCCCTTCCTCACCATGATGACAGCCACCACGATGGCGGCAATGCCAATCAAATACAGCTTCCCCGAGAAGAGTTCATCGATCTTCTGGTGACAGTTGGCCTGCAGAGAAGAGCAGGAGAGGTGCCCCCGTGACCAGCTGGAATGGCTGCCCGCCCACCCCCCACCCGCCCAGCCTTCTGAGGCAGGCTGAGAGAAACAGGCCAAGCACATGAGACAGAAATCATCGACAAGAGGGAAAGACCGAGACCTGGAGAGTGAGCCGCGGGGAGACCCCCAGACCCACATCCATGCGCACACAGGAGGGAGGGAGAAAGAGAGGAGGCAGCTGGGGCACAGCCTCGCCCCCACCGAGATCCCCCAGCTCAGACCCGGCTCCCCGCCCAGTCGGCCAGCATCTCCACCTGCCCGCGGGCGGACGGACCTTACCTTAAAGGGGGTGATGAGGACGTTGCTTCCACTTGGGCATAGCTCACTTTTGACAGCAGCCGTGATTAAGGAGGTTAGCGCGTCAGAGCCACAGCAGCCCAGCTGTAAGAGAGAAGGACATAAATGACTCCAGCCCCTCACCGATGGCCACCACCGCCGCGGACAGGCGCCCTGGCCCGTCAGAGCGAGAAGGGCCTATCCAGCCTGGCAGCCTCTCCCAGACAAGCACGTCTACACCATCCACACCGTCCTCGCTGTCCAGGTGGGGAAGCTGAGGCCAGAGTGGGGCAGAGCCTGCTGCCCTCCCACCCCCACCCCACCCCCATTGCCACCTCTCACCGTCTCATGGAAGGACTTCACCACAGTCTTGGCATTGCTGGCATCGTCCTCCAGCACGGCCTTATTCAGAGCCTGGTCGTAGAACTGCTTCACGTCCTTGGCGATCTGAGGAGAGAAGAGGGTGGCGTCACTGGCGGCCAGGCCGTGGCGGGGCCTGGCGGCTGCCCATGCCTCTTGTCAGCTGGACAGAGCTTGTGGGGACAGCTGAGATTGGGGCAATGCCTGGGGGTGGGCACAGAGTAGGGCCGCAGACACAACCCTGCTCTGGGTTGATAGGAACCAGCTTCTTGTGGCTGAAATAATCAGATGATGGATTGTCTTTTTTCCACTGATCCTATATACAGCTAATCGATTTTGTCCTGCAGCTGCCTACGCCACGAGGCCTTGTGCCTGAACTCAGTCGGGAAACTCAGCTGGCCTGGGACGAGTCAGTTTAGACGCTGGCCCTCCTGCTCGTGTTGGGGAAATCTGCTGCCCTTAAAGGAGGCACGGGGACCCTGAGGAGTCGGGTCTGGTGTCTCTGCTCCAGAGCTACCTTCAAGGACGTCTGGGCCCCTGTCTCTAACCTCACGGCTGCACTCAAACAAGGAGCGTTTCTCAGCCACAGGCTGCAAGACCGATCCTGGTGACTTTGCCTTTTCAGATGGCAATCTCTTCTGCCCAATCTTAGCACCTTCCCCACCTGCCCCGCTCTGGTCTGGGTTCTCTGGCACCTCCCACAACTCCACGAAGGCTGGGGAACCTGACCTCCGGGGCTGGGGGTTTTTAAGAGGACCTGACGAAATGATTGGTTACTGCCAGCCCAGCTAATACAGTGAGCCTGCTTGGAACCTTGTCTCTCAGTTTACCCCGATTTTCAAACGTGACACGCTTAAGAAAGCACCTCCTGAAGCCCTTGAGGGGAAGTGAGCCCCGAGAGGGAAAGGCGTTAGCCCGAGGTCACCCAGCTATGAAATGTCAGAGATAGGACCAGAATGTCGGTCTCCTGGCTCCCAGGCTGTGGCCGGTGGGGATAAGTAATGGGTCTGTGGGAGGAGGTGGGGTTCCTGGGCAGTGTTGAGAGGACTCCCAAGGAGCACCCCTTTCGGCAGCCTCTAACATTGACAGATGCATTCATTCCCTGCCTCAGCTCCCATTCCCCAGAGCAGCCCAGCCAGGGATGGGGCCTCAGGAGCATTGAGGGCTTCTGGCTAAGCCCTGCCCCTAGCAGTGGCCCCGAGCGTCCCGATGGCCACAAGTCTCTACTCTGCTTCAGCAGGTTTGCACAAGAGCTAGAAAGATTTCAGCTCCCTCTGGGTGGGGGAGGGGGTGAAGGAGGGAGGAAGGGAGAAGAGAGTAGATCTGATATGTGCCCCCCAAGTCCCCCCCCAACCCCCATGCCCCATCTGGGGCGGGCCAGAAGAAAGCAGCCGACCGCCTTCTGTCCAGAGCAGTATTATTATCACTGACTTTATTGTCCTCAGGGGGCTGCCCAGGATGGCCTCAATATCCTTATGGGCTTGGGGGCTGGCCAAGATTGTCTCGGCCCCATCTCCAAAGAGCCAGGAGCCACAAAGGAGGGAAGGAGTGCTCAGAGCCCGGCTCTCCAGGCTTCTAACCGTCCCAAACGCCGAACCGGGCCCCTGAGGCTCCCCCTGAAGACAGACGGAGGGCCGGCCCACTTCCCCAGCTTACCTTGTCCCGGTTGACAAAGCCCCAGATGCCAGCAGCCACCTCACAGGCAAACAGGATCACCAGGCAGGTGAAAAACTGTCAAAACCAGAAGTGAAAAGTGATTTGTGCCCTGCTGTGAGCAGGGGCAGATGGGTGCCCCCAAGAGACCCATGATCGGGGCGGGGGGAGGTGGGAGGGATTTGGGCTGGAAGGGCCCAGACCTGGGCTGGAGGTGCAGCCTGGATGCCCTGAGTTAGCCATAGGCATCCCCGCCCACCTCGGGCATCTGCTTTCTCTCTTGGAGTAGAAGGGGAGGTACTGTGCTAAGAGAGCTCGAGGGTCAGCGCTACCACTCTGCCACCTTACAAAGAGAGGAGGAGCTGGTTTCCCCAGCATCTGAGACAGGCGCGGCATGTCGTGCACCCAGCATCCTTGAAGAAGCATCCCTTGGAGTAGGCATCCGCTCCAGTCTGCTCAGAGACTGCCCGGGAGGGGGCCCCTCCGTCTGCCCGCGAGCCTGAACAGGCCTCGGGCACATACCCCCAGCCTCCCCCAACCGCCGGGGGTTCCTGGTTCTACCCCTTGGACTCCAAGGGCACAAGGCTGGCTCCCCTTCCCCAAGAGTGCCAGGGTTCACGTGCCAGTGAAACATTATGACCAAACGTCAGGGGTCATCTAAACCCCGGTCATGTGACACTGAGTGAGGCCTGGGAGCTGAACCTTTATGTCCAGCACAGACCGAGAATGCGTGCCAAGGGCCAAAGTCTTGGGAGAGGACTCGGAAAAGGGAACGTCACCACTGGCTTTACAAAGAGATTCTGAGCACTGGGAGGGCCTTAGAACATAGAAGGTCTGGGCCTCCCAACACGGGAGCCGTGTGCGGGGCAGGCCCGGAACGTGGGACACGTCAGGACTGGTAAGGCCAGTGGGACCCGGATCCTGAGAGCTGGAAGGGGCTTGAGCAGGCAGGCTGTCCAGGGAGGGAGGCCCTCAGAGAGCACCTGGGTTAACTCAATCCCACCCAGCAGACACTGATCAGATCTACTTTGACCACAGCACCAACTGCTTTGTTTTACAGACAAGGAAACTGAGGTCTGCAGAGAGGTTCCCCTCTTCTTCTCTGCCCCACAGCAGGCCAAGAAGCTCCAGGACTCGGGGGGCTGGCCAACTGTGGACACAGCCAGGCCCAGTGACAGCCACCAGCACGCACCAGGCTGATGAATGGGGCCTACAGGGTCCCACATAAACACCCGGCTCAGCAGGCCTGCGGTGGATATGGCTGGCTCTGGGGTCAGGAAGATCCGAGCTTAAATCTGGCCTCACACACTTCCTAGCCATGTGACCCTAGGCAACTCACTTAGCTGCCACCTGCCTCAGTTTCCTCATCCATAAAGTGGGGGTCATAATAGCTCTGACCTCCCAGGATTTTTGTGAGGTGCTAATGAGATATTTGTAAAGTGCCTGGCACACAGCAGGCACATGATCAATCACCATTCCCTTCCCCTTCCCTTGCTTGGCCATGGCCTTGAGGACTGGCTGGACTGGCTTTGAGCCCTACCTCCTCCTACCCTGCCCCGACAGGTCCCCAAGAAAGGCACCCAAGCCAAGCTACAAGCTGTGGTCAGCACTAACTCAGACATTCAAATCCCTGAGCTCCACCCTGCCTGCTGGCCTTCCCTGGCTGCCCTGGGCAGGCGGCTCACTGCTTTCTGCCCACCTGTCCCATCTGAGTCCACCTGAGCCCAAAGGCGGCTGAGCCTGGGAGTCGAGGCTGCATCTGCCTAAATCTGTGACTCTAGGATGGGACGACCTTCCAGCCCGTGTGGAGGGTGACAGGTGCCCCTGCTTCTCAGGCAGAGAATCTTTCCTCAGCCTCCTCGCCCAGGGCAGTCACCACCAGCATGCCTCTGTCCTGATCCTTTCAAGGTGCCCGTGTCCCCTTGATAACCCACCCGGCCAGTCCCCCTCACCCCCCCAGCCCTCGCCTGGCCTGGCTGTCCCCACCATCCCCCTTTGGGGACACATGGAGGGAACGCATGGGCGGGCCCGAGCCCCCTCCTGGTTCTGTGCCCTCCTCTGGGGCTGTGCGGCTCATCAGTGCCTTCCAGCTTGGGCCTGACCCCTTATCAGAGGACGGATCCTGGGTTGGAAGGCCCCGACAGTTCTGTGCCTCCTGGTTAGGCTGCTCTCAAGGAAGGCCTCAGATGAGGGGCGGGCTCTGCGGAACCCGAAGAGCTTGGGCTTGTTTTTTTTGGGGGGGGGGTTCCATATGGGGAAGTGGATGTTCACGGAAGGCAGCTGGTCTCTTTACCGTCCCCAGCAGGCACTGAGACTCCTGGATAGCGCCATAGCAGCCGAGGAACCCCACAAACATCATCACGGCACCCACAGCAATCAGGATGTAGATGCCTGGGAGAGAAACACAGACAGGGCTGCTGAGGGGCTGCCCCCAGCCCCAGCCCTCCCAGCCCCTCTGATTTAGGGGCCACCCCCGGCCCTGGCCCCCCAGCCCCTCCGAGTTAGAGACTGCCCCCTGGCCCGGCCCCCTCAGCTCCTCTGAGTTAGGGGCCGTCCCCAGGCCCTGCAGCTCCATCAGCCAATGCTTAGGAGGCGGCCAGCGACCTCTGCCCTCTGCCACTCAACCTGCCTGGAACACCCTGCTCCCTGCCCGGGCCCCACCCTCCCATGCACGCAGAACCACCTCCTGTACGTGTCTAGGCAGCTGCACTTGTGGAAGCTTCCTGAGGGCAGGGACCATTTTTCTTTTCCCTTGCATATGTATGCCCAGCACAGGGCGTGGCATACGGCAAGCCCTTGAACGCTGACCAGCAAGGCAATTGTACTGAACATGTACAAGTCCTTGGCCAAGGAGGGTGCAGAATGATGGGGGTTGCGGGCACAGCTGCCCTTCTCAACACCAGGCCAGGACGTCGGCTCCTCCCCCACCTCTGCCCACCCTGAACTGGAGGAGTTTGGAGCCCAGACTACTCAGAGCCCGGGGTCAGCCTCAGAAGCTGCCAGGGGCCAGGCCGGGGCAAGAGGATGCGGGGTGGGCACAGAGAAGATGCCAACAGATCACCACCTTCAAGCATTGGGGCCAGGGACCATGGGAGGAGCTGCAAAGAGGCCAGGAAATACTTCTGATATTCACAGCTATCTCAGGAGGTAGTGAGCTTCCCACTGTGTTGGGGGGAGGCAGAACACCTCCCTTCCCCAACCTCCCTGGGGCATCCCCCTCCTCCTCTAGGAGCAGCTCAGATAGCACCTCTTCCGGGAAGCCTCCCAGCCTCTCCCAGGGCTCTTGAGGCCCCAGGCTGGCTCCTGACTGCAGACCCACTCCTGTAAGGAGTTCCAGACCAATGAAGTCTCTGTGCTCCCTCCCTGTCCACAAAGCTCTATCTCTGGGGAGAGAGCAGGACTAGTGAGGGAACCAGTTCAGGCTGGGAGGGACATGGCCCAAGGTGGCCGGACTTGCTTGCACCCCAGAGCCCCACCGAGGCAGACAAAGCAGCCCAGTGGGTGCGTGGCAGGGCACCGCGCCAGGCACACCAGGGAAAGCCTGCTCTGGGAGGGTCTTAGCCATGATCTCAATCAGCCTCTCAGGCCCAGAGAGAAAGGTGAAGGTCTGCCCATGGTCACAGTTAGGACCTGAATCTAAGGCAGAGCCAGAGTGAAGCAATGGGTGGATGGGTGGACCTGGGAGGAAGAAAGACCTGAGTTCCCATCCTGCCTCAGACACTTCCTGGCCAGTCACTTGTCTGCCTCAGTTTCCTTATCTGTAAAATGGGGATCCCAACAGCACCCACTTCCTGAGGTTGCTGAGAGGCTTAAACAAGGCCACACACACAAAGGGCTCTCACTTCTCTATGCCTGCCACTGTGAAAAGCTGAGGCAGCTTGGCGGCGGCACCCCCGTCCCCGACGCTGGCCCCACTCTCACTTCCCTGGCGCCTGTCTGAGGACACCTCGCATGGTGACCAGAACGTCCCAGTTCTCTTGCCCGGTCTGCAGCCGCGCTGGGCATCGGGACAGGGAGGGGGAGGGGCCGCTGGGTAGAAGCCTGCCAGGATGGCCCACAAGCTGCGGGCACTGCCCAGCCTCTCCACCCCCATGCCTTTCTCTGGCTCACGAGCCCCTGGGTTACCATGACGATGCCCCAAAATCACAGCCCTGAACTCTCTCTCCCAGGGCATCCTGGACTCTGGGCCCTGCTCCAGAAGCAGGCTGGCACTGGGCTCCAGAACAGGCTCCAGGCAGGGCTGCTGGTGCAGGACGGGGGGCCGCGGCGATGAGAACCCCTCCAGCACCCTTCTGCTGCGGCCTTCCTTCCGCCAGTCCCAGTACCAAGTCCCATAGCCACCTGTGGCCAGTGGGACGGGAGCCCAGACTCCATGGGCCTGGGCAGGCCTTGTGGCATCCACAGCAGGTGGCCTTGGAGTCACAGAATCTTGGTGTGGGAGGGGACCTTGGAGCTGGTCAGAGAGATAAGGGGCTTACCCGGCTCCCCGCGGGGAACCCAGGTCATGGCTGTGGGGCCTCGGTGGGGGAAGGAGGGCCCCAAAGCCTGGGAGCCACAGTGCCGAAGGGAAGCCCCACCCCTTGCCAACCGTGTGACCTGGGGGACCCCTCCAACGGGCCGATAGGAGTAACCATCCTTTAAGAGAGCTCTGCTCTCGAAGGGCTGGAGGGGAGGGGACCAGATGGGGAAACTGAGTCTGGAAGAGCAAGGACTGCTGCTGAAGTCTGAGGTAGTTACAGGAAATGGGGCAGGGAGGGAAGATCGGCAATTCCACGGGGAAGTCAGAGAGGGAGAGAGGGCACCAAGAGGAGGGCACAGCTTCAGCAAAGGCACAGTGGTGGGAGAGCACAGGCCACGCTCAGGGCTCTTCTACTCTGCAGAATATGGAGGAGAATAACAAGGCCAGAAAGGTGGGGTGACCCCCGACTCTGAGGGTTAGGAAAAGGAGGTGAGGCAGCAAGGTAGCCCTGAAGAGTCCAGAGCAGAGGAGGAACTGTGTATGAGGAAGGGAAGGTGGATGGAGCTCAGAGAGAGAGAGACAGAGCGACAGACACAGAGACAGAGACAGAGACAGACAGAAGGAGATGGAGACAGAGATAGTTGATCCAATGAAGTGCTAAGTTTGGAGTCAGGAAGACCCGAGTTTAAATCCTGCCTCAGATATTCACTGCGTGAGCTTGGCCTCACCTAACCTCTGCCTCAGTTTCCTCATCTACGAGAGGAGGAGGCTGGACTCGTTGCTCTTTAAAGGTCCCTCTGGTTCTGGCTCCAGAATCCCAGGAGGAGCAGAGCAGAGGGGGAAGGCAGGGCCCATCACCGCGGCGTGCCCTAAGGGGCCGGGCTGAAGTCCTACCACTCCCCAGGCTTTCCAGGCGGGCACAATAAGCCCATTGTCCCGTCCCTGGGAGCCCCACCAGCTGTGGAGAAGCTGAGCAGGGCCACTGGCTCCCCATCCCCCCACGAGGCCGTCCCATGGGAGGGCCAAGGGCTCGCTCCCAGGCATCCTCAGACCAGCGGTGACCACCTCCTCCCCGGCCCCCAAATGGGCCCCTTTAGACAGCCTGCTCGAGTCCGTGGGATCACAGCTGTAGGGAGTGGGGAGTCCAATCGAGGCCCAGGGGCACCAGCCCCACATTTGGCACAGGCCCGTTGGAGGGGTCCCCCAGGTCACACGGTTGGCAAGGGGTGGGGCTTCCCTTCGGCACTGTGGCTCCCAGGCTTTGGGGCCCTCCTTCCCCCACCAAGGCCCCACAGCCATGACCTGGGTTCCCCGCGGGGAGCCGGGTAAGCCCCTTATCTCTCTGACCAGCTCCAAGGTCCCCTCCCACACCAAGATTCTGTGACTCCAAGGCCACCTGCTGTGGATGCCACAAGGCCTGCCCAGGCCCATGGAGTCTGGGCTCCCGTCCCACTGGCCACAGGTGGCTATGGGACTTGGTACTGGGACTGGCGGAAGGAAGGCCTCAGCAGAAGGGTGCTGGAGGGGTTCTCATCGCCGCGGCCCCCCGTCCTGCACCAGCAGCCCTGCCTGGAGCCTATTCTGGAGCCCAGTGCCAGCCTGCTTCTGGAGCAGGGCCCAGAGTCCAGGAGCAGCCCTTGCGGGGGGAGCAGCGATGGCGTGTGTGGCCAGGCCGTGACTCAGCCCCGGTGACAAAGTCTGCTCTGCCCTTGTCTTATCCCCCAGGTCTCTGTGTCCAGCCCAGCCGTGGCTGACTCCCACCCACCTAAGGACACCAAAGGTGGGCCACCAAGCTCCACGGGCCACAGAAAAGCAGTCCGTCTGCCCGACTCCAAACCTGTCCCCGCCAGCCTCCCCCAGCACCTTGTGCTGAGGACCACGTGCCTCAGACTTTACCAGACAAAACTGGAGACGCCCCTCAACCTCCGGGGTCCCCCCTCACCATCTCCTGCAAGCCTGACTTATGGTGGGGGGTTGGGCCCTGCCAGCCTTACACAGACACGTGCCCGCACACTTGTGCGCACGCATGCCTCTCACCCCCACTCTCTCTTCTCTCCCTTGGTACTGACCCCCTCCCGGATGCCCACTCCCCCCTTCCTTAAAACAATAAAAGCCTCTGAATCCTCCCATCTCCTCCCCCTTGAACAAGCTGTCTACACTCTGTTCTTCACCCGCTCTCTTCTAAACACCAGCAGGAGCTGGGTTCAAGTCCACGTGTCCCAGATAACTCGGCTGCGTGACCTGCTCCTGGGCAGACCGCCCTCCTGGGCTGGAGGCTGCAGGCAGGGGCTGCTGCACGTTGGCAGCAGGAGGGGAGGGCACGCTCCGCTGACGTCCCAGACAGAGCCGGTCTAGGTTAATTGTCCCGACGTCCCAGGGGAGTCAGAGGACCGTAAAATGCCTGGTAGACAACCCAACGCCGCCATCATCACGGCTCCTATGACCAATGTCATCACAGCTTGCTGGGTGCCCCTGGGAGGGTCCCTTCACCTCCTGGGCCCAGCCCTGGGGATGGGGGAGAGGCCTTGGCACACCTGAGACCACAAACGTACAGAGGAGGGAAAACTCATCCCAGAGGCGGGCCGGGCATGGTGAGCAGGCCTGCAGCAGCTGCCATCTAGTGCCAAGGGAACCCACACCAGGCCAGGCTACCTCTGCCTGGCAACAGCCCCAGCCCCGGCCTCTGCTCAGAAAGCTGTACCAGGGACTCCCCAGGGTCCCATGAAACCACCCCTCTGCTCCAGCATGCCAGGGAGCAGCACGGGTCCAGGTAGACGTGCCACCCCTGGGAGCTCAAAGAACCGTGGCTGCATCATGCACATGTGTGCTGACGGCCTGGAGGGGAGGCGTGGTTGCCAGCTAGGACTGAGGAGCCCAGGGAATCTCAGAGCCAGACCTAAGGGGCCTCCCCTCCCGGTCCATTGGAGGCTCCTCAGAGCTGAGGATAACCCGGGGGGGGGGGGAGAGGATCGTGGCCCTAGCAGGGTCTCTGAGAAGCAACTGCTTCAGAGTGCAGGAGTGGGGGTGAGGTCAGCCCCCACACAAACACTGGCCGCCTCCGAGGGGAGCTGAGGGGCCCGTGCCAGCCAAGGCTCTTGCTGGCTTCCAGGGGAAAGGGGGGACAGCGCCTCCCTGCACCTCAGCCTCTCAGCGGGCAGGGAATGCCCTGTCCTGCCGGGGGTTGGTGGCCCCACCACCTTCCTCCCCTCCATGGGGCCCGGGACTGGCAGCCTTCTGTGGTGGGTAGCTGGAGAGCTGGGTGGGCTGGGCCAGGCCAGAGGCATCTGGCCAGTGCCAGCCCCCAACAGAACTCAGCGGGCCTCTCCTCTGGCGGCAGACATACAGCAGCTGCCATCTCCTTTAGCACAACTATATAAGGTGAAAAGAGACAGAGCCGAGGGGCTTGAGGACCCAGATGTCTCCCGTCACGGCCAAGACGCCCAAGGGAGCCCTCTGGCTAAGAGACCCTCGGCTGACCCCCTCGTTTGACGGACAGTGGGGGCTCAGGACAGTGCTGATTTGCGGAAGGTCACACTGCTAACAAGCATTAGGAGCTGAACTCAGGTCCTCTGCCTCCCTATTCCAGGTATCCCCAAAGCAAAGGGCAGAGGTCATCAGGGAAACCTCCCCACTGCCCGCCCCTGGCAACTAGCCTACTGGGGCTGAGTATCCCCGGGGCCACAGGGGGAATGGGCTCCGCCACCCCCCCCCCAGCGACTGCTGTCTTGGAGAAGCAGAAGCCAAATAAGGCATTGGGAGAGGGAAGGCGATGGAGGGGATGGAGCAGCCCCAGCACCCCTGGGGCTGTGGAGGATGTGACTCAGCCCTGCCCTCCTCCCTCCCTCCAGGCAAGGGACAGTGAGGAAGTACCAGGCCTTCCCAGGACTCCCTGCCCTCCCCGAGGTCCAGAACCTAACCCAAAGGGCCCGACACACCCACATCCCTGTGGGGGGGGGCACAGGTGCCCCTCATCACAGACATGCTCCTCTGCGAACAAGAAAGTAGAAACCTAAAAACAGGGCTAGGGAAGGAGGCCAGGTAGCTCTGGCCCAGGACCAGTGTGCCACCCAAGACTACCCAGTAAAGGAGCCCCAAGTGGACTAAGGAATACCTGCTGCCAGACCCAGGGTGGTGATGGGGGTGGGGAATCCCCTGCCAGCCCCAGGGGCGATGGGGGTGGGGATCCCCTGCCAGCCCCAGGGGCGATGGGGGTGGGGATCCCCTGCAGCCCCAGGGGCGATGGGGGTGGGGATCCCCTGCAGCCCCAGGGGCGATGGGGGTGGGGATCCCCTGCCAGCCCCAGGGGCGATGGGGGTGGGGATCCCCTGCCAGCCCCAGGGGGCGATGGGGGTGGGGATCCCCTGCCAGCCCCAGGGGCGATGGGGGTGGGGGAGTCACCCATCTAATGGCCTGGGCCAGAGCCAGGTGAAGCTGCACACAAGGCCTGAGGCTCCCCCTCTTCCCCTGGCCTCCAGGGCTCACTAGACTATCCCCTGGGCTTTTGCTCAAGCACCTTCCCTGGGGCACCCTACTCCTTCCCCCCAGCCCATCTGACTTCTACACCCCTTCCAAACTCAGCCCAGACCCAGCTGTCCCAGAGGCCTCAGGGCCCCTCCAGAGGGCAGGTGCGTTTCTGCAGCCCCCCACCCCCATGGGGCACTTGATTTTGGGCGTGGCAGCAGTTCCTCCTCATGTTTCCCACCACCCCAGACTGGGAGGCCCCCCAGAGCAGGCAGGGTCCAAGTCTGCTCCTCCTGATACCCTGAGGACAAAGCTGGGAACACTTGGTGCTGGGGGGCTCGTCCACTGAACCCAGCTGCAGTTTGGAAAGACATCTCCCTCTGCAAGGCCAGAGGGGCCCCCACGCCTGAGGGTCCCACCAGCTGTCCCATCAAGTCCAAATCCTCCATTACACAGATGGGAAAACTGAGGCCCACAGACGGAGACACTCAGCAGCGAGTCGCTGGCACACGGAGGACCCGACCTCAGGCCTCCAGACTGGCCTCCGCCGGGGCGGGCTCTCCCTCCCCCAGCCTGGGCCCCACTCACCCACGTAGAAGGTGCTGGGGGCTGGCTTGTCATCGAGATTCAGGTGGAGGATGCTGGTGGTCTGTGAGTCATGGCGGAGCCAAAGGGCCACCCCCAGGATCACGCCTCCGGCCAGCTGTCATAGGAGAGAAACCAGGTGAGTGACTGCGAGATAGGGTGGGGACCATCCTCTCACCCCCCACCCCAGGCCGGACGAGCTCTCCAGCCCAAGGCTGGCGGTTCGGACGCCGGCTCTGCACCTGCCCATGCGTGGCTCCAGCCCGCGAGGTCCTGGCTGAATGGCGCTAGGCAGAGGCTGGCCCCACGCCACCAGGGAGGGGAGCCAGCCACGACCGGCGCTTAACCACAGCCAGGTTTAGGTCACGACTCCCCAGGGCCCCAGAGCTGCAGGAGACGGCCCGCGGACGGCAGAGGAAGGCACTCTAGGATTCTGGGTCCCACTCCCACGGTGGCTGCGGTTTTCTTACCCTCGCAGGACCGGGCCTGTGGTGCGGACAGTGGCTTTGGAGGGCTGCCAAAGGAGGAAGCCTGCTGTCCGTGCCTGGGGGTCAGAGGATATGGTCCCGGGGTTTCTGGGCTCCTTAAGACTTCCCTTCAAGAAAGATCTCCTGACGTGCTCTCACCACTCCTTGGTGCAGGGGAGAGCGTGTGTCCTGGGCCCAGGCCCCACAGGCCCCGCAGGCCCCCTGTAGCAGTGGCCACTGTACTTTGTCTACCCTAAAAGCTGCTCTCTTTCTTTTTTTTTTTTAGGCAATTGGGGTTAAGTGACTTGCCCAGGGTCACACAGCTAATAAGTGTCAAATGTTTGGTCTGAACCTGGATTTGAATGCAGGTCCTCGTGACTCCAGGGCCGGTGCTCTACCCGCTACGCCACCTAGCTGCCCCAGAGCTGCTCTCTTTCAAAGAGCACCAGGCACCTAGACCATTAGAGTCAAGAACGGTTTTCGATTACAGAATATGGAAAGTCAGAGCGGCAGGGTCTTAGAACAGTGAAGGTGGAAGTCACCAGGAAGGCCCTTAGCTCAAAGAACGTGCTACGTCAGATCCCGGGGAACCTCGACCATGACGTGCAACCCTTTCCCTGAACTGAAGAGGTAAACTGAGGCCCGGGGGGAGAAGGGACTTGACCAAGCTGACCCAGACCGTCAGAAGCAGATCTGGGGCCAGAACCTGGCCCTCCTGGCCTCTCCCGGGAGGCCACACGGCCTTGAAGGACACCAGCCAAAAGCCCCAACATTTGCTCCCACTCTGGCTCCCCATGCCTTCTGGAGGCCCCAGGGACCAGCAGCCTCCATCTTCTACTGCTCCCCAGGCCTGGGGGAGAGCCTGTCGCCTGCTGTGACCACACCAGCAAAACAGTGTGCCCGAGGGGCCTCGCGCACACGCACAGAACCCTAAAAACAGGGCTGGGAAAGGAGGCCAGAGGCTGGGCATCTCTGGCCAGGAGCAGCATCCCCCCCGAGAGCAGCCAAGTGGGGAGCCCCAAGCACACTAAGCGGCTCTCTCTCTCTCTCTCTCTCTCACACACACTCACTGTCCCACACACACACTCTCTCTCACATACTCTCCCACACACAACCACACTCTTACATACACACTCTCCCACACACACTTTCTTACACATACACTCACTCTCCCACACACTCACACTCATACACACTCTCTCTCACACACACACACACATACTCTCCCACCCACACACTCACTTTCTCACAAAAACACACTCTCACACACTCATTCTCTCTCACACACTCACTGTCCCACACACACACTCTCTCTCACCTACTCTCCCACACACAATCACACTCTTACATACACACTCACTCTCCCACACACTTTCTTACACATACACTCACTCTCCCACACACTCACTCTCACAAACACACTCTCACATGCACTCACTCTCCCCCACACACACTCACTCTCACACACTCATTCTTTCACACACTCACTCTCACACTCACACACTGTCACACTTATTCTCTCTCACACATTCACTCCCCCACACGCACTCTCTTACACACACACACTCACTCTCACCTTACAGACAAACTGAGGCCAGGTGCTGTGAGTTGCCCTCTTCTCCCATCATCCCCCATCGCCCAGATGCCTCCAGCTCTCTCTCCTCCCCCACCGGTTTGACGTGATAAGGTGGCCTTGCTTTACTCCTGACCAAGGCCTGCTCAAGTCTCCCCCGGCAGATTGTTCCTTCTGTCATCCCCACTCTTATTTATCTTCCATTCCTCCCTCTGTACCGGCTCCTTCCCTTCTGCCCGCAACCATGGCCCAGTCTCACCCATCCCCCAAAACCCTCCCTGGACCCTCGATCCCCCCCAACCATCCCCCTAGCTCTTCTGCCCTTTGCAGCTAGCTAAGGCTCTTCTTAACTGATACTATCTGGCTTCTGACCTCATCATTCCATGACACTTCTCTCCAAAGCGACCAGTGACCTCTTAGTGGCCACATCCCATGGCCTTTTCTCACTCCTCATTCTCCTTGGCCTCTCTGCAGCCGCCCGTGCTGCCGGTCACTCTCTCCTCCAGATTTTCAAACCTCTCTCCTGGGTCTCCTCCACCCTCTCTGACTCCTCCTTCTCCGTCTCCTTAGCCGGATTCTTCTCCAGGTCACGCCGTCTAACCGTAGGTGTTCCTCAGGGCTGTGTCCTGGGCCCTCTCTCCCTCTGACCTGCTTCACCGGGTGCTCTCCTCCGCTCCAGTACCATCTTTATGCTCAGGATTCCCAAATCTCCCTTTCCTGCCCTAGTCTCTCTGCTGACCTCCCATCTCTCATCCCCAGCTGCCTTTCAGACGTCTTGAACGGGATGTCCAGTCGACTTCTTAAGACTCATTCTGTCCAAAGCCAAACTCGTGGTCTTTCCTCCTCAATTCTCCCCTCTCTTACCTTCCTTGTTCCTGCAGAGGGCACCCCCATCCTCCCAGGCCCTCAGGCTCCCAACCTGGGTGTCATCCTGGGCTCCTCACTCTCTCCCCCTCAGATCCAATATGGCGCCAAGTCTGGCCCAGACTCTCATCTCCTCACGCCTGGACCACTGCAGTCGCCACCGAGGGGTCTGCCTGCTTCCGCCTCCAAAGATCAGGTCTGACAACCTGATCCCCCCTCCTCCATGGGGGCTCCCGATCGCCTCCAGGAGCGAGTACAAACTGCTCTGCTTGGCGTCAGCCCTTTGCCACCTTCTCACCCTCGCTCCCCAGCACGTACTCTTGGGTCCAGTCCCTTTGGCCTCTGCTCTTCCAAGAACAAGATCCTCTGCCCCTCAGTTCTGGGCATGCTCCCTGGCCCCCAGGCCTGGAAGGCTCTCCCTCCTCAGCTTGGACACTGACCTCCCCAGCTTCCTATGGTCCCATCTTCTTCAGGAAGCCTGGCCCAAGCCTTCCCCCCCTCTCCGTTCCAGTGCCTTCCCTCTCCTAATTATTTCTTACTTATCCTGTAAATCGCTTGTTTGTACATATCTGTCTACACATTGTTTCCATCACTGGACTGTGAGCTCCTCGAGGGCAGGGCCCGGCTTTTGTCTCTTTGTAGCCCTAGCACTTAGCACAGAGCCCGGCGACAGTAGGCGCTTCATACATGTGGATTACCTGACCCGCACATACACACCCTCCCCCACCCACAGACACGCCCATGGCGGCACACGATTTCCCCTCAAGGACAGAGTCCTGTGTGCACAGGGCTTCCGCCTGTTTCCGTGTCAGAGAGAAGCGGCAGGAAAGGCCTGCTGAGCGCGGACCGGCTGGAGGAGAGGCTCGGTCAGCCTGGGCCACGGTCCAGAGCCCAGAGACTCCGGGCGCCAAGAAGAGTCACAGCTCTCCTGGAGGGAGGTGAATGCGGATGGATGGACAAACCCACCCCACCCCCCCACCCCAGCAAGTGTCTGCCAGCACCTCCCTGGGCCCGGCCTCGTGCCGGGCGCTAAGAGCCATTCAGAAGAATACGCTGCCCAGCCCACTGCCCAACCTGACTGTCTGCCTTCACAGCACCTCTCATAGGTGCTTTTTTCTATCATAGACACTCGTCCAGTCAAGAATCCTCATTTTACAGATGACGAAACTGAGGCCCAAAGGGTAAGAGACTTGTTCAAGGTCACAAAGCCAGTAGCTGGCAGTGTCTGGCCTTAAGCTTGGTCTGTGTGACTTCAGGTCCATGCCAGTATCTGCCATACCACGCTGCCTCTATCAGAGCCACTCCTAGATCTGGCCCTGACCCTCGGACATCTGGAGCCCTGCAGGAGCCTCGCACCTGGTCTCTCTGCCTCCACAGCAGGTCAGACCATGTCAGCCCTCCCCCAGAATGTCCTGTGGCTCCCTGTTGCCTCTGGATGAAATGGAGGGTCCTCTATTGGCCCTCAGGCAAAGGCTCCTTCCATTCTTCCTGTCCACAACTCTTCCAGATGAGCCGGCCTCCTCGCTACTCCCAAAGCAGAGCCCTCCACACGCTCCCTGATCCGATGACAAGACAGTGTTGTGTCGAGTGCTCAAAGGTGGACCGGAGAGGTCAGGGGCTAGGCCTTGAAGGGCATTTCAGGCAAGGGGAGCCTGTGCAGCGCACTGGACAACAGCCCCGACTCTGGCCCTCAAAGAGCCTCCAGTCTAGCGGGGGACCGGTGGAACCTTGGAGTTGGAAGAGCCTTCAGAGGCCGCCAGCCTAACCTATTCGCGTCTGCACGGGAATCCCGGCCACAGTCCTGCCAGTGGGCGTCCCGCCTTGGCCTGCAGACCTCCAGGGAGGGGGGAGTCTCCTCCCCAGAGAAGCCCCCCGGGGAACAAGCGGGTGAAGGCGGACCCCTCTCCATGCAGGAGCGCTTTGGGGGATCCTCCGTATCCCAGCTGGTTGTGAATTCCTGCACCCAGTCGTGAGGCAGAGAACCCTGCCTTCTGCTGCAGCGCCTGAATGGGCGCCCGCCACTATTCAGCCTATTAACGCACTTGGCACTGTGTGCCGGTCACCGCTCTGCGCCCCATTTTCCACCACACTGCTGTCAGGGGTTCCCCTGGGCCGTGTGTGCGTCACGTTATGGTCTGCTAGGCGCCAGGCTCGTCTGCTCCTAAGCTGTGCTTAGCGGGTCCTTTCCAAGTCCGTATTTTCTGCTTTTTACTCGGTATCAGAGAATGCTGGCCGTGCAACGAGAGCCACGTAATCTAATTTGAGTTCTGGCGATGCCGAAGCTGGTGCTTTTGCTGTTCCCTAGGTCCTGGGGACCAGCCACTTGTTTGTGTGGGGCTCTAGGGAGGTAACCCATACATGAGATTGGCAGCTCCTTGAGGACAGGGCCTGGCTTTGGCCTTTGTTTGTATCCCCAGGGCTTAGCACAGTGCCTGGCACACAGTAGATGCTTAATCAACGCTTAGTGACCGACCAGATTTTTTCCTTTTTCCTCCTATACTAATTTTATAATTATTTTGTCATATTCCATAAGGTGCCAGTTTGATCATTTGATTGGTACAGTTAAAAATGGGTGATATTTTTATCAGATTGGCCGTCTGGGCATAACCATAACCGATGACCGTCTCTTCACTCACTCAGGTCTTCCTTTACTGTGCCTCTGTTCTCTGTAGAGGGATATTTGGTCAGGCCTCCCCGGTGCCCCCTGCTCTGGGGTTCTATGATTCTGGGGCCCTGGGGCCTCGCTCCCCAAGAGAATGATGCTTTAGTGGCCCGATCCTTCCTGGCCCACCATTCTCTGCTTGGGACCGATAGAGCAGGGGCCCAACTCTCTCTGCAGAAAGATTAGGGAAGTGTCAGGCAGTCATTATCTTCTGTTGTTACTTTAAATGGAATTCTCCCTCTCTCTCTTCCCCGCCCCCTCTACCTTTACCTCTCCCTGTGTCTCTCTCTGTCTCTGTCCCTCTCTCCTCTCTCCCCTTTCTTCTATTTGAGAAATGCCCTCCTTCAGACAGATGAAGAGCCCCCCTTCCGCCCACCCAGCTTGAACGTTCCTACCTCCTTCAGCTAAGGATGCTCGTATGGCCGGGTCTCCGGTCCTCTCTCACCTGCCCAGGCAGCTAAGACAGAAGCACCGACCTGGCCCAGGTGCAGGAAGGCACCCCGCCCCCACCCCACTGCTTTCCTCCCAGGAGGTGGCCCCAGCAATGGCAGCACCTGGAGGGGAATAGACAGGAGGCTTTCTTGGGTGCACCGACCTCCCTTTGGGAATCATCTCCCTTCATGAAGGCCTCACCTTCTTTGCTGACTGTTTGTTTGGGGGCAGGTCCCACCCCCGCATTCTCTCTTTGAGAATCTGAGCCTCTGGTTCTGTCCAAGCAGAGCATGGCAGATCAGAGCCAGCCCTTGCAGGGGCCCAGGGAAGGGACGTCCAAGGTTTTCCAGTTATCCAGCCCACATCCGAGGAGGATCACTTGCACTCCGCCTCTGCCCTCCCCCACAAGAGGGCACGCGGCCTCCTCTCTCCTCGGGGAGCCAAGACTCCACCCGTACTTAGATCCACTCATTCTGAGCTCCAGTGTTTCCTAAATCCCGGTCCCTCATTCTCCAGAGAAGAAAACCAAAGGGCGAAGGAGCCCCGACACATTCCCCACACACACAATGGGGAGAGGCCAAGGAGTCCACTCCAAAGCAAGGCCGTTGCGTCACTCCCTGAAAGACAGGCCCTGGGTCTGTCTTCCCGGAAAGCAGCTTCATTTTCCCAGGAGCTTTGAGGCTTATCGTGTGATTTCCTCACAAGGTCACAGCAAGCTTCTTATTGCAAAGACAATTATCCCCACTTTCCAGAAGAGGAAACTGAGACTCTGAGACAGTCAGTGACATGCCTGGGATCACACCAGCAGGCTTAGGGGTTGTTTCCAGGCAGGTTCTGACCAGAGAAAGGCAGCAGGTGGGAAAGCAGAAGGGGAAAACAGAGCCTCTTCAGCAGAGGCAGCAAAGTGAGGAAACTGAGGCAGAACCAACAGCTTCAGGAAGGAGCTAGACCCAGCCCAGCCCAAGGGCCAGAGTGGAGATGGCCGCACTCAGTTCATCCTCCTGGGACACAGGGCCCGAGGGCCGGCCTGCTGCCACCCCCGAGCAATCGCCTTTACTTCTGAGCAACCAAACGGCCCACCAGTGCAGGAAGCCGGGGGGCCGAGCTCCGGAACCCAGGCCGGCTGACGGCCGGGGGGCTGAGCTCAGCTGCTGACAAACAGTTCACTCCCTAGGGACAGACACACGAGGGAAGCCTCCGAAGGCAGACTTGGGGCGAACCCAAGGAGCCCAGGGCTGACCAGGTGCTGGGCACGGAGTCACAGTGGCCACAGAGGCCGGCATCCGGCCACGGCTCTGAATCTGCCCTGGTGAGGACGGCGAGGCCAAGGCTGAGCACAGAGAAGCAGAGAAAGGGAGGGCAGAAATGGAGGTGGGGCGTGTGCACAGCAGGAAGCCTTCCCTCTGCTCATCATTTCCTCTTTACCCTGTCTAGAGTATGTATTCTCTATACTGGTTTGCAGGTCGTCTCCCTGTTAGATTGTGAGCGCCTTGAGGACAGGGCCTGGCTCGTCTCTTTTTGTATCCTCAGCCCTTAGCCCGGCACTTAATAAACTTTGGTTTATTTCTTGGGGCTTAATAAACGTTTCTCAATTAACTGATTGGGGGAGGGGGAAGGTTGGCGCAGTGCATAGGACACGGATGATCAGGAGGGGTAGGGACTGAATCTCTCATTTTCTAAATGGGAGTGCCACAGAGAGGAAGAGGTCTTGTCACAAGGTCTGCGGGAAAAGAAGTTGAGCCAGAACCCGAGGCTCCTGATCCTCAGTCCACAGCACCGGGAGGAGTGCGCTGGATAGGAGGGCATGTGGCCGAGGAGTCAGGGAAGACCCAGGCTTGGGGCTGGGTGACAATTCAGGAATCACCTCATCTCCCAGAACCTCAGTTTCCTCATCTTTAAAAGGGGCACCATTCCTACAGCCCCCCCCAAACACCTGCTGTGAGGCCCATGTGGCCACGGATGCCGCCATCTGGCACCTGCGGGCATCCTCCCCCGGAAGAGGACCTTCAGTTGGCGAGGCAGCTGCTGACGGTGCCTCTGTGTTGAAAACAGAGCAGCTAATGACCTTTTTATGTGCCTTCGTGATGATTTCATTCTTTGAAAGGCGGAGGAGCCCACAAGGGCGAGGAAGCCAGTGCTGAGCCTGATTCTCACTCACAGAGGACTGGTTGCTGGGGACCTGTGAGGGGAAGTGACTGCTTCCTCCCAGAGCATGTGATAGACAAGGAGAGGAAATCTGGGTCTGTCTGGCACACACCCTAGGCTCAGGGGGGGCAGGGCAGCTGTGTTTCAAAGGGTTCAGAGGAAGAAAGCTAGGTCCCATGGAGCAGCACTCTTTATTCCATAGCAAGGGCTGGCCAACTGGACTGCCTGTGAGCTAAGAATAGTCTGTACCTTTTCAAATACAATAAAACGTTATTTAAAAGTGTAAGAACCACTCTTAGCTGCGCCCCCCCCCCCCGCCCTGCAAAAACAGGGGCAGGGGATTTGGCCCACGCAGCGTTGTTCGCTGACCCCTGTCCTATACGGCAGTCAGACTGTGTGGAGGGATGGGAAAATTCTCGAGGCATGAACAGAGATATTTGCAAAGAGGAGGAAAACCAGGACCTGTCTGAATGTGGCTGCACAGGCAGCTCCCTGACCAAAGACTGGGACCGAAGATGGAGCAGAAGGTGGAGAGGCCTGGAATGCGCAGAAGCAGGCGCACTATGGCTCATGAAGACAAGAGGAACCTGGGCAGGGTGGGCCAGCCCGGGGATCTGGAGGAGCTAGCGAGACACGGCAAGCTGGGGCCACACCACCTGCCAGCGCAGAGCCTGGGCAACGTTGTTCTTTGATCTCCTCTGATTCCTAAAGAATGGACAACAGTGCCAGGGAGCTGATTCCCCAAGGGGAACGTAAATAAGAGAGCCCCTAGCGGCCCTCAGACAACCTCCCTGGGCCTGAAAGAACGGGCAGGTGTGACTGCTGAGCCTTTGGAGAGACATCTGAGGATGGGAGCGCTCCCACAAGGCTTGTGCTGACATTCCACAAAGGGAAGAGGCCAAGAGGCTCCGTCGACGGGCCAGGCCACCAGCCTCGCGCCTCTCCCCGGCCAACGGGGAAGGACAAGGCTGTGGACGAAGGATCTCTTCTGGAGAACGCGGGGACGGCACCGAGGGCTGCCCACAGCCTCCGTCAGTGCAGTCAGGCAGCTTTGGACAACGGTCTGACGTCCCTCAGCCGAGGCCTCCATGGACGGGCCCCAGGGAGGGCAGATGCCTCCCAAATCCCAGAATGAGGAGGTCGATTCCTCTCAGCCTAAATCAGAAGCGGTTCAGGCAGGATGACGACAAGCTGGGGAGTCCAGAAGAGGACACCCAGGCGGTACAAAGGCCTTGGCTGGACCCACAGCATACACTGGAGATGCTTCCCCTGGAGAAGAGAGATGACGTGGGCGCCCCAGTGTCGGGAGGGATGGACTAGCTTTGCTCTGCTTGGCCCCAGCGGGCAGGACCAGGAGCGATGGGGCAAGGCCCAAGGAGGCGGACCGCACTTTAACTACCAAGGCCCAGAGCTTTCCGAAGGCGGGATGAGCCCCCTCGGGAGACAGAGTTTCCTCGGCTCCACCTCACCGGAAGTCTCCGGGCAGAGGCTGAAAGACCACTTGGGGGACATGAAGTTTTGGTTACAGGGGACAAGATGGTCTCTGAGGCCCGACTATCTCTGCAGTCTGTGCTTGGGAGACCTTGTCTCATCGGAGGGTCTGGGGCCTCCTCTGGCTGGGGCGGCAGAGACGTGCCGTGTCTAAAGGAGCAGAAGGGGTCGAAGGCTGAGCTCGGGGAGGAGAGCCTTGGGCTCCTCACCCCCACAACAAATGACAAAAGGAAAAGCGCTTATTGACGTCCCAGCCCTCAAGAAGCTTCCGTTCCAATGGGCAGTGGCCCAGCCACCAGGGCGGAGTCTGGCTTTGGAGCAGGCAGGTGCCAGGTTTCCGTTGAAAACCCAAGCGTTGACTTCCTTCGGGTGGGCTCAGCTCGGTTGGAGGGAGGTTTCTACCGAGTTACTCTGAAGTGAGGGCAATGAGCCCAAACAGAGAAAGCAAACCAGACCCACCAAGGGGACTTGTCACTTGACCTTGTCAGCGCAGAAGAGGGTCTGGATGGAAGGGGGCAAGGGGGCCACTCTGGGCAGGGCCAAGCACATGGCCAGGGCGTGGGCAGCCAGAGGCCCCCTGCAGCTACAAAGCTGGCTGGGGATCAGGGTTCCTGAGCCCTAGAACTTCTTCTTGTCCCCCTACCCCCTCCCAACTCCCCCAGGGGCCACGATGAAGACTGAATGATGCCCAAGGGCAGCTAGGTGGCACAGTGGATAGAGTCAGGAGGACCTGAGTTCAAATCCGGCCTCAGACATATAACACTTATAGCTGTGTGACCCTGGGCAAGTCACTTAACCCCAATTGCCTCACCAAAAAAAAAAAAAAAAAAAAGGAATGATGCCCAAGCCCAGCTAAGTCTTCCGTGCCAGTGGGGCCGCAGTTTTACACAAATTAGACCTGGGGGTGAGGAATATTTGAAGCCCAAACACCTGGCCTGAGAACATACAACCAGTCTGCTCCCCAGGGTGCCCTCCCTCCTAAGGATGGACCCAGGACGACGAGTGGAAAAGGGCCTGGGTTGGTGCGGAGGGGCAGAGGATGGCTCTTTGGATAGTGAGCAAGGGGAAGCCCATGGGGCACCTCTGGGTGGCTGGACCCTGAGCTCCTAACCTGGCCTCTACCCAGAAGCCCTCCAGAAAGGGTCAGGGCACAGGGGTGGGCAGGATAGGGCAGGACAGCCATGAGGATCTGGAGTCCTGCCAGATGCCACCCTTGTCCTCCCCTCCGGACATTCCGGGCCAACCTCTCCAAGTGCCATGGAGATCATTGCTACTGTCAGTCACAAGTGGGGGGGGAGAATCCGGTCCCCTCCCCAAAGCAGAAATCAGCTAGCCTCAGGATCACAGCAGGTCAGTTACAAAGGACACGAGGGTTATGTGGCGATGGAGGACCCGAGGGGAAAGGTCACAGGCAAGTCACAGAGCAGAGGCCTTCTGACCCACCTCTGGGTCCCCTCCCGCCTCCCAAACATTTCCTAATAGTCACCCAACATGGGACTGTAGATACGCCAGAGTCAGAACTGGCCGAGACCCCAAAGCACGGAAGCGCTTCTGGCCTCCCGCGGGTCACTGGGGCTTGGCCAGATGAGCCCCGTGACTAGATCAAGGCCGTATCCTTCTCAGCTAAGACACTGGTATCCAAGATATAGACACAACTAACCCCTAACAGGACCCAAAGCCATCCCCCAATAGAGAGGAGGTCAAATGCCAGTGTTAACATGAAGGAAATGGGCACCCGGCAGACTGGCAGGAGGAGGAGGCACGGTCCAGGCACGGGACTGGCCAGAGAAGATGCCCAGGGCAGGAGCGTGATAATGAAGCTATCCCTACGGCTGCCTGCTATTATGAATGGGATGCAAACCTGACCCTGGTCTAGAAAGAGCCAGCCCACAAGTCTTGGGCTGAGAGGAAAGACGCAGGGCCCTGGTCCCCAGCCAGAATCGAATCTCCATGGGACCCGTTTAATGGCTCCTTTGTCTGTATCCCTCGGCAGACACTGAGCACTTAATTAATGCTTGTTGGTTGGCGGCAGGCTCAATGACTCAGTGGTAGATATGAAATGAGGTGAGTCCTGGGGCCCATTCTGGGCATCACTGTTTGCAGAGGGCATCCAGGACAGGGAAGGGCCCCAAAGGCCCCTACGGAGATGGGCTGAAGGGCATGGGAATGGTATCCTGGAGAAAGGAGTCCAAGCATTGGAGGCGACCCTCCTGGTCCCCGTCTCTGAAAGCTGCCACGCGCAGGAGGCGCGGACCAAGGAGCAAAGTGGGCTGTGCCAGGCAGGCCGCCGGAGCCTGGACACTAGCCCAAGTCGAAGGGGATGAGCTTCCCCGTCCCTGGAGGTCTGCAAGCAGAGGCTAAGTGTGCTCTCACTCAAGATGCTGGACAGGCGCCAGTGGTCTGGGCTCCTTTCCTGTGCAGACATTCTAGATGACCACGGGGTTCCCCTTTCAATTACAGCCACCTGGGAGAAACAGTACTCGCCACGCCTGGAGGACGCTAGGGCTGTAACATACCTGCCCTGTCTCATTTGATGCTCATTAGGAGTCAGAGGCCTGCCTTGCCTGGGATCTCACAAGCATCAGAACTCCCTTCCCACTGTGCAGATGGGCCCCCCCTCCCCTGCCTTCTGAAAACAGGCCACCAGGTGAGGAGAGCCCTTTCTTGACGACCGGTAGGCAGGCAGGAGGGCCTGGGACGTCTTGCTGTGTGAATGTGGACCTCCGTTCCCCTCTTCCCCTCGTACAGAGATGGAGGGGCTTGGGGGAAGGAACCTGGGGGTACCTTTGGTCAGAGGCATCGAGGGAGGCCCGACCTCGGCCCAGAGTCACCAGAGAGGAAAAGGCAGAGGAGGACGGAGGAGCCCCGGCTATGGCTGGGAAGGAAGAAGGTGGCATCCTTTGGGGTGTTGCCATGGAGACTGCAGCTCCACTGGCAGGGACTCTGGGTAATTCGTTGTGAGATCCAGAGCCAGGAGAGCCAGGTGATGCAGGGCAGAGACAATGGGAGACCCAGAGACAGCTGGCAACCTAGGGCAGAGACACACGCCCTCCCACGCCCAAGCGAGCTCTGTCTCTTGCAACGAGAACTCACTGGGAAGATGCTCCCCTCTGTTCTCGGTCTAAAAGAACATGGCGCACCCATCTCTGGAGGCCCCACTGACTTCCTGCATCCAACCAGCTGGAGACAGCACCTCCCCCTGACACCTCCAGCAGCGTCTGATGCATTCCCCTTCCCTGGCGCTGGAAGGGGAGCTGCTTCCGCCCCAGCCCCGCGCACCCAGGACGGGCTCTGCGCTCAGTGGGGCGGGCTGCCAGGCTGCTGCAAGGGCAGAGGTGGCTGGACGAGGAGCCCTGAAAGGGTCTGGCAGGCCACGGGCCACACCCTGCTTGAGAGATGCTCCTTCTCATCTTTGGACACTCCTCAGAACCTCCCCAGGCCCCAGGCGGAAGCGAAGTCTAGGTCTCACCCTCATCATGAGGAGCTCCTGAGGTCCGTGCCGGACCCTGGACCATGAGTCATCGCTTTGTGAGAAAAGGGGCATTGTGTGTGCATGCATGCGTGAGTGTATATGTCTGCATGTGAGCGTGCATGTGCACCCGTGCATACCTATGTATGTGCATGGATGTATGTGCGCGCCAGCATGGTGGGGCAGGGAGTACGGCCTTGGAAGGGTCTTAGGAAAACCAGGCAGGCACCAAAGCCTCTTTTTCCAGCTTCTCCAGCCAAAGACCTGATTGCTTCCAGGCACAGGCATAGGATCTTGGCATCTCAGGGCTCAGGAACGAGAAATCCCCCAACAGTTGTGACAAATGGTCACCTAGCCTCTGCCTGAGGCCCTCCCGTGAGGAGGCGCGCACAGAATCCCAAGGCGAGCCCTCTGACTTCAAGGCGGCTGCTGGCGGTGGGGAGGCCTCCTGGCCCCTGGCCTGCTCCCTGCCCACCAGGCACCAGCAGCAGTCAGAGCTCTAGGGGGGAGGAGGCTGAGGAGGGGGCTTGTCCCATCTTTGAAGGCCCAATGAAAACTCCACCTTCTCCACAAGGCTCTCCCAGATGGCGAGAAATGATCCCTTCTCCTCTGTACCCGCCTGGGCCCCACATGGACGTCTGCAGGGCACTGTGGAAGCCCACCCAGCCTGGGGAGCTGGGATACTGGGTTCAGATCCTGCCTCGGACCCTCACTCCTGGCGTCCTGGATAAGTCACACCAACCCTCTCAGTGTGGGCCGCTGTAAAATGAGGATTCCGCGGGCTGGCCTCTGAAGCCTCTGCCCGTCGAACAGTCCATGGTGTGGGTTCTAAGGGCTGAGCCTCTTCCCACAGCTGATGCTTTCCCGGCAGCCCCTCGGCCCTCGTACATTAAAGGCTGTTCTCCAGCTGGGTATTCTCAGCTCCTGTACATGTGAGTGGAGGCAAGGAAGAGCGAAGGCGTGCACAGAGCCCCTGGAGCCAGCTGCTAGCTCCCCACTAGCTCCATCAGGCCCTTCAGGGCTGAGAGCCTACTATGTGCAGAGGAGACAGAGAGAAGAGAGACAAAGAGAAGGCCTCAGAGCTGAAAGCACAGAGAAAAATGTTCACTGAACTGTCTAGCACAGTCTGGGCCCCCCGGTTCAGCCTCCTCCTCTCTGGGCCTCGGTTTCTCCAGGCATAAAACAAGAGATCTCTCACTGTGCTCTTGAGAATGAGATGGGGGAAGGGAGGGGCAGGGAGGTCCTTGGACGGCGGGACTCAAGCATTAATGAGTCAACGCCAGCCAGCTTGGAAGGCCGTTTCCAATACCGTGCCCTAGGGTGCTCGGATTGGCCCTTTGCTGGTTAACATTTTTATCAAAAGCACGGTTCGTCATATTTGCAGGTGACATGAAACTAGGTAAACTGCCCTTTAGAGGAAAGAATCAGGACACAAAAGACGGCAGCCTGCTGGAGCTAGAGCATTAGGCCAATCCAATGAAATTCAATAGGCATCAATGTGAAGTATGGCCCTCGGGCTCAAGAAATCAATTTTACGAGCACATATTTCAATGGCGGGAGGGGCAGGGAGGTGTGGCTGGGCAGCAGTCTGGGTGAAAAGGATACAGTTGTCTGGATGGGCTGCAAGCTTAAGGTCAGTGAATACGCACTCTCAGGGGTGGGGACCAACTGCCCCCCTCCAGGACAGACCAGGTGCCTCCTCCTACAGACAAGTAATAGGGTGGAACTATAGGGGAGGCAGGTCCTGAATGGGGGTTGGGAGCCCTCAGGGTACCCTGACACCTCTGGGACAGCTGGACAGTGGACAGGACTTCCTTCTCCGTTTTTCAGATGCAGAGACTGAGGTCCAGAGAAGAGGAAGGGGCCAGCCCAAGGCCTCACAGGTAATCCAATCAGACTGCCTGTCACAAGGCCGAGAAACATCACTACACCTTCCCAGCCTCCAGTGTCCTCGATACTAACAGGCCCCAGTACTGGAGACTCTAGGCCAGACACAGAGAGCCTGCCTGTAAAAGAATCAGTCAAGAATTCAGCTCCAGGGCTAGGCCCTGATCAGGAGGGGCTCATGCCGCTCCCCCCTCCCAACCCCAGCCAAGCTCCAGCCCTCCCACATATGGAGCCCCAGCCTCATCTGTGGTGAGCAGCCATGTCACCAAGTGGAGAAGGGACCAGAAAGGCCGCAGACATTCACGCCCCCATCATTCACATGAGCAGACTAAGCAGGAGAGAACCCACTTGCTCAAGGTCACTCAGTGAGTCAGAAGCAGAGCTGAGATGGGAACCCAGGGTTCTTAAGGCCCAGGCTGGGGCGGTTTCAGACAACGGCTCCTGTCTTAGGTGGTCTCTGCCTCAGTCTCTACATCTGGGAAAGATGGTAGTGAAATAACTCCACCAGCAGCCCCCCACCATTGGAGGGCTAACAGGGCAGGCCTGGGAAGGAGAATTGAGTGTGAGGAGGCAGAGGGGGCATCCTGGAAGAGGGGGCAGGTGAGAAGGAAAAGCATCTGGGGGGAGGGGGAGGTGCCCCCAGGACAGGGGCTCGGGCCCTTTTCTGTGGCCCAGACTCCCTCACTTTGGCAGTCTGGCCAAGCCGACAGATTCCCTCTCAGAATCAGGTGTTTAAATGCATAGAATAAAACAGAGCACGACCGAGGAAACCATTCGAACACAGCCACAAAAATATCGCAGAAAGCAGGCTAATGACGCATCTTCCATTTTCAGAGAAGAGCCAGGCGCCTTGTCTGAAGTGACACAGGCCCCACAAACCACTTGGAAAGACCGGGAAGTGGGACCCGCTGAGCACCTGCAGCGATTCGCAAGAGGCTGCAGCCCAGGTCATAGGCAGGGAAGGCCGCGGGCGCCGTACACATCTGGGAATGCGGCCATGAGGCACTCTGCTGACCATGTGTCCTGCCCAGACTTTGGGGTTCCCTGCAATCCAAGGAGGGAAAGAAAAGTCCACTTTTGTTCACTAAAAAAAATGAACTGTACTTTTTAAAAAGGGCGGGCCCGTCTCGGTGTTGCTGACAACAAAGAGAGGGTAGGTGACATGTCCAGGGTCACCGTCAGACGGGGATGGAGAGGCAGAACCCAGGCCTTCTTGGCACCAAGGTTCTCTGTCCACTTTGCCATCTTGACTCCAGCCCCCCGAAGGTGCCTGATAAGTGAATCAGGACCCCCTCCCCCAGCATCTGGAGCTGGAATATTTGGCCCTCCCAGGCATCAGGCTGCCTTCCAGCTTCCCCCAGGAAGCCCTCATGGCCAACTCAAGACAGTTCAGACCCAGTGCCTCCTCCAAGATCACACGCTCCAAGGGTTCCAAGCACAAACCGTCTCCTCCAGACCCAGGGGCGGGCAGGAAGATCATGAGAGTTCTTTCCAGCCTGGCCCAGCTGGACGACCCAGGAAGAAATCGGCTAAGTGGGCCATGGAAATCCCCCACCCAGTGCATGGGGGCTGGTCAGGGATGGCCCTTCCCCTGCCTCAGGCCTGCAAAAAGGCCTCCCACAGAGGGGGAAGGGGGCAGGGGGCTGCCTGGGGCCAGATCCCAGGCCCACAATACCATCTAATTAACCACCATCCTGATGATCAGGCTGGTGGCCTCAGGCCTGGCCCACTGCCACCCAACAGAGGGCAAGGGAAGCCTATCTCTGCTGGGGGTGGGGGCTCTTAAAGGGCTCCTCATCCAATGCCAGGGGGAGGCATCGGGGAACTGAGCCCAAGCTTCCAGCAGTCAACTCTATCTGGCCTTTCCCCAAGAGGCAGAGGAAAGATGACCCCTCCCCACCCCACCACCCCCATCTCCAAGGAGGCCTTGAACAGTGCTGGGTTGGGGTGGGGCACTAAGGGATGAGTCAGGAAGAGCCTACCTCTGCCCGAGCTGTGGGACGCCCCCTCTCAGCTGCCTCCCAATTCCAGCTGGATCTCTGAGGACACGCAGCCTCTCACAGGTTTGTCTACAACCTCACCCCGCCATGATTCTGGGGAAGGAGGGGTTGGGGGTAGGTGGGACTTTTAGAAATGAAATCCTGCCAACTACAGCCAAGACAAAAGGAGAGGCAAACGGAAATTTGAGGTTGAAAGTGTGCTTGTTTATCGGGGAAGCCACCTGGCCCTTCCTGAGGTCGGCCCTAACAGCCGTCACTCTGCTAGCGCACCCACTCTGATGCCCGGGCAGCCATGGTGTGGTCCTGGTGAGCTTGGCCTCCCGGGGGCTCCCCAGCCACAAGCTTCATGCTGCGGCTCACCGCTCCACTTCCCTCCTCCTTACCCAGCCCGCCTCAGAGCCCCACTGAGGCACTGGGGTCGGGGTGGGGAGAGAAGAAGCCAGACCTGGGTGTCAGCAGCCTTTTCTTCGGGAGATCACACATGGTGGCTGGCATGGGAGAAGAGGAGCTTAAGGCATCATTGTTAATCACTGACCGTGGCCCAGGGGGTGGTCGGAGGCGTGAGCCCAGGTGGGGCCCATTTTCCCCTGCCCTCAGCTCCCCTTGTACAATGGGGGGCTAGCAAGGAACAGAGCCCCAGGTCTGGCTCCCATGATCCTAATCAAAGGCTCTCCCATTCCTGGTGTTCCCTAAGGTCTCCAAGAGGACTGACCCATTCAAGAGAGGAGGAAACAGGCGCTGAGACTGACCCAAGGGCAGTCGACATGGTGTCCACATGTCATGTCCAGAGCATCAGGCCCTCTTTCCTCAGCTGTACCTTCTGGCCAGCTCCTCAGCTGTACCTTCTGGCCAGCTCATCGAACCGACGGGCAAACCACAGAGATGCCCAGAGTGCGTGTGGCGCCTGACACAGGCCGGGTGGGGGTTCACTGGCTGCCACCATGCCCAGGACCAGCCTCTTCTGCACTCCAGGGCTACCCAGGCCAGAAAGTCCCAACAACTCAGGGAGGCACCCGGTTTCCCAACCTCGAGGCTGTTCCTGATTAGCTTTTTTCTGCTGCACCTCGGTAGCTGGAGTTGGGTTAGGGATGAGAACATTCAAAGGGCCCTCACCCCCTCTGTGCCATCATCCTACGGCCAGCCCTAGGAGGGAGGCAAAGTGGGGCTTTGCCCCCTATTTGGCCATTAGAAACTGAGCCTCAAAAGGGGGCAGTGACCTGGGATCATAGTTTGAGAGGTGGAAGGCAACTAAGATTATCTGGTCCATCTTACGGATGGGGAGACTGAGACCTGGGAGGAGTCACATGGGGGGAAGTGGCAAAGTTCACCTTCTGCCACAGGGCCTGGGCCTCCCTCCTGAGTGGTGCAGGCGCCAAGGTCACAATCCAGTTAGCACCAGCATCAGGGCCAGACTCCAGCTCTCCCGACATAGAGAGAAACCTGCATCAGCCACCAGCGTGCCAGCCCAGCTCCTGACTTCCTGGGCGCCCGTCTGCCAAATGAGGGCTTTACTATTTGCGCCCCCCGCCCAAGGCCACTGTCAGGGCAGCTGTCCAAGGGAGAGCGGGGCTAAGGCCAGAGAGGGCTCCCTCCTGGGCACTTCCAGGCACCCATGTCCCATCTCCATCCCAGACCTCCCAGGCCTGCACCAGCCAGCTGCCCTGCTCAGCTCACACACATCGACCCCAAGCTGCCACTTGGAAACCACTTACCCTCCATGAAAGGGGCACAAAGGGAGAGTCTGGCTGAAAGCCCTCAGCGGGAGGGGGAGGGACCCCCTGGGGCAAGATGCCAGTGTTCCCCCAGGATGTCTGAGGAGAGGGAGGGGGCAGGCCGGCAGGCAGGACACACACACACACACACACACACACACACACACACATCCTGCTCCCATCGGCTCACCGTTCACTCCAAAATTAAGCAACAGGATCTTAGAATGACAGGAAACTGAAACAAAACCCCCAGCCCCACCTCAGGAACAGAGGTCAACAGAAAGCAAAACTTGAGCAGGAAGAGAGAAAACAAAACTAAGGCCAGGGAGAGAAAACCTACAGGGCTCCACCAGGCACACATCATCTCCTCCCCTCCCCACCCCCCTGCCCCCAGGGGGCAAGTGAAGTCACAGCTACCCCCAGGGAGGCAGAGCCAGGAGAGCTGCAGAGCTCGAGCCCTCAGAGCCTTTTAGATGGAGGGGTTCAAATCCTACCACAGACACTAGCTTAATGACCTTGATCAAGTCATTTCACTTCTGAGTGCCTTAGTCCTTATCGGTAAAATGTAAGGACTGTAGGTGATAATCTTTCCCTCCCCCCCAAGGAAATGAGAGAAAGCAGGCAGGACCTGAGCTCTGTACGCCTTAGGGAGCTCCGGAATGGGGAGCCAGCACCAGCAGCCCAGATGTTGTCAGCCCCAAAGTGTGTGTGTGTGTATGTGTGTGTGTACATACACACCCACACCCCACACATACCACACATACCACATACACACTCCTCCCCTCCCCAGACCAAGCTAACTAGATACATGCACCCAATCACAACACACACACACACACACACACACACACACACACACACACACAC
>NW_020954568.1:592062-615786 GCF_900497805.2 Vombatus ursinus | reverse complement strand
CCGCCCCCCCCCCCCCCCCCCGGCCCAGCCGCTCAGCGTCCGGCCTGCGGAGGCCGGCCAGAGGAGAGGGGCCTTTAGCCAGGCATCCGGGCCTCCCGTGCCCACTGCCCTGAGCTGGACCTTGCCCGTGCCGGGCCCAGGACCATCCGGCCCGTTCCCCAGCTGAGCCCTGGGCCGGGTGATGGAGCTGGAGAAGGTGCCGCGCGCGGCGCTGTCCAGCCCGGCCCGGGGCCGCCCGCGCGCTGGCCGAGATAAGGCCGGCCAAGCCCGGCTGCTTCTTCAATCACTGGAGCCCGTGGCCGTGCGGCTTCCGATGCCGGGGCTCCCCTGGGAGGCCGTTCTCCCCGGGCCCAAGCCGTCACCTTCGGGGGCTCTGCGTGAAAACCTGATGGGTTTATCGGCCTGTCGCCTCCTTCCCTAGCTCTCTCTCTCTGTCTGTCTGTCTCTCACACCCACACACTCTCACACACTCACACACTCAGCCCCAATCACCAGCTCCCCGTGAAGCCCTGGGTTCCAGGTCAGCCTGGAGCGGGGGAGGCTGTTTTGTGATTATTTGCTAGAGGATGGAGATACCGAGACAAAGCCATTCTATTGGGAAGTGGGAGGTGGGCAGGCCGGGATCAAAGTTGGAAATTCCTGAGCTGCCAGGCTCTGGTGATCAAGGGAAAGATAGCCCTTCACCTGGTGATCTCTTCAGCTCCCATGGATTTAACCACCAGCTCCTCCCTGTTGTTTCTCAGATCTATTTGTCCAGCCCTAACCTCTCTCCTAACATCCTAACTTGCATCTCATTACACATCTCAGAATGGATGTCCCTTAACCCGAACCCTAACCCTAAATGCCCAGACACACCCCTAGGCCTAGGCCCAAACATTGCAGCGCATCCTCTGAGTTGGTCTCTAGGCTCTGGGGAGCCTTGAGGTGGCAGGGCCTTGTACATCTATGAGAGAGCAGCAGGGGGCAGGGGGAGTGACCCCAGGGGGGCTGGCAACTCCTACCCCATGATGACCAGGTCATCAGAGAGAGCGGGCACAAATCCAACCAGCAGTGGAGCCAGTGATGCAGAAAACAAACCTTGGCAAACACACACAAACACAATACATCTATGAAAGATAGCCACCCAAGACAGAAACAGCTCCCAGAAGGGGGAATTCTATCCAAGTATTGACCCTCAGAGCCCAGCAGAGAGCTGTAAGGAAGCAACTGCATGAAGATGAGAGTGAGAGAGAGAAAAAAAAAAGAGAAAAGAAGAGAAGGCCTTGTGGTCCCCAAGAGCTGTGAGCTTCTCCTTTGACACACGTGTCCCCTACAGAGGGGTGTTCTTACCTTTGGGCCCATCCCCTCCCCTCCTTCCTTGGGTGTGCAGGCGCAGAATATATCTCCTATTTGGGGGCAATGTTTTACATCAACTATTTGTACCATACCTCCTCATTAAACACCTTTGCTAAAAGCTAATTGAGCTACTGGCTGATAATTATTTGGAAGCACACCAGTAGGGACCCATGAGTGGCAGTACTAGAAATCCCAACCCCTCAAGGTTGCCCCAAGAACACCGAATCCTGAAGGCTCACCAATGTAAGCAACCCAAGTCTGCCGCACTGAAGAAAAGAGGAGAATCAGGGGAAAGCTAAGCCCTTCTGCTCTAGGTGAACCACAAAAAAGACAGAGCTGCTTCCCTGGGGTTTTGCGGTAGTTTCCACCCCAGCCCCCAAGGAGACTGACCTTTGGCCTGTAAAGAAAGGAACAATAAAAGCTAGCAGATAGTTGATCCCTCAGCTAAGGAGAGAGCAGAGGATCATACACACTTGCCCAGGTCCTGAAAAAATGGGCCAGTGACTGAGGAGCCATCCTCTGGTGGGATGTTTGGAAGGTCAGGGACAACAGGAGTGGGGCTGCAGAAGGGCGTGTGCCCCAGGGGTCTCAACAGGGAAGAGAATGAATGGAGTCTGCAACCTGCGGACCCAGGAACTGGACTCAGATTCCTGGCAAAATTCTAGGACCCATTAAAGAAGCATCTGGAAAAGGAGGCAAGGGAGCACCGGCAGCTGCCATCATGGCCACACTCGGAAATCTGTGCTGGGAACAGGGTGATGAGGCCCCAGATCAAGGAGGGGGCTGCGGGCATCCGGTCAAGCATTTGGGAAAGTGGTTCAGCTTCTTCTCGGGGGGGAAATGTGAAGAGACAAAGATGAGCCCCTCGTGCAGAGTCAGGTGAGTCATCCCCAGTGGAATGGCTGGCCTCAAACAATGTCCACCAGTGCTGCCTTGGCAGGTGTCCAACAAACACTTGTTAAGAGCCTCCTGTATACCGGGCACTTTGCTAACCAATGGAGATCGAAAGAAAGAGGCAAGAATGCTCCCGTCTCTCAGGGAGCTCACAATCCGTTGCTGTTTGTACATTGTCGGAGACGTCCGGGACATCAGGGAGGCCGTGCCATGACATGCAGGTGAACTAGATTTAAATGCAGAGGGCTGTGCAGTCACAAGCCTCATTCTCTCCTCCAGAGTCATCTGGGTCCAATGGCCAGATATGGATGGGGAAGACTGGAGACTAGCCCAGGATGCAGTGGAGACCTTGGTCTTTCCAAGCTAAGGTCTTTAACAGGTGTCAGGTTGACTGAGGCAATGTCCATTGTTAATAAGAAATGAGGCAGAGAATGGCCTCTTTACCTAGTTAAAAAAAAAAAAATCAATGTGGGAGGGGGAGAGCCTCAGGGTTTCTGGCCAAAACAGAAACAATTTGAGTCAGGGGATGCGTGATTGCTGCCTTCAAACATCAGAATTGCAAAGAGGATTTATACTTGTTTGGTCTGGCTTCAGAAGTTAGAGCTGAGGGCCATCTCCAGTCATTCAGTCTTACAGGGGAGACAACACAGCTCCGAAGAAGGGGCTTCCGTTGGCCACCCACCCCCTTACAGTAATAACAATGCCCAAAAGAAGACAGTACAGGCTTTGAAAAAAATTCAAGATAGAGCACCAACCTTGGATTCAGGAGGACCTGAGTTCAAATCTGGCCTCAGGCACATAACACTACTAGCTGTATGACCCTGGGTAAGTCACTTAACCCCATTGCCTAGCCAAAAAAACGAAAAAAATATTCAAAATATCACATTGCTCCTAATTCCTGTCTTTCTGTCTCCCTGTTTCTGTCTGTCTTTTTCTCTTGGAAAGGCTTCCTGATGAAGGTGGGATTTGACCTCAGTTTTGAAGGAAGCCAAGGAAAGTAGGGTGGAGATGAGGCCTGGAGGCCAGCCAGGACAAAGGCCCAGAGATGGGAGATCGTGTGACTCGGCAGCTAGAAGCTGAATAGAGAGGTATAGCTTCCAGGAATAAGGAAGCAATGGTCCCCGCCGTCTGTCCTGCTAAGACCCCATCTGCATGTTCTGTTCAGCTCTGGGCTTCCAAGGTCATTCATTACTAAGTGGAGAGTGTCCCCATGAGCGGGGAAGGAGGATTGGCTGAAGAGAAGATTCAGGGGGACCCGAAGGCTGTCTTCAAGTACTTGAAGGGAAAGAGGAAGCAGCCTTGTCCAGCCTGTCTCCAGAGGACAAGACTGGACTCGGTGAGGGAAGGTGTTGGGAGAGGCTTCCTGACAATGAGAAGGAGCTGTCCCAGCGTGGAGAGGGCCCCCCCAGGGGTGAGCTCCTCCAGGGCGTCAGCACCAGCCAGCAACGCTCTGCTCCGTCTGTCAGAGGTACTCCTTCCCCTCGTGGGCTGAGCTGGACGCTGCTGAGGGTCCTGGCCTGCTCTGCGATTCTGTGGTTCCTCAGGCCCTTGGGTGTCTTTGGTCAAATGTGAGCCACACTGATTTTAGCACTGATCAGCTCCTCTCTTCTTCTGCCAATGCCTGGTGACCGACACACTTTTGTCGTGGCTAGGGGTGCAGTGGACAGAGAGCCAGCCTGGGGTCAGGAAGACCTAAGTTCAAATCTGGACCCAGACACTTCCTAGCTGCAAGAGGGGGGGATGAAGGGACACTTAACCTCTGCCTGCCTCAGTTTCCTCAACTGTAACTCGAGGATAACGATCGCATCTCCCTCCCAGGGTTGGTTGTTGTGAGGAGGAAATGAGACCATATTTTAAAGGGCTCTGCAACCTTCATTCCGTCATTTCAGTCGTGTCTGACTCTCCATGACCACATTTGGGGCTTTCTTGGCAAAGGTACTAGAGCGGTTGGCCATTTTCTTCTCCAGCTCATTTTACAGATGAGGAAACTGAGGCAAGCAGGGTGAAGTGACTTGTCCAGGGTCACACAGCTAGAAAGTGTCTGAGGCCAGATTTGAACTCAAGTCTTCCTGACTCTGGGCCCGGTGCTCTATCCACTGTGCCACCTAGCTGCCCCTTTGCAAGCTTAGCGCTGTATAAATGATGCTGTTGCTATTTCTTGGCTTGGACATTTTCTCTGGCTGTCCCTCAGGCCCGGCCCCCAGGCTCTCCTGCCTTGTCTCCCTCTCCTGGCTCGGGTGATTTCTTTCTGGTCTCAGGCGGTCTCACTTTCTGCCACAAGCCTCCCCAGTCTTCCTCTACCTCCTTAATGCAGCCCCTCTCCCTGGGGTTACCTCCCCCCATCCATCCAGTCTGCACCTTGTCTGTCCAGAGTGGTTTGCAAGCTGTCCCCCCAGTAGACGGGGAGCTCCTTGAAGGGAGGGGCTGTGCTTAATTCACCTAAATGTTTAGTCTTTGTTGACTGACTGCTGGCTCTTGGGTGGGCCTTCTGGAGCCTAGCAGAAGAAGAATCCCTGTCACCTGACAGCCCCTCAGTACCAGGATCTGACTGTCAGGCCCCCTGAAGGGCCTTCCCTTCCCCAGGGACACTGCCAGGCTTGGATTCGAGGCTGGGTGGCCCTTCCGGCTCTCAGGTCTGTGATTGCCGGAGGGCATGACCACAGGACTCCCCTTTCCTTCCTCTGATAAGCTCTGTCTGTCAGAGAGCCTCAGAGGGTGATCACTGCACTTCTGGGAAGCCCCATCACCCTTCTGGCTTGGGCCTGGCTCCTTTTGTCTGCCTCTCCTGGCTCTCTGAAGCTGGTCTGCCGGGTTAACTTTGATCTTCTTGGATGAGGCCCAAGGGTGCAGACTGTGGAGTTGTTTGGGATCCTGGCTCTGTCTTCTGGGTGTTCACTCTCCCGGCCAGCTCAGGGTCATCTGGAGATCAGATAAGGATGCCCTGAACACCTTGGGAGTCACAGACAACAAATCACCAGAGGAGTCGGGCCCCTCCACTGGAGACAGAAGGCCTTATCTAGGTCTGGCCATTCAATGAGGTCTTAATCTACTTAAATCTTATCTGCAAAGTGAGCTGGGGAGACTTTCGTATAGCTTTGCTGAAATCTAGCCCATCAGTGTCTGTCTGATGGCCCTGAGTGACCAGATGAGTAACCCTGTCGCCCTGAAGGCCATGTGCTCAGCTGGCCACGGCCTGCTCTGGATACAGACCCAGCGCCTCCCTTCCCACATTCCCGAGGTGCCCGTTCTCCATCACAGTTTACATTAGTCCCCTCGGTTTATCCCGGGCAGCTGATGCCCACCTGGGCATCCTGGGTATCCCCTCCCTCTTGGACATTTCTGTTCTGCCCCTCCTGTCCTGAAGAGCACTCTTCCCCAGAGTGGCGTCTCTGCCTTGACTCTCTGTTGTAGTCATGGTGGCCAGCCTGCCCACCCCAAGCATGGTGCTGTCCCATCATGGGCTTCCCTCTTCTCCTAAAGATAACAAGACAGAAAAATGGCCTCTCGTTCTCCGTGGTCACCCCTGGATGGGGGTGGATGGGGAGCCTACAGGAAGTGAAAAGACCTAAAACCTTGTGAAGTTCACCTCTGCTTCTGGCTCAGGCTCTGGGTAAACATCGCGCCCACCCCCACCCCCGTGTCTCCTCCCCCCACCGTTTGTAGCTTGGCCTCTCCGGGTCCCGGGCCTTGCCTCTCTCTGCCTTACTCTCTTTCTGCCACTCGTGGTCTTCTCTTGTCCTCTCTGTCCCTCTGTGAGCCTCCCTGTTCCTGTGTCTGCCTTGGCTCCCAGTTTCTCTCCCACACTCCCTCACCCTCTCAAACTTTGGGCTGGAGCTGCCGGCTGGGGATATACTGTGGCTCCCGCATCTCCCAGGATAGCAGAGGGTCCCCTCCTGTGTCAAGGGGGCTTGGAAGCCTTGCCCCAAGTCAGGAGGCCATGCCCCTGGGCATCTTCTTCCTGGGGAGTCAGTGTGTCCTGCCCATGGGAGTCAGAAGCAGAGGGCAGCCATGATAGGAAACCATGTACAGTTGGGACGGATGGCCTGAAATTTGTGGAAAAGCCTTCCTTAGTTGGGCAGTCATGGGGACTGCCGGGGTACAAAGGCAGAAACCAAAGCATGAGAGAGATATGAAGAAAGGAGGAGACCCAGAAACGCAGAGATAGTGTCAGAGAGAGATAGTGACCAAACTGAATGAGCAGGTAGATAGGCAGGCCCCACCCTGCCAATGGGGGGCACATGACGACCCCACCCTGCCAATGGAGGGTTCATGGGAACCCCACTCTACCAATGGAGGGCACATGAGAACCCCACCCTGCCAATGGAGGGCGCATGGGAACCCCACCCTGCCAATGGGGGGCACATGAGAACCCCACCCTGCCAATGGAGGGCACATGGGAACCCCACTCTACCAATGGAGGGCCCATGGAGTCCCCACTTTGCCAATGAGGGGCACACACCACCCTGCCAATGTGGGGGCAGAACACAGACAGCGCGTGAAGACAGCTACATCCCATTCCCCACGAGGCCCAACCATGGTGGCAGCCTGGGGGTGCAGAGGGGGAGGGGCCACCAGATTCACAAGGAATCCCAAAGTCCAATATTGGCCCATGGTCTGAGATTCCTCACTTGGCTCGAGGGGACCAGCAGGCGAGGGTTGATATGCTCCCACCTTGGGGAGGGGGAGCCACCTTCCGGATGACAGCCCACCTGTAATGCGCAGAGGGATTTCTCAGCACTCCAAAGCATCCTTCCTCAAAACCATCTTGCTGCCAGCATGTTCCCTCTGCCCCCTCCCCCCCCATCCAAATGCTGAGCTAAAGAAATGGCTTTCTAAAAGTGGGCTCTCGGCAGCAGGAAGCAGGGGGGAAGGTTTTGTTTTCATTTCCTTTGGAGGTTTTTGGGTTTTTTTGAGAGATGGACTTTCCAGACGTTAGCTGGAAAATAGACAGTAGCAATTTCCCCCGAGGCCCACACACGGTGATGGCTGAGAGGACAGAGAGAGGGCACTTGAGCATGCCACCGCAGTCACGAGCTCCCGGGGGGCCAGCAGGCCTCAGATGGCACTGCCACTGGACCTGGGGCCATTTCTGCTAAAACCTCTGGGGCTGAGGAGAGGCCTTCCTGAGAAGCTGCCCCTGCGCTGTGCCATCCCACTGGTGATCTTAGACGGTCCCTCAGAGTCCGCTGCTGCTGTAGCCAGTCTCCCGACCCTGGGCCTCCAGAGCAGGCAGAAAGCCTGGCAGGGCCCACCCCCCAGGGACCCCTCACTGCCTGCCCAAACTTCAGGCTTAGGGGGCTGACAGACAGACAGACAGACAGACAGATCCTGAAGGTCGAGGCAGGGCAGACGTGGTCTGTCCTGGGACTGAATCTGAGGGTGCCCAGCACTCCTGGGAAGGAGGGCCACTTTCCTGAGACAGAAAGGTCAGAGCGCAGGGAAACCGAGGGCTCTGCTGCCTGTTTGCTGCGTGACCTTAGGTGCATCCTCTCCCTCTCTGGGTTCCCCTGGAGAGTGTAGAGTGGGAGTAGCTTGGGACCGAGGTTCCTCCCAGCTAGAAGCCTGGGTCCCCGGCAGAGCCGAGGACGGAGGGGGCTCAGCCTGGGCCAGCGCTGACCCCGTCCTTCTCAGGCCCCTCGAGGGAGCCCCAGCATCTCTGGCCGCCTCCTCCTCTGGGCTCCCCCAGAACAATCTCTGTTTCCAATCAGCAACAAATGGTTTCCGTCTGCTCCTGCCAACACCGGCTTTTGTCATTGAATTTAAATATTTATATCCACATCCCCATGGTTACTGCTTATGTAAGAGAGAGAGGGAGAGGAGGGAGGTGAAGGGACCGGTCCCAGGGAAGCTGGAAGCGGGGAGGGACGGTCACTTGGGGAGATCTTGGGCTGAACGCTGGCTGTGCTGCCCAGCATCCCCTCCCCACTCCAGCATTCTCTGGGCCCTCCTGGCCCAGCCCTGCTCCCGGTGCCTTCTCCTCCCCTACCCATCAGAGGGCCTGCGGCTGAGAGGGGCCCCTCCCCCATTTTACAGATGGAGAAACTGAGTCCAAGGAGAGAAAGGGATTTAACTGAGGTCAGACAGCTAGCAAGCAGCAGAGCCGGGGGCCAGCTGTCTGAGCCTGCTCTCTCTTGGGTCATGCGAGTTACCTTCCCCCTTTGATCAGGTCTGTGGAGGAGGAAAGGCAGGCTTTATATAATAATAACAACAACAACGTTGAGGGAATGATTGAAGGTTTGCAAAACACTTTACAAATAATATCTCGTTTGCTCCTCACAACAACCCCGGGACGTAGGAGCTGTTGTCATCCCCATTTAATTATCCCTAGTTTCCCCAGAAAACTGAGGCAGACAGACGGTAAGTGACTTGCCCAGGGTCTCACAACCAGGAGTATCTGAGGCAAGATTCAGGTCTTCCTGACTCCAAGTTCCGTACTCTGTCCACCTAACTCACTAACTAAATAAACTGCCTTTATTCCTCATGTTTTAGAGGTGAAAGAGAAGTCGCAGGGAGCCACAGAATGCAGTGAAAAGAATGCCAATCTTGGAACGTAACATTCAGCCATGCTCTTTCTCTGTGTCTTGTTCTTAACTTCCCCATCCGTCACGCAGTGAGCATTTATGGAGTGCTTACTCTATGCTAGGCACTGTGCTTATAAAAACCCAAACGGTTCCTGCCCTCAAGGAGCTTACACTATATGGTTGGCGATGGGGGAGGGGCAGTGTATATAATTAATTAATTTTTAATTTTCAACTTTCACTTTTATAAGATTTTGAGTTCCAAATTTTCCCCCTCCCCAAGACAGCAAGCAATCTGATATAGGCTGTACATACACAATCATATTAAACTTATTTCCACATTAGTCATGTTGTGAAAGAAGAATCCAAACAAAAGGGAAAAACTATGAGAAAGAAAACAAGAGAGAGCCAACAGTCTGCTTCGATCTGCATTCGGACTCCATGGTTCTTTCTCTGGATGTGGATAGATAGCATTTTCCATCGTGAGTCTTTTGGAGGTGTCTTAGATCCTTGCATTGCTGAGAAGGGCCAAGTCTATCAAAGTCAGTCATCGCATAACCTGAAGCATACTTTTTTTTTTACTTTATTTTTGTTGAGGGTTTTTTTGGGGGTCTATGTTTTCTTTCAGAACACGACTGTTACGGAAATATTTTGCATGACTACACACGTATAACCTATGGCAAATTGCTTGCCTTCTCAATGAAGGGGAGTGGGAAGGAAGGGAGAGAGAAAATTTGGAGCTCAAAGTTTTAAAAACAAATGTTAAAATTGTTTTTGCATGTAACTGGGGAAAAATAAAATACTAAATAAATTCTTAAAAAAGAAAAAAAGGTAAAAAAGAATATAATTCCTTAAACATTAGAATTTGGCAAGTGGAAGCTAATGACTCCATGAGACATCAAGAAACAATAAAACCAAATCTGAAGAATGAAAAAAATAGAAGAAAATGTGAAATAGCTCACTGGAAAAATAGATGAAGGAGAGATAATTTAGGAATTATTGAACTACCTGAAAGTCATGATCAGAGAAAGAGCCTAGACATTATATTTCAAGAAATTATAAAGGAAAACTGCCCTGGTGTCTTAGATCTAGAGGATGAAATAGAAGTTGAGAGAATTCACTGGTCAGAGCTCCCAGGTCAAGGACAAAATATTGCAAGCAGCCAGAAAGAAACAGTTCAAATATTGTGGAGCCCCAGTCAGGATCACACAGGATTCTGCAGCTTGTGAGGTGGAGGGCTTGGAATACAATGTTCCAGAAGGATGACAACCAAAAATAACTTACCTAGCACAACTGAATATAATCCTTTAGGGGAGGAAATGGATGTTTAATGAGTTAGAGGACGTCCAAGCATTCCTGATGAAAAGACCAGAGCTGAATAGACAATTAGACTTTCGTATACAAGATTCAAGAGAAGCCTAAAAAAGCAAGCATGAAAGAGAAATCATAAGGGACTCAATAAGGTTAAACTGTTTATATTCCTGCATGTGAAGATGATACATATAACGTCTAAGAACTTTGTCATTAGGGCAGTTAGAAAGAGTCTAAGGAGACAGAGGGCATGAGTGTGACTCGGTGAGGGCGGGATAATCTCCCAAAAATGAAGGGGTGAGAAAGAGGGGTATGCTGAAAGAAGGGGGAACGGGGGAGAATGGAGGAAATTATCTCTTATAAAAGGGGCATGCAAGGATGAACTTTTATAGAGGAGGTGAAAATAGTGCAGGAATGGTGGGTAAGACTCAAATCTTATTCTCATCAGAATTGGTTCAAAGAGGAAAAAATATGTGTGTATGTACCTGTATCTGTATCTATCTGTGTCTGTATATGTTTATGCATATATACACATGTTTTAAGTTGGGTATAAAAATCTTTCTTGTCCAACAGGGAAATAGAAGGGAAAGGGGACAAGAAAAAGTGTGTGTGGGGGGGGGTAGTGATTAAAGGGAGGGCAGATTAAGGGATGCAGCAGTCAGAAGCAAAACAGACTCTTGAAAGAAAGGGATGGGGCAGCTAGGTGGAGCAGTGGATAGAGCACTGGCTCTGGAGTCAGGAGAACCTGAATTCAAATCCAGCCTCAGACACTTGATCACTTGATACTTACTAGCTATGTGGACCCTGGGCAAGTCACTTAACCCCAACTGCCTCACCAAAAAAAAAGAAAAAGAAAAAGAAAAGAAAGAGAGTGACAGGAGAGAAAGAGAAAGAGAAAGAGAAACAGAAGAAAATAAGATGGAGGGAAATACACTGTTAGTAATCTACAAATGAGATAAATTCATCCATAAAACAGAAGTGGACAGCAGAATGGATTAGAAACCAAAATTCAGAACCCAACCAGAGATCAACTTGAACATGAAAGATACACACACAGAGTTAAAATGAGGAGACGGAGCAGAAACTACCACACTTCAGCTGAAGTAAAAAAGGCAGGGGCACAATCGTGATCTCAGACAAAGCAAAAGCAAAAACAGATCTAATTAAAAGAGATAATCAGGGAAACTACATTTTGCTAAAAGGTACCATAGAAAGTGAAGCAATATCAAAAGTTTTTACAGCAAGTTTCTCTGATAAAGGCCTTATTTCTCAAATATATAGGAAACGGAGTCAAATTTGTAAAAATTAGAGCCATTCTCCAATTGATAAATGGTCAAGGGATATGGACAGGGAGTTTTCAGAGGAAGAAATCAAAGTTATCTATAATTATATGGAAAAAATGCTCTAAATCACTATTAATTAGAGAAATGCAAATTAAAACAACTCTGAGGTACCGCCTCATACCTATCAGATTGGCTAAGATGACAGAAAAGGAAAATGACAAATGCTAGAGGGGATGGAAAGATAAGGACGCTAATGTGCTGTTGGTGGAATTGTGAAGTGGCCCAGTCATTCTGGAGAACAGTTTGGAGCTGTGCCCAAAAAAAGCACTGAAACTGTGCATCCCCTTTGCCCCAGCAACACCACAACTACGTCTGTATCCCAAAGGGATCAAAGGAAAGGGAAAAGGACCCACACGTACAAAAATACTCACAGCAGCTCTTATCATGGAGGCCAAGAATTGGAAATCGAGGGGATGCCTATCCCTCGGGGAACGGCTGAACAAGTGGTGGTATATGAACGCACTGGAATACGATTATGCGGTAAGAAATGACGAGCAGGAGGGTTTCAGAAAAACCTGGAAAGTCCTGTATGATCCTTGTATACAACAACAGCCATAATATAGTAATAATCAGCTATATATCTTGGTTACTCTGATCAATACACTGCTCCAAGGCAATTCCCAATGCTCGAGATGAAAAATGCTCCCCCCCTCCAGAGACGACTGATGAACTGAGTGCAAATTGAAGGATACTTTTTTCACTTTCTTTATTTTTCTTGATTTTTGTTCCGTGGCTAATGTGCAGATGGGCTTTGCGTGATTGCACATTTATGATTGATATCATATTGTTTGCCTTCTCAATGGGCGGTGGAAGAGCTGGAGGAAGGGAATTTGGAATTCAAACATTTTTTTAAGTGTTCAAAAATAAATTAAAAAACCCAAATAGTCAAGAGACTTAATTAGCTTTTAGCAATGGCTTTCCTAAGATGACTTAGTAACAGAAAGATGGCAAGTCCTCCCTTGGTGTTGCTGGATGGGCAGTGCAGGGGTCAGTAGAGTCCCGGCTGCTTTGAGAGGGTTGAGGCGGGTTCCAAGTGTTCATCCTCCAGCCTCCAGCCCGGCCAACTCTGTCCTGAAATTTCTTCTAATGAGGAGATTGTCTGGGAGCCAGTGGGGAAGGGTTGGCTGTCAGAAGGGTCACTGGGTGTGGACTAGGGGCCAGAGTGGGTAGGGAGGAGCGTGGAGATATAACTATCAGCAAAAAGAAAGACTACGGCTGCCCTCCAGGAGCTTCCATTCTAATGTTTATCATGTTTATTGTATATATTATTTTATTTATATTTTAATATCTATTTTATTTGTATTTTTATATTTATTATTTTGTTTATATTATTATTCTAATGTATATTTCTAGCACTTAGCAAAGTACCAGGCATGTGGTAAGTGGTTGTTGACTGACTACGGCCCTTGCCTTCTCAGAAGCCACAGCCATTGAGGACCCTGGAAAGAAGGCTCTTTCCACCAGTCTTGGCTTTGCCAAGGATGGCAGAAACGATGTTCAAAAGGATGCATCACCTTCCCCTTTGCCACTGTAAAAGGACCCAGGCACCTCTTACCCGGCTTGAAGTCAAAACTTTCCAAAGAGAGCGGAGCCTGTCCCAGTTTTCCGTTCGTCTCCCGTCACTTCTTATCACAGCGCCTTGTGCTGTCAGTGCCCAAGAAGTGCCTTTTCTTTCATTCCTTCTGCCCATTCAGGCCCCAGAAGCCCAGGGAACCTGCTTTGACCGTGAGGCAAGATCAGGGCACTCCCCTCCCGTCTCGATCCCGCCTTCCAGATCCTCCTTCTTTCATCAGAAACTCCCGCACTCCATCTTTCCTTCTTCCTTCCTCTGCTTCTCTCCCCAGAAAACTCCCGGCCAATAAGGAGTCTCATCACTCAGAAGGTATTCAAGGTCACGGGGCCATCCTTCAGGGGACCACAACGTTCCTCCCTGAGCTGGAGCGTTTGGCAGTCTCTCCCTCGCAAAGTTATCAGCCCAGCACCTGCATGGCGGGAGGGCCTCCCAGGTAACCAGCCCCAGTGCACATTCACAGTTCCTCCAATGGACTTGGCCCTGGACAAAGCATCGCCTGACAGGTACTTCGGGGACTGCACGCCTAAGTTACAGGCAGGACCGGGTTCGCTCCCAGCGCTCAAAAGTACAGGCATGACCATAGTACACAGCAAATAATCATGGCTAGCTACCCAAGCAAGGTTAGCAAGGGGCCTGCCAGCTGCTGTTATTCAGTTCTGACTGTATGTGGGGTTTTCTGGGCAGAGATACTGGAAGGGTTTGCCATTTCCTTCTCTAGCTCATTTTACAGGTGAGAAAACTGAGGCAAACAGGGGTGAAGTGACTTGCCCAGGGTCTCCCAGCTAGGAAGTGTCTGAGGCTGGATTTGAACTCAGGAAGGTGAGTCTTCCTGACTCCAGGCCTCACACTCTATTCGCTGAGCCACCTAGCTAACCATCAATGGACCTGTATTTCTTAAAAAATGCATCACTATAAACATTAGCCTATATGGAATAATAAATGTATATAATGTAATAATAAACCATTGCTATCCCGTGGGCAGCTCAGTAGCCCAGTGTACCAAGTGCTGATCCCGGAGTCAGGAGAACCTGAGTTCGAATCTATCCTCTGACACTTACTAGCTGTGTGACTGGGCAATTCATTTCACTTCGGTTTGCCTCAGTTTCCCATAGTGCTTCTGAACTGAAATAGTGGCTGGTTGGTAGGCATCTGTCAGCATCTCCCTCAACTGAGAGGCGTACAGAGCGCGAGGAGTGGTGTCCCCTCCTTCACCTGAAGAACCAGAACACGGGCTCCAGGCAGGAGAGGGTCTGGTCAAAACATGAGCCAAGATGGTGGAAGGCCAGAGGCCTCATTCTGGAACTGGGCAAAGATGGCACACGTTGGCCCCTCAGAACTTTGCACCCGGGTCTCAAAATTCCACCACGTTCAACACGGCGTGGTGACAGAGTTAGGCTGTTGGTCTCCTTGGGAATGGGGAGCCCTGGTCCTGGGCTTTTGGATACCCGCCAAAGCCCCCGTGTCCTTGAGTTGTTGGTCAGTCTTCTTTCGAAGAGGACCGATGACATCACAGGGGATGTCTTGACTTGGGTGTGAACTGGATTTAACAGAGGCTCAGCTGTGCAAAGTCATTCCCTGAGTCATCCAAGCCCAGTGGCAGCACAAAAGTCACGATGCCTGGCAATGGCCCAGGGTGCGATGGATGGCCTTGACGTTTTTGACGTCTGACCAAGCTCCAAATGCTCCACGACGCCTGCGTCAGCCGCCTCACGGATGCTGGAACAAGTCGTTCTCACTCACCCATTCTGCCGGGCGAAGCCTTCACACGCTCAGGGTAGACACCGCCCCCCAACTCACTGACAGGTTTGAGGCCCCTGTGTCACCCTCCACCTGGTTTAGCCTGTGTGCTGAGATGGTTTCCCAGGGTGTGGCCACTGCTCGCCCTGCAGCTGCTTGGAGTCCCAGGGGAGACGCGGATGAATCAGGTGGACGCCGAAGGTGGCTAAGCAGACCTCTCCCCAGAGGGGCCAGTCCTCCCTGAGCACCCCACACACCCCGGGTCCTTGAGTATTTACTCTTGAAGCCTCTCCCTGGGTCAAAGCAAATCCTGGCAGGGAGTCTATTCACAGAAAAACATTCCCCCCACTTTGACAACAGTTCATGCTTCCTGGTTTGGGGTTGGTAATACCGGGCCTTTCTGGTGAAAATATCAGCCATCACCACGATGAGACTCAGATTTCTACTGTTTCCTTCCAGAGGAAGGAAGCCAACATGGACAAGCTTGGAAGGCCCACAGCTAGCGCCCACAGCCTCCAAATCTGCAGCTCAAAGTGGGAGCGTTTTTCTTTGCACACACCTGGCCTGAGTTTCTCACGTCTCGGAGATATCCGAAGCCATCCTCTGCCAATGAAATGGTGTCTTTCCCGATGGAGGCTCCTTTCCCGGCCCCTTGCCCAAAGTCATCACGGAAAGCCGTCACGGCGACCGGGCACCGGCCCTGCGTAGGCTCAGCTGCTCTTGTCCTGTGGTAGCATCTGTTGCAGTCCGGTCCGGTCCAGTCCTCCGTGGCCCAGCCCCAGTGTCTGCTCTTGTCTCAACAGGAAGGTGCCCTCTGCCACCTGAAACTGAAGGTTTTGGGGATGTCTTCTGTGCTTTTAGGCTCTCTCCTCTTCTAGCTGAGCTCTCGGTGGAGAATGACCGTCGCAGACTTCCCGGTCTACACTTGGGCTGGCGGTTGGGCCTGCGTGGCCCTCAGTGAGTTTGAATTCTTGCCCGGGTAAGTCTCACGACCTTAGGTCCTTCGTCGGCCGTCTCTTCTCTCAGACGGCGGTGGCGGTGACGAAGGTTGCTCCGGTGATGTGTGTTTGGCATGTTGTCTTTGACACGGAAGTCTCAAGCGATACGTCCACCCGGTAGTTGTCCAGCTACTTGGGTGTCACCGATAGCTCTCACCCCTCCTTCTGGTGTCCCAGTAGTTGCGGTGTTGGGTGACGTTCTGGACAAGACACCGCCTCTGCATTGGCCTTCCCAGCTCCGTAGTGTCTGCTGGAATCATGGCGGGCTCCCATCTCTTCCAAGCAGAATCCAATTTGGCTCTGGTCTGGAAATAAGTCAGTGGATTGCTGCTAGCCCCTATCTGGCATCTGGCTCCCTACCTGTGGTCTTGGACCTTTTCAGGGCCAGCCCACCTCCAAGCCAAGAGCTCAAGTTTGCTGCGGCCATGAGACTGCCGGTCAAGCCACTGCTAACCCACGCACCTGGCCCCCAGTGCTCCCTACCCTCCAGGTGTGGGACAGCTTCCCCAGCGAGCAGGGTGCCATCTGCGGAGAACAGGAGATCTGCCTGGGGGTGCAGGGCAAGGCTCCTTCCCATCCGTCTGTCTGTCTAGTCCCAAAGGGCTCCGGAGGTTTCAGACAATTCTTCTCTTTATGCGTCTTGGCCCTGAGTCTCTTCAGTTGTGTCTCCACAAGAAAGGCCTTTGCCGTCACTGCACTGCACGGTCCTTGACAATCTATGATGAAGAGAACTTCTCTGGGTGTGGCCATCGGCCTCCCAGGGCGATGCTCACACCTCGCTGGGACAGGATGTGGCCCGAGCTCTAATGGGAAATTCTGCAGAATTGGCTCTCGCCAGCTTCCTCCCACAGAGTCAGCGCCTCCATCAGCCTCTCTGCTCCTCCAGCGTCTTCCCAAAGACCGTGATGTCATCAAGGTGGTCCAGGTTAGTCAGTCAGTCGACAACTAGGATTTATTAAGCACCTACTCTGTGCCAGGCACTGTGCCAAGCCCCTGGACTCTAATGGACAGGCCCATCAGCCCGAGGCGTGAGTGGTGCCCCGAGAGGCCTTGGGCCGTTCATTCCAACCTACCAAGTCCAGCTGGAAGCATGGAAGCCATCTGCTCCTTCATCTGCCTCCAGAGCCCGCCAGCCTGCCCTGGGCACCCTAAGCCTGAGGTTGGTTGAGTTGAATGCTTTTGGTCAGATCTGGGCACCCCCACCCCGCCCACTCCCATCTGTGTGTCTCTCAGGCGCTGCCACCGTGGGTGAGGAGGCATAGGGGCTGGCGGGTTCTGGGGGCTTCCGCCAACCAGCATTTCCTTGAGACGGTTCCAGACCGTCTGTGGCAGCCAGAGCAATCCTCCTGGCCCTTTCTCCAAAGGGGGTGAATCAGTGAGCCGGCTTCTGCAGGTGCCCTCCAGCCCGTCCCACACCCCTCCTGGGCCTCTGGCCAAGCTTTGGCTGGTTTGGTGCTGGAGGGGCACCAGGCCAAAAACCAGAGGCTCTGGCTCACCGGGTGAAGAGCCAGAATCCCCGGAGTGTTTGCTAGCCTTTCCCTTTTCTCATCTTTTGTGAGCCTCTGCCCTGTCTGCATGGGCCTCCAAAGGGCCCAGTTTTGGAGACTGCTTATTGTGGACAGTTTCCTGCTAGAATCTGGAAAAGCCTAGAATTGGTTCCTTTCAGGGCTGAGGTTCCAGTTAGGGGAGAGGGTCTGGACCCCCCAGAACTGCACACAACAGCCTCCCTAGAGCATCTCCAGCTCGACATTGGGCGGGGGTCTGCCCCCTCCTTCACTTCTGGGGCCCACACTCAGGAAGCAGCTGGGCCAGGGGCTGGAGCTGGGCTCACGCCTCAGGCAGTGCTGACTCAGCCTTGAACGATGGGGGCATCAGCATTCTCGGCGTGGACCGAAGCAGCGATGATGCAGGTGGAGCTTTCCCCTTGAGGCCACACAATTCTAATGTGCCTCTCTGTCCCCATCCCACTGACCCAGAGCGTCCTGCTGGCTGGCTCCGGTCTGCGCTGGCTGCCATAAGGGTGTGCGTGACCATCTAAGTGGTCCCTCCAAGACCTCCAGGCAATCTCACCCTCCTTTCGACCTGCTCCCGGGGCTACTGCAGCCTGCCTGCTCCTGGCCTCCAGGGAGCAGGGCTGCCGTCCAGGGGAGATGTCGGAGGAAGGGCCCACGGTGGCTGCCCGGCACAGGGCTGCGGCCACATCCTTGCCTCAGATGTCATGGTGCCTTATCCTTCTCCATCACGTCGTCCTCCTCAGAGGACAGGTAGTAGGGAGAGCCCAGGTCTAACTTTCTGTTGTCAGAGGCGCATCTCCTCGGCCACAATTCTCAGGTGGGGCTGGAAAACCTCCCTGCGTGGCCTCCCCTGCCTCCAAGTCCACAGCCTTCATTTCTAGACAATAGCCTTAGGATGGCCTCATTCTTTTAAAAGTAAAATATTTATTAACATCTTTTATTTGCACATGGCCTAAACTTCACCCTGTATCCAGTTCCCTGGCTGCCCTAGAGCCATCCCATATGATAACAATTTAAAAAGAAGAAGAAAAAAAAAGGAAGACAAAATCAGCAAAAACAAGCAATCTGTAAAAAAAACCGAATCTGAGCCATGCGCGCTGCTCCACAGCCTGGGGCCTCCTCTGGGAAGGAGTGGGAGGAGGCCTCTTCCCAAATTACCTTTTGGGGCCCGACATCGTTTGGTTGCTTTGTGGGACTCCCCATTTCCTGCACCATTGCTGCTGTCCTCGGCTGTCTCATCTCCTGGCTCGGCATCGGTGCGTGTACGTCTTCCCACGGTTCTCCGCATTCTTTGTGTTTGTTGCCTCTTACGGCACAAAATATTCCGCTGCCTTCACGCACCCCGGTGTGCTTAGCCATCCCCCACCTGATGAGTCCCCAAAGGTAGCAACATCAATGCTAACATCGTAAGGCCACTCACAAGTGTGCGCAATTTGAGCCAGGAACGCTCCACAAAACAAATATCGGATCCATCATGAAATCCTCCAGAACGTGTACAAGGTTCTGACCGCAATGGCGGTCTCTATAACTCTCTAACATATCAATCTCTATTTCACAATTACACAAAGAATGGACATTTGAGGCTTGCTTGGAAACACAATCAATATAACAACATTTTTGTGCCAGCAGCCGACAGGGACCAAGAGGCCGGGGTGGTCTGGAAAGCCCTGTGGACACAGCCCCTGGTATAGATAGGCTCCTCATGGTCAAGGAGAGTAGCTGCTCCACGGCCCCTCTGCCAGAAACATTCAGACAGGTAGTCAAAAGGTAGGAACGGTTTTCAAGAGACCATTTGCAGGCTATGAAAGACCCATGAAAACATAGATGTAGGAGAAACAGAAAATCAAAAACCCCATGGTTTCCCCTCATGTTGGGCAAATTGGCGAAGAAGACATAATCAATGTTGGTGGGGCCGAGGGAAGGCGGGCAGGCTGATTCACTGACAGGGTCCAACCATTCAGAATTTCCATCCAGAATTACTCAATTAAAGTGACCACGATGTCCACTCCCACTGAGCCAGGGACCCCACCAACCCCGGGAAGTCAAAGACAGAAGCAAAGTCCGGCCTGTGCCAAAATGCACAAAGTAGCGCTCCTTTCATGATAGCAAAGGGCTGGGGACGATGTGATCAGAGCTTTCCCCGATTCTCCACAGCCCTTAAAAGCCCTCACTGTTGCTACCCGACACCAGCTTGTATTATTCACTACTTTTATTTATCTTCTATTCAGGCCTGTATCTCCCCAGCGGTTTTTATCACTTGGCTATTTTTTCAGGCCAAACTGAAACCCTGATTTTAAGAATCCTAGATTGAAGAAGAGAGTCTGAGTCTGACTATTGGCTCTGACACCACCTGTGTGACCATCCAAATCTCAGGGCCTCAGTTTCCCCATTAGACTGAATGGCTTCTCAGATTCCTTCCAGCCCCAAGTCTATGAACCTGACAGTTGAGAGGGGCTGAAGAAATTATGGCACGTGAGTGTAAGGGGATATTGTTTGTGGTGAGGAATGAGGAATTCAGAGAAACACAGGGAGATTTTATGAACTGATGCAGAGCCAAGCAAGCAGTGCAGCAGAACCAGAGAAAGAATGACTGTAATAATGCAAATGAAGAGAGGAAGGAGCCTGAATTGAGGCGCTGAAAGAGTGACGGGGGTCCTAAAGAAGAAACAGCCTGGCCCATGGCAGAGGCGCCAACTCCCAGGACAGGAGGCTGCACATGCCCATTACCAGGCGGGGCTTCCATACTGCTGCTTTTTCTCTTCCCCAAGGGGAGGGAGGGAAAAGGTCCTGAGGTAAGGTCAAAAGAACAGAGATCCTTTCTAGAGCCCCTGATCCTTGGATCAGCATGCCCTCAAGTGGACGGCGACCGCTCTGTCAGGGACAGGAGCTTGACCAGACCGAGTCAGGCCCAGGGCCGGTCACCAAGCTTCCCTTTTCTTGAGGTGGCTGAGGTCCCCTTGACTACTTCCTCTGGTGTGGGTGGCCGACAGCCGGGCTCACCCATATGAGGAGGTGGTGGAGGGGCCCTTTGAGGAAGAGGAGCTGAGGACTTGGGGCTCCCTCTACCGAGAAGTGAAGGGGGCTCCTGGAACAAAAGTCCAGAACCGTTCTTCTCTGTCATGGCCCTCCTGACACCTAGGACCCCTTCTCACCACCACGTTTTTGAATGCAAATAAGAATAATAATAGTAATAATGCATACAAACACGAAGGAAACTAATTGTATTGAAATGCAGTTGTCAAATGATCACAGGTTCCAAGGATATGCCCACAGAAGCTCTAGGGGCCCAGAGATCCTAGGTGAAGACTCCCGTTCTAGCATGCCCAGTGTGGTCGGCGGATTGTCTGGAGCTCAGGGGGACAGAGAGGGGCAGGGGGCCGGCCCCAGCTATCAACTGGTCAGCTTCTCTGGAACCACGAGCTCATTAAGCACTTTTCTCATAAAAGTCCTGAGAGGGAAACAGTGTAGGTATCATTGTTCTCTTGGAGTGGCATGTCCCAGGTCACACAGGGAGTGGATGGTGACTGCCTTTACCTCCTGGTTCTCCCCGCTAAGCCTCAGGTGGCCAGCAGCCTTCCGAGGGGTCTGCTCCTGGAAGGGCCAGCTGCCTCCATCCTCAGGCGGGCTCCTGGCAGGGCTGAAGGAAGGAAAGAGGGCCTCCCCCATTGGCAGCAGCCTGGGTCAGCCTGCGCCAGGCCCTACTGGGTGGTCAGTGTGTAGCTGCCCTTTCGGTCCAGGTTCCTGCCGTAATGGATGGTCAGCCAGAGGAAGGAGGTGAGGAACATTCCATAAACCTAAGGGCAGGAGACAGACGGAGCATTAGGGGCCAGGTTTGAGGGGGGCAGCCTGGGCTTCTCTAGGGAAGCCCTGGTCTGAGGCAGGAGGTAGTTCAGAGAGGGAAGGGGAGTCTGACCTCCGCTGCTCCCTATCTGGGGGAATCCCGGGGCTGGACCGCACCATCTAATGGAGGTCCCTCCCACCTCTGCATCCTAGGAGCCTTTTCTAGGAAGGACCCCTGTAGTTTGGGAGGGAGGGGAAGGAGGCAGGGAGGCAGCAGCAGGCTGGAGCTTCTGGGCACCTTCCCAGTGTCTAGAGGTGGGCCTGGGCCTGGCCAGCCTGGGGCCATCTCCCTTTCAACCCATTGGCTTTGGAGAAGGTGCTGGGCCGTTCCCTTTCTCCAGCCCAGAGAGAGAATTCTGAGGATTTAGGGCCGGGAGAAACATTAGACACCTGTGAGTCCAGGCCTGTCCTCATTTTACAGGGAAGGACGCCGAGGCCCAGAGGAGGGAGGTTACTGACTCAGGGTCACACACACAGTGAGTGGCAGAGCTAGGTCTTTTTGGCTCCAAATCCAGGGGAGGCAGGGGACCTTATTCCCTCTGCGGCTTTGGGCAAACCCCGTCGCTTCCCGGGGCCTCAGTTCCCCCATCTGTAACACGCAGGCAGCTGAGGGCTTCTTTGATTCAGAAGCTCTCTTCCAGTCAGAGGCAGAGGAGATAAGAAGGGTCATCACAGGACTTCTTCATGGGCGAGGGGAAGACGGGCCATCTCCTAAGCCCGGGCCTAACCTAACCCTGTCCCGCAGGGTCACAGCTCTCTCCTCTGGACCGACTCCGGGGGAAGTGGGGAGCCCTGGAGGGGGCAAGAGGGAGTGGGGGGGTACCATGAGGGCCAGTGTGATGATGAGCAGGAGGGTAGCTAAGCTCAAATGCTCCCTCACGAAGCTTTTGATCTCCTGGAGGCAGCCCTGGAAGAGAGAGAAACAGGCTGAGCAGAGCAAAGCCCAGCCCCGGCCCTCCCCACCCCTGCTCCCCTCGCCCCAGGCCCTGCAGCTGCACCCTTAGCCACCCGCCTTGGTGGGGCCTGGGCACTCGGGGCTGCTGGCCGGCTGAGACGTGCCAGGCACTGACGGGGCATTAGGTCATCAGAACACGCAGCTCCCATGAGGGCAGAGAAGGCCCTGCCGATTCTGGAGGTCCTTTGGGGGGTGGGGCGGGGCAGCTAGGATGCTAGCAGACCCGGCCAGAGAAGCCTCAGCCAGAGGCAATGCTCGGGCCTTACGGGGGAGGGGGTGGGGGGGGAGCAGGGCTGTCCTGGGTAGGGGGGTGAGCCTTGTTCTCTGGGCCCCAGGGAGGGGAGCAAGGGGCAGGGGCGGGGAAGGGTCAGAGAGGCAGATTTCACCAGCTAGATGAGCCGAGTGGCCCCAGGGGGCATCGGGCCTGGCAGAGAGTGGCTGCCCCCTCGCGGAGGCCGGGGCACCCCTTGGCAGGGGCGCTGGAGAGAGTTCCCTGGCTCAGGTGTGGGCTGGACCAGCTGACCTCTGAGCTTGTGGGGCTCTGAGCTCCGAGAGCCTGGGACTGAGAGGGCAGCCAGGCCAGAGCCAGGGAGCCTTCCAGGCGTCCGTCCACTCCAGTACGTGGCCAGGTAGGCACAGTGTCAAAAGACCTGGCTCCACGCATGGCCCTGGATGAGTCACTGAATGCCTTGGAGCCTCAGTTTCCTCATCTGTAAAATGGGGACTGTCCTTGTACTCTCTCCCTGGGGGCGGGGCTGGGGCAACCAAGGCAAGGTTAGCGTCCTCCCCACACTCCTCCCCCCAAGCCGGGCCCAAGTCTTCCCTCTTCCCAGCTGACCCAAGGAAGCAGCCCCCTGCCTCACTCCGTACCTCTCTGTGCCGGACTTCCCTACACAAGGCCTTTTCGTCCTGTCCAAGCCCACTGAGAGGTGAGCTCTTTCCACAGCAGCCAAACTGAAAATGGCAGAGAGGCCCCAGTGAGAGGCAGGCCTGGGAGCAATGTGCAGCCGCCTGTCCTGGCCTGTCTGGGCTGGTCTGGGGCCCAGCTGGGAGGTAGGATGCTACCAGCCTCCCCGGTGCTTCCCCAGGCCCCTGAGCCCTGCCCCCCTTGAGTCCACAATACTCCTTTCTCTCCTCATCTCAGAGATGGGGAAACTGAGGACCAGGGAGGAGGAGACTGTCCACAGCCACCTGGGCCTTAGAACAGGAATCAAACCACTTTAGACAAGCTCCCTCTCTATCCTCCTCAGGCCCTTCCCAGACTAGGGGGCTCATCCTCAGCCCACCCAGGGCTCACCGTGTCATGGACCGCTACCAGCTTCTGCCGCCAGATGTCGGAGACGTTCCTCATTGCTTGCTCGTAAGCCATGTCGTAGGTGTCGAGCATGGTGTTCTCCACCTGTGAAGACCCCGCCAGGAAGGCTGTGAGACTGGAGACCCCCTCTGGTCCTGCCCTCTCCCCCTTCTCTTCCCATTCCTTCTCACCATTATCGAGTTCATATTATCACCACCCACAAGCCCTAACTGCCCTCAGCGCTCTGCAGCGGCTCCTTTCTATCAACCTGATGCCTCCCCACAAGCCGCATCCACCCTCAGAGCTCCACAGTGGCTCCTTTCTATCAACCTGATGCCTCCCAACAAGCTGCATCCACCCTCAGTGCTCCACAGTGGCTCCTTTCTATCAACCTGATGCCTCCCAACAAGCC
>NW_020954568.1:587982-592052 GCF_900497805.2 Vombatus ursinus | reverse complement strand
GCATCCTTCCTCAGCGCTCCACAGTGGCTCCTTTCTATCAACCTGATGCCTCCCAACAAGCCGCACTCACCCTCAGCGCTCCACAGTGGCTCCTTTTTATCATCCCCATGCCCACCAGTCCCAGTACCAACATTACAATCACCTCTATCACCATCTGAAGACATTGAACAACTATCACATTTTATTGAGAAATTAAGAAAATCGAACTGATTCTCTTTTGTAAGTGATTCCATTCTGTCTCTCCTGACATTCTGTAGAAGCACCTCAGGCATAACTCTCTGGATTCAGTTATGAGGGTCAGTTTCCTCAGTTAAGTTTCAAAGTTCCATTTCCCTATAAATGACTTTAATGAAAGGAAAACTGTTACCTCTGGATCCCCAGCTGTCTTTGACCACTCAGAAGAAGCCCGCTCTCTCTCTACCGTTAGTTATTCTTACAGGGGGACTCCCTCCATCAGAATCTCTAGCTACAAGATGGAAGGGGAGGGTGTTGCTAAGCCTGCCTTCCTGAGGGCCTGTCAATCACATTGTTCCCCAGCCTAGGATGCTTCTGACTTTGCAGACAACTGTGCTGTCCTCCCCACCACAAGGCTAGTCTCTGGAGGAGACCCTGGTTTTGGGAAATTCAAGCTTTGCTAATAAATTGATGGTGTTTAGAACTTGGGCCTCAGTTTGCCTTAATTTCCCTTGAGGAAGGAAACTGAGGCCCAGACTGGTGAAATTTCCAGAGCTTGTCCTGCCCTCTCCCCTCTTCTCAGACAGTCTTCCCTTCATCTCCCACCTACTGAAATCCTCATTCTTTGAGGTCCAGCTCAGGGGCTGCCTCCTCAGTGAAGCCCTCTCTGATTCCCCGAGATCAGGGGTGGCCTCAGAGTGGCCCTCTAAGTCCTCTAGCATGGCCCTTTGACTGAATCCAAGCTTCACAGAAAAAATCCCCTTCATAAAAGGATGAAAGTGATCTTTCTTGAGCGGCCAGGTGGCACCATAGTGCCCAGAACACTGGGCCTAGAGGCAGGAAGACCTTACACTTACTAGCTGTGTGACCCTGGGCAAGTCACTCAGCCTCTGCTGGCCTCGGTTTCCTCATCTGTAAAATGGGTATCATGGTAACAGCCACTTCCCAGGGTGACTGTGAGGATCACACAGAGCCTGGCACACAGTAGGCGCTGTGTGAATGTCAGCTATCATTATTATTACTTATCATATTCCTGGAGTGCTTTGCCTGGCTTCACCTCTGCCCCCCTCGCTGACTTTCTCCCTATCTTGTATCACCCTGATCTGTGTCCACCAGGCACAGTGCCAGGCACACAGGGGCTTAAGACAAAAGTGAATGATGCCCAAGACCAGGCAGGGCAGAGCCTCCTGGGAGCCTCTCTCGACAGGGGTGGAAGTGACCGTGCCTGGGCCCTGGAAGGGGCCACCCCCTCCATCACCAGGCCAGTGGCCCCTGAGGCTCACCTTGGCCGCTGGGACAGTCGTCAGCTGGGGTGTAAGAGGCTGCATGGGGCAGTCTCCCAGGAAGAGGAGCCCAGGGCTTCTTCCTTTGCCCGGGGTCCCCTCCCCAATAAAACAGGGAAGGGCAGCCCAGGGTCCCCCCTCTTCTGTTCTGCCAAGCCCAGGCTGGAGCTGCCAATGGGAGGACATGTTTACTCATTTATCGATCCCAGGACTTAGGGCAGATAGCCCGGGCAGAGCTCCCACCAGGGAGAAATCAATGGACCAGACAGCGGGCCTGAGGAAGGAGAAGCTTGAGGCAAGAACGTCCTTCTGGGGGATCTGGTCCTAGCATTCGTGGCCTGCCACAGCCTGGCCCCTCCCACTGCTTCCTCAGCTCTCTCGCCCCTCCAGGCACCCGCCGGGCAGATTCCCACCTCCACACCTTTGCTCCTGACATTCACCCTGGAATGCTTTCCTTCTGTAACAAGGGTCCAAAGGCCAGCTTAGGAGCACGGTCCACACACTCTGCCTGGTGGCACGTGGAAGCTTGGTGAGCCTGCTTAACGCGTGATTAAGCCCCTACTATGTGCAGGCCTTGTGCTAGGCCCTGGGGATACAGAAGCCTATGATTACCACAGGCCCAACCACAGACCCTCCCTCCATCTCTATTTCCTGGTCACGGTGTAGTCTGGGTGGGGTGGCCCGCTGCTGGGTCCCTCATGGCCCCTCTGTCCTTCCCTGCCCTTGGGTGAAGGCATCCTGGAGACAGCTAAGACCTTCTGGGTTCCTGGAGGCCGGCAGCGCTGGGGTCTGTCCGCAGCCCTGAGGAGTGACCGCCTGATCCCAAGAAGCGGGTCCAGCGGCAGCGGAGTTTGGAAGGGGAGCTTGGAAAAGCCCACATTTGCAGCAGGCATCGAGGGGGGAGAGGGACAGCCAGCCACTGTGGAAGGAGTCTTGGCCCCCTCGAGTGAGGCCTGGTGCGGTCTCCCTCCTCACCTCTGCCAGGGAGAGGTCCTCCCTCCCCGGGGCCCAGCTCCAGAGCCATCACTGACCCCTTACCTGGCGCCAAAGCGCCTTGGCGTTGGCCTTGTCTACAAGTGATATTGACTCATCCGCCACAAGGCGCTGCACCTCGGCAGAGTGCAGACTCCCTGAGGGCAGGTGGTTCTTCTCTTCGTCTTCATATGCCCGACATAGTGCCTGGCACATAGTAGGTGCTTAACCAAATTTTCTGTCAAAACTTACTCCTTATCTATAATGATGGATACTAGCATTTCTATAGGGCCTACGATGTCTTCATAAGAGCTTGGCCAGCACCCTAGTGAATAGCTGAGGGGCTCCCCTCCTCCCCTCCCTGGGCCCCTCCTCATGTCTGGCAGTGGGGAGCACCCAGGCCACGGAGGGATGCCCTGAGGAGGAGAGAGCAGCAGATGTATCATGGGGCCGAGGAGAGCATTTGGGCTCAGGGTCAGCTTTCGGATGACCCCACCCACAGAGGCCCTCTCCTCTCCTCCCCTCCCCCATCCTCCCCTCAGTCGGTTTCCCTCTAAAATGAGAGGGCAACCCTAGACGGCTTCTCACATCTGGTCCATGAGTTCTGTTGTCTGTCATGCTCTAACACACACTCACATGCACACTCACGCACACACACTCATACATACACATACCTGCATCATATCACAAAATCTGTGAAGTCCCCCTAGGCCTTCTGCTTCTCCCCTCTCAATCCCTCCCACCCAAGCCACAGGCTCTCCATGAAGGATGGCAGGGAATAAGCCATGGGGTCAGAGCCAGAGTAGGAGGGGTCCTCCCTGGACCTTTGGGGCTGGGTGTGGCCATCGCCCTGATGGGAAAGGGGGACGACAGTCAGGGGCTCAGCAAGTTGTGACGCCCACATCAGGCTAATGAAATCCCAGTGTGGGGAAGAGGGTGAAGGGCAGCCCCCTTTCCGCCTCCAAGACAGAACAAATCCAGAAATTGGGTTCTAAGGACAAACAGCGTCCCTGAGGTTCTGTTCTAGGCGAGGCTCCAGATTTCATCCACTGGAGGACTTGGAAGTCAAGCCATCAAGCAAGCCCCTACTAGGTGCCAGGCATTGGACACCCTAGAGATCACCCTGTCCATCCCTCTCTTTGTATAAATGGAGAAAATGAGTCTCAGAGAAGGTTCAGGACATGGCCAAAGGCCAAAGCTCTATGACCTCACTCAATAAAAATTCATCTTCCTGGAAACTTTAGTTTTCTGTAAATGAAATCCTCCCAGAAAAGATGTGTGTGTGGGGGGGGCCAGGAATCTGAGGCCTGTGAAGTGGACAGCGGCCCCGGCTCTCTGGTCAGTAAATCTGCAGGGTGACCTGTCTGCGTAGCCGAGGCAGGGCTAAGCCTTCTACCCTGTCCACAGCCTTCCTTGTGACCTGGGGGCCGGCCGGCATCCTTCCTGCCCCAGGCCTCCCTGGACTTTCCAGGAACAGCTGCGGCCAGCTGTGTGCACACACATGTATTTCCATGTGCATACGTGTACATGTATATATTTATGTGCATATCCATGCAGTGTACATGTTAGGTATATGCTGTGCTTACACATGTATATGTACATGCTTGTGTGTGCACATGTGTGCTGTGCACGTATGATATG
>NW_020954568.1:566365-587582 GCF_900497805.2 Vombatus ursinus | reverse complement strand
CACACACCCCAAGCATTTCCTGAGGGCCCCACCCCCATTTGCCCAGCCGGACAGCGCCTCCAGGCCGGCAGGGAGGGCTGGGGAGGAGGGTAGGCTACCCTCCCTGCCTCACCCAGGGCTGGGGCTGGTCTGCAGGGAAGCCCTGGGCTCCAGGCCTGCTTCTAGGAGACCACCGCCCAGTCCTTTCCCTTCTGAGAGACTCAGTCTTCTCTCCTATAAAATGGGGGTTAGGAGTGTGACGGGCTCGGCTGAGTCACCGCCGGGCCCTGATTGATCCCTTATGTGCTACAGAGCCGGCCAAGAGCAGCAAGGAAGGCCAGGACCGACGCCCTCAGCGGCCCGGGGCGGGTCCTGCTCAGCGGCACCGGGGGCAGTGCCCTCCCCGAGCCCGCCCGGGCACCCCGAGCACTTCCCAAGCGGCCTCCCTGGGCCGCCGCCCAGGCGGGGACCACCCTCCTTGTTGACTTCTTCACGTCGAGCCTGCCCCCCGAATCCCCCGATTGCTTCTGGTTCATTCATTCCTTCACCAAGGCAGCCCAATGACAGAGTGCTGGGCCTGGGGTTAGGAAGACTCTCATTCCAGTCCAGCCTCAGACACTGACTAGCCAGGTGACCCTGGACAAGTCACTTAACTACTGCCTGCCTCGGTTTCCTCATCTACAAAACGGGGGTTATAACAGCAGCTACCTCCCAGAGCTGTGAAGATCAAATGTGATCCTGTTTGTATAGGTTCGGCAAACCTGAAAGGCCTGTAGAAGCGGGCGCTACGAAGGCCCGTGCCCCTCACAGATCTGGTCTTTTGGAGCCCGGGCTCCTGGGGCTGCCTTCTGAGGGGACAGGGAGTCACCAGTGACCGTTCTTGGGGTCCCCTAATTCAGTCAGCCCCAAATCTCCCAAATATACAATCATCCAGCCAGTCCAGGCTTCACGGGAGCCTGGGCATTCTCCCGCTCTGAGAGCTGTCGAGAGAGGGCGTCAGGTTAGCTTAGGGGGACCTGGTCTCAATGCTGCCTCTTCCGGGTCACCCTGCCCTTTTCTAGCCGTTTGCTAATCACTCCGTTAAGAGCCGGCACTAAAGGCTTGCCAGGAGCCAAAAGCCAACTCCTTGGCCTAGACTTTGCAGACTTGCTTTTCTCTCTGTCTGGAATAGGCCCCCAACCCTCTCCTGGCCTGTCACCTTTCAGGTATCTCGGCCAGTGGCTCCAGGACCCAGCGCTGTTTCAGCTGGGCCTGGTGACTGTCCCCCTTGGTCTCAGGACTCTGCCGGCCTCTTCTGTCCTGCACTGTCCTTTTCAGCCCAAAAGGCGTTCTTCTTGGCCGAGAAGAGAGAGGAAGGGGAGAATTGGGGAACTCTGCTTTCCTCCTTCCAGCCACCTCCCCATTCCATCTGCCTCAAGCCGTGGTCCTACCCCTTCTCGGGTCTCCTCTCCCCCGACAGGCCTGTGCCTGTCGTCCACGGCTCTCCTGGCCAGCTCTATCCCAGTGTCCAGATGGCTGGGCTCCGGTCACGCCTCACTGGACAGGGCCACCCTCTTGTGTCTGCGGCTGTCACCTCCCCCACTTCCCCTTCTACGCATATCTTTTAGAGCCACGGAAACCCTGGCTAGCGGCATCCTGTTTGTTTGTTTGTCTCAGACAGCTTCCCCCTTTCCCTCCTTATCTGAATTTTTATCTTTAGCATTTGTTTCTTGGGAGCATCCCAACATTCCTGGGTTGACTCCACCGCCCCTGCCTATCCTTCCTTGGAAATCCAGGGCAGGGCACGTGACAGACCACGACTGGTTTTTCTTTCCTTCGTGATCACAGACTCAGACATGTATGAGGGTGTCTTCTCTATCCCCACCTGGTTTCCCTGATTTCTCCTCCAGTCACCAGAGATAGAGACAAAGAGACAGAGAGGGAGAGATAGACAGAGACAGAAAGGGGAATACAGACAGACAGAAGGAGGAAACAGACAGAAAGTGAGACAGAGACATAAAGAGAAGAGATAGAGACAGAGAGACAGACATGGAAAGAGAAAGAGACAGAAACAGAGAAAACCAGATGGAGACTGAGACAGAGAGAGACAGAGAGAAAGAGAGAGGGGAGAGACAGACAGACAGAAGGAGCAGGCAGAGACAGATGCAGAGTGGGACAGAGACAGAGAAAGAGAGAGAGAGACAAAGACAGAGAAAGAGAAGAGATAGAGACAGAGAGACAGGCATGGAAAGAGACAGAAACAGAAACAGAGAGAAACAGACAGAGACTGAGACAGAGAGAAAGAGAGAGGGGAGAGACAGACAGAAGAAAGAGGCAGAGACAGATTCAGAGTGAGACAGAGACAAAGAGACAGAGAGACAGAGATGTAGAGAAAGAAGGGGGAGAGAGAGAGACAGACAGGTAAACAGACAGGATGTTGGCTGGCTGACTAAAGACTTCCTTCTCTCCTCCCTCCCCCTGCCCAGGATAACTATTCACCCTGGGAGACCCACCAGGGACCCAGCAGAAAGCCCAGCGGTGTGAGCCCACAGCACACACATAGGCTGGTGTGGCCAGGCCTGCTCCCCTTCAGGGGTGATCTCTCAGACGTCAGCCTCTAGGAAGCTCAGCTGAGGGGCCGGCTCTCCCCTTAGAGGGGTGGCTGCTGCCATCTCTCTTTTAGCTTAGAGCCCAGAGGCAGAGCTTCAGGTCTTTAAGAACAGCAGGACCCTCAAACACTCAGATATGACATTAGGGGACACTTGCTTTCTCTGCTTCAGGAGGTAGACCCCCCATTCCCCAGCGCCTTAGCCTCCGGGGGCTCCTGGCTCTCTTAGAACAGAACAGTCTGCTAACTGGAGCCCCTGCCTGCTTTGTAATCTCCTTCCTCCTACTCCCAGGACTGATGTCTCCATCCCCAGCCTCTATTTGACTTAAGGTTAGAAAGTCCTTATGGCTCCTGGTTAACCTCTTAGGGAATCTTCTACCCTAAAAACCCACTTCAAGGAGCTTTACCAGTAAAGTCTTGGAGGAATTGTGTGCATTTGAAGCACTGTGGTTTCTTCTGGCCCCTCAAAATCCTTTGACCTTTCCATACAAATGAATGGATGAGGGAAAAGACAGCCCCACCATGTGCCTCTCTCCTTATGTCTCAGACCTTGTTCTGAAGTTCTACCTTGTAGGGGCAGCTAGGTGGCGCAGTGGATAGAGCACCGGCCCTGGATTCAGGAGGACCTGAGTTCAAATCTGGCCTCAGACACATAACACTTACTAGATGTGTGACCCTGGGCAAGTCACTTAACCCCCATTGACTAGCCAAAAAACAAAGTCCTACCTTCTACATGCAAGCATGGCTAGCAACCAAACCTCATGTGCTTCAAACTAACCCCCATTCCCAAGTCTGGAATGACACGCTGATCCCTCCTGGCCCCCTGGGCACTGTGGTTCCCCGTGGCTGGGCCAGGCCTGTTCCTTAGCTATGTCCTCTTTCTGCCCCGGTGGTCTCTTGTATGCTTCCAAGGAAATATTACCTCTCTCTTTGTCTCCACTGATTTTTGTTCAATGCTCTCCACCATGCACAACCCCATCTTGGGCCTGGATGTCCTCACCTAAGCATATTCCCTTAATAGATGGTGTAGCCTGGCCCCACCCCCACCCCATAACCACTCCCTTTGCTCATCCTCTGACTTTTGGATTAGGCACAACCCAGACTTGCACCACAGTGGCCGGGAGTCAGGAAGACCTGAGTTCAAATTTGACCTCAGACACCTGTTGTGTGATCCTGCAAGGTACCTAACCTCTGTTTGCCTGTTTCTTCATCTGCCAAATGGGCTCATAAGAGCACCTGCCACCAGAATTGTTGTGAGGATAGAATGTGATAATGAATGGGCCTTCTCTCTGGACACGCTCGCTACTGTGACCAGTACTTTGATCATCCCTGAGTCTGTTCTCGCGCCAACCTTCCTTTCCATGTGCCAGCAACAGCAGAAGCATCGTCAGGCCCCTATCCTCTTTGGCCAGGCTTTCTAGCTTTCTTTGGACACTCTGCTCGTGCCCACAGGGGCCACCAGAAGGTTCACGAACTTGGCTGACTCTGGCCCCACACCCCACCCTCGGTGAGGACACGGGACTGGTCTGTTAGCTCCTCAGGCAACGCCTCGCCTTTCCTCACACCCTGGAGTTGGGCTCCCTGTCTTCTAGACTGGGGCTCCCTGAGGGGAGGGCTGTCTGTCCCCTTTCCTCAGATCGGGTCTCTGGACGCCACGTGGGCTCTGATCTTGTGGACGCCACATAGACCCTGACCACTGGGCTCCTGAACACCCCCACCGTGAGGGACCTGACCTTGGAGCCTTCCCTGTAAGGGGAGACCAGTTTACCCGGAGGCACCACCAGAGGCCATTCTGGCCAGGACAGATGGTGGCGTCGAGGCTCAGCGCGGGCCTCCTCTAGGACCGTGCTGAGCCTCAGGTGGTGACCCTGGCCCACATGCGGCTGCCCACACACAGGCCAGAGGGAGCTCGTGCTCCCACAGCCCGCCCTCCCCATGGGCCTTCAGACAGGGCCCTTCCTAGGACCAGGTCACCGCACACTCCTCTGGAGCCTCCGGGCTCTCTGTGCAAGGGGTCGCTGTGAGCAAAGCTTTAGAATGCTCAAACGGCTCTAGAACTGAGAGTTACCGGCTCGTTTCAGGTTACGGCTGGGCCTGGGCCTGGGATCTCACTGAGAGAGGGGACTCCCAGGCAGAAAATGCCCCCTCCCGGCGCAGGGCTTGGACGCAGGCCTTCCTGGCGTTGAGGCCAAATCTCTCTCCTTGTCTCTCCCTGTCTCTGTCTCTGTGTCTCTCTCTGTCTTTGTCTCTCTCTGTCTCTGTCCCTGTCTCTGTCTCTCCCTGTCTCTCTCTTAGCCTCTGTCTCTCTTTGTCTCTGTCTTTCTCTTTGTCTCTGTCTGTCTTTGCTGCTGTCTCTCTGTGTATCTCTCTGTCTCTCTCTCTCTCTGTCTCTATCTCTGTCTCTGTCCCTGTCTCTTTCTCTCCCTCTCTCTCTGTCTCTGTCCCTCTCTCTCTCTCTGTCTTTCTCTGTCTCTGTCTCTCTCTTAGCCTCTGTCTCTCTTTGTCTCTCTGTGTCTCTTTGTCTCTGTCTCTCTGTCTCTGCTGCTGTCTCTGTGTGTCTCTCTCTGTCTCTTTCTCTGTCCCTGTCTCTCTCTGTCTCTCTCTCTGTGTCTCTGTCCCTGTCTCTATCTCTGTCTCTGTCCCTGTCTCTCCCTCTCTGTCTCTGTGTCTCTGTCCCTCTCTCTCTCTCTGTCTTTCTGTCTCTGTCTCTCTCTCTGTCTCTATCTCTCTCTGTCTCTCTCTGTCTCTCTCTGTCTCTCTCTGTCTCTCTCCTCTCTTTATCCTCTCACCTCCTTTCTTTCAGCCACCCCTCTCCACCATGGCAGCCGTGTCTCCAATTACCCTCCTCTCCATTACTGTTAATATTATTTCCTCAGCCTTCTATGCCCAGCCCCCCTCCCCTGGCCCGGAGGAGAGAGACGCTGCCAAGCAGCAGGGAACGTACTCTGCCTGTGCCCCCAGGGGTCCCTGCCCCCCAGGGCCTGGCATCACCCCCCCAGCTCTCGCCAGGTTGGCGGCAGGAAGCTGAGAGTATTGGCGTGGTGCCCTTGGGTCCATCACCACTTCCAGGAAGAAATCCAGAGCCAGCTCAAGATATACTTTGCAACTCTAGGTGCAGGGGGAGAGGATGTGCTCCTGCCCTTCACTGCCCTGGAAGTCTGAGCCAGGCTCCTGGGTCCCCTTGGAGTTTCTCCAGGTCAGCGCCACCTATATCCACACCCATCACCTCTCCCCACCCACTGTGACCCAGAGGGCCTGCCTCCTTCAGGAAGCCCTCCTGGTTGGCCCTGGGAAGAAATGCTGCCCTCCCCTCCTGCTGCTGGTCTTTCCATCCCTTGAGCCTTCCATAGACCCCTGAGGGTGCAATCAAGGTGGGCGGGAGCCTCATCCCACCCTCACTGGTGCACTGTCCCCGTGAATACCTACACCGCAGAAATAGGCAAATGCTTCAAATCTGGGCTGGAGGGATTGTTTGTGGGCTGTGCAGACTTGAGAATGTGATTGAAAACATTCATAATGCAGATTAAACATCGGGCCTGAGTCGTTCCCCCTGCCCCCCCCAGAGCCGGTGGTTAAACACTTACAGGCAGGCCCCTGGTCCAACTCAGAGCGCAGAGCCTGTCTGAAAAGTTGAGGAGGCCTCACTCACCTTGGACGGCTCCCGGTATCTCCAGAAGGTCACCTGCACCGCCACCAAGAACACCAGGGTGAAGGAAAGGAAGCCCTGGGGAGACAGAAAAAAGGCAGAAGGACATTGGTTTGGCTGGTCCAGAAAAGCCCCAGGGAGCAGCGGAAGCAGGAGGAGGAGGCCTGGGTGGCCCCCCAGCCCAGAGACGCTCCCTGGCCTCAGCGCCTCTCCCTGCTAACAACAACCAGAAGGAGCACGGGGTCCCGGGATGACATCATCGTCCTCGGCCACTCAGAGTGCCAAGGCTTAGCACGCAGGGATCCTTTCCTTCTTTGTCCTTGGGTCCCCAGCACCTGGCACCACACCTGGCACACAGCTGGTGCTTAATAAATGCTTGCTGATTAACTGATTGATTTCTATTCACACTGAGCCCTGAGATCCGCCAAGTGGCCAGCTTCCTTGGAGTGGCTCCATACAAGGATGGGCGTATCAGGGTAGAGAGATACCTCAGACCTCTGGGTGTGAAGGCAGCCCCCCCACCCCCAGGCTCCTCTTCCAGCTCTGCCACTAACTTCTCTCTGTGACCCCCTCTCTGGGCCTCAGTTTCCCCATGTGTAAAGCCAAGGGGTTGTCCTGGCTGGTCCCTCAGGCCCCTCCCAGCTCCGACAGCCAGTGAGAGAAGGGAGAATGCAGATCTGGGCAGCCCAGGGTTGATGAGGACAGCGCCAGTAAGCAGGTGGTGGCCACCGCTCAGTTGGTGACCCTCCCCCCTCACCAAGCCTGGCCAAACATGATTCTCCTACTGCAAGGAAGAGGGGATGAGACAGTTGTCGAGTCCTGGATTTGTATTTAAAGGCCAGGCAGATGCAGCCAAACCCTAGAGGGAGAGGAACCTCCCGGCCAGCTCTCCCAGGCGACCCTTCTCCGAGATAAATAGGAAATGGATGCTAATCTCTGGCCAGGAGCCGATTCTTAATACAAAGAGGTCAAAGGATGATGAAATACAACTATCCACAGTCATGTGAAAAATATGAGTAGAAATGCAAATTCAACCAACCTCAGGGTTTGACCCCCTTCCACCCCATCTGCTGGTCAGGGTCCAGGGGAAAGTGGGCCGGGCTAGGCTGGGCGGGACTCAGCTCCTCTGGAAGCCGATGGGGCACCCAGGCCTCCCACCCTGGGCATCTGCCCCAGGGGGCCGGAAAGAAAGATCCCCAGAAGAACCAGCCCCCAGCCACACTCAGTGGGGGCAGCAAAGGAGCATAAAGTGGGGCCAGAAAGAATTAGAAATTGAGAGGACGCCCATCGATTAGGGAATGGCTGAACAAGTTGTGGTATATGAATGTAATGGAATACTATTGTGCTATAAGAAATGGTGAGCAGGCAGACTTCAGAAAAACCTGGAAAGACTTGTATGGTCTGACGCCGAGTGAAGTGAGCAGACCCAGGAGAACGTCGTAGACAGTAACAGCCATGTTGTGCGATGACTAATATTGATAGACTCAGCCCTTCTTATCGATACAAGCGTCTAAGACATCTCCAAAGGCCTCATGATGGAAAATGCTATCCACAAAGAAGAAAGAACTATGGAGTTTGAATGCAGATGAAGCATACTCTTTGCTATTTTTTTCTTCTGTTGTGTTCTATTTCCTCTTTCTGGTGGTTCCTCCTATTGGTTCTAATTCTTACCTACAACATCACTAATGTGAAAATATGTTGAATAGGAAGGTATATGTATAGCCTACATCAGATTGCGAACCATCTTAGGGAGGGTGCTGGGGAGGGAGGGGAAGAAAAATTTTAAAGTCAAAAGCATATGGAAGGGATTGTTGATAAATCAAAATAAATTAATTTAAAAAACAAAAACAAAAACAACAAAAAACAAAGTGGGGCCAGGAACGGAATGAGGGTTAGGGTGGGCTCTGTGCTCTGAGGCACAGTAACCGTGAGGGATTTGGAGAAATATAGGAAACACGTTCCGAGGTGTTGGGTTAGGAGAACTCCAGGTTACAACAGCATGAAAGGAAACATCGAAGCTGCTCCTGGGCCCAGGTTAACAGAAGAGACCCAGAGGTCAGATAAGGACGGGACACTGGGGAGAAGCAGTGTGCTCCGGGAGGAAGGCACAGGAGTTGGGTTCTGATCCTGGCACAGCTGCTTGCTACCCAGGTTCTGCTCTCCTCTCTGGGCCCCAGGAACTTAACCCTAAAAAATGAGGGGGGGTTCTCCTTCAGCTTACTCTCAGGAGCAAAAGGGGAGGGCAGAGACTGGAGACGAAATATGGCAGGTGCATGGTCAGCCATAGGGCCAGGCTGGACCAGATAGTTTGGTTTGAATGATCTCCTGTCTGAGGGGTGCGGGGAAGCCACCCAAAGGGCAGACATAGACTGGGGGCCAGGCAGATCTTCCTTGCAGTGGGAGCTGGTCCAAAGTGGCAGGTACTGCCTTGAAGGGGAATGAGTTCCTCATTCCTGGACACCTTTGAGAAGAGCCTGGATGACCATTTGTCTGGTACCGGTCAACGAGGGCTCTGGCTCAGGTCTGGGCGGGGCGCACTGACCCCCAAGGCCTCTTTCGGCCAGGAGAGTCTGCAATAGAATATAAGATACCCTGGACCCAGTGTTTCCAGCCTTGCTCAGCCTTGGTGCCCTCATCTGGATAATGGGGCTGGTGATCCTCTGCTGACCTCTCAGGGGTGTTGTGAGCCAAACACTTTACCAACCTGAGAGCCCGAGAGAAAAGGGAAGCAACGTCCTTTCGGCCCCTGTCACATACCCATGGCCCGAGCACAGGGCAGGTGCTAGGCTGGGTGTGTATAGAGGCTGGAAAGGTTTCACAGGCTGAGGATGGGAAGGGTGTCTCGATCCTTGGCCAGGGGACGGCTGAGGCACTCCAGGCCCTGGAAAGGTGAGCTGTGTAGTGGACCAGGGACAGTTCTCTGGGGGTTACCAGAGCCTGCCCAAGCGTCCCTGAGTTCCCTTTCACCCCGCCATCCCTGCTATCAGATTCCCCTTCCCAGGTGACATGATATGAGGAGGAATTCAGGAAATCGATCCTGGCTGGGCCACAGCTGGAACCAGGCACCCAGGGCTTCTAACGTGTCGACCCCTCCTTCGGGAAGCATGACCCTGCCTCCTAGGGCCCTGTTGTCCCAGAGCAAGCCTGGCAGAGACTGGAGGGACCTTCAAGCAAAGGCCCCGACCCTGAGCCTCAAAGGCACTCCGGGACCCGGCCTATGGGTGGCCACCCAGATCCCCGGTGCTGCCTTCTCACCCCATCACCTCTTTGGCGCACTGGTCCATCTGCCAAGCTCCTGGGCTGCACCAAAGCTAGGGCCCCCGTTTCCTCTGTGGACACACATGCCCTGCCTGCCAAACACCCGCCCCAGGCCACACCGCCTGTCTAGTCCTTGGGCCTCAGCGGTCCCGAGGATGGGAGGCCAGTGGCCGACCAGAGCCACTGCCTGCTGGAGGTGCTTCCTGCAGCCCCTGTCTCTGTTAGGCCCTGGCGCTCGCAGGACTCAGATTACGAGCTACAAGGGCACTTCCGTGGTATCTGGTCTAGCCCCGTACTACAAAGGAGGGAGGGAGGGGCTTGCCCAGTCATTCCTTGTGGGGCCTCCTCCTTGGCTGCCTCTAACTGTGTATGTATGCGGAGAGGTGAGATCGCGGGACCCGAATCACCACCACCGCAGCCCTGCCAGAAAGGCTGGCCCCGAATCAGTCAGGAGAGCAGCAAGGAACAGCAAGGCACCTGGAATCTGGGGTCAGAGCCGGGAGCTCTGGGTTCCAATGCCGCCTCAGACGCTGATGAGCTGTGTGTCTCTGGGCAGGTCACTTACCCTAGCCTCATTTTCCTCATCTATCAGGTGAGGGCCGTAATGGCCAGCGACGCCCAGGGTTGTTGTAGGGACCAATGAGAGATGTGTAAAGCGCTCAATGCAGAGCCTGGCACATAGTAGGTGCTCTGCAAATGCTGGCGGCTTTTATTATTGTTGTTGGATAATATTTGTAGAAACGCTTTGTAAACTTTGAAGTATGGTGTAAAAACAAACTGTTGTCATCACCTCACTTTATAGATGGGGAAACTGAGACCCAGAGAGAAGGCTTTGTCCCAAGTCTAGAACCCAGATTGGAACTCAGCTCTCCCATTCTCAGATCCAGGGTGCTTGCCACTAGAACAGATCCTGACTTCTCGATAAAGAAACCCTTAGTGTAACCCCTAGAAGGGAGCCGCAGATGCTCCCAGAGGTCCCTGCCAGTCAGGTGTGGGGTGGACGGCTGCACCAGGATGGCCCGCCAGGAGCCCATCTGGAGGCGTCTGCCCCATTCCCCCAGCAGCCAGGGGCCTCTGGGGCAGAGCAGAGGGGGGTGTCCCTCCCCTCCCCTCCCCCGGCCTCCCCTCGGCCGCCCACCCTGACCCATCCTGAGGCCTCCGAGGCCCAGGGGTGCCTGAGGGACTGCTCCAGCCACCCCAGCAGCTTCCAGCAGACAGAGCTCAGTCTCCCTGCTGGGGCTCCAGCAGGGTGCTGGAGTAAGATGTGGGTCCAGGCCTAGCCTCAGCCTTCTGAACTGGAACAAAAGCGGCCAGGTTGGTGTTTTTCTGGCCCTCAGCCCCGACGTCCTTCACCCTCCAAGGCCTTGCATTTCCTGAGGAACTGACCCCCTGCGAGGAGCAGCCTTGGGAGGTCAGGGCAGGAAGAGGCACCCCCCAAGCTCCTGTTTTCTGGGGCTGGGAGGTCCTGGCTCACCAGGAATAACCTAACGTGGGAACACCACCTCTTCAGACTTTAGAACAAAGCTCCATGAGCCCAGAGTGGGGGTTCCAAGGAAGCGAAGAAAGAATCGAAAGTTTGGGTGACTGAAAAGGCATGAGAGCCGGAGACAAGGTATGCGTCTGACGTCGTGGGCGCTGTCCTCTCCTTGGCCCATCCTGAGAAGGGGGCCTGGGTGGCCCTGGACAGCTCCAGCCTCCCAGCACAAAGGAGGAAGCCGAGACCCCTTCCCTCCCTTCCATCGGCTCGCCAGCTGCCCACCGAGCCTGACTGGGTCCCCCCAGCAGCTGATTCTCCTCCCTGGGACCCCAGGACACTTGGAGAGTCCTTCGGGGTAACAAGAATATGAATGGGGCAAAGGGGAAGGGAGAGATGTTTGGACCTGGGATTTCATGGAGGTGGGGAACTCCTTCCCCCATGCAGATCTGCCCCTGGGGCCCGAGAAGGTGGACTTGCCCAAGGTCTCAGAGCCGGGGTGCCAGTATTCATTAACTGCATAGTTAATTCCGGGGATATCACAAAAGCTCCCATTCCTCCAGGCTTCCAGACCTTCAGAGCACTTGCTGTTATCACACCCATTTCGAAGAGAGGAAAAGTTAAGTTCAGAGCTGCTCCTCTATGCTGACTCCTGCTTCACCTTGGAGCCTCTCCTGAGCTGGATGAGAGGAAAGCAGAGCCCAGCACCAAACAGCCCATCTGCATCAATTAAGTGCCTACTGTGTGCCAGGCCCTGTGCTAAGCACTGGGGATATGCCAGGACGCCCTGCCCCACCCCCTGCAGAGGCTCTGCTGACCACTGGCCTCACTCCCACAACACACCGGGATGCTGCGGGCCTGATCAGGGCCAGCAGCAGGGGCCTCGGGCTTCCTCCCTGAGCAATGGGGCCAGGCACAGGACGGCCCAGGGAGAGGGGGTGGGGCCGAGCCCAGGACACTTTCTCTAGGCACAAGTCCTAATGTTCTCTGTCCGGAGCTGAGGGGAGCTGAGGGGAGCTGAGGCCTTGCTCTTTTCAGCCACTGGACTTACCGAGGCTTTGACCCCAGGGCCTCTCCCGCTTTGACCAGCCTGTCCCTTTAGTCTGTGGCCCAGACAGGAGGACCTTCCCTACGGTCCCCTCCACTCGTGACTCGGGGCAAGTGCCTGCCCCTCTCTGGGCCTTAGTTTCTTCATCTGTAAAATGTGGATAATGACTCCCCACCCTCAATAGGGTCTTGTTGAAAGAAGTGCTTTGGAGAGCTTACAGCACGAGGAAAATTGGAGCTGCTGTGAGGACCCGGCATCGGGTTCTTTCTTGCCAGAATTGTGTGCGTGTGTGTGTGTGTGTGTGTGTGTGTGTGTGTGTGTGTGTGATAAAGCACATTCTGGGGACTGCAGCTCTTCCCAGAATGGAATCTGGGAACGTGGCCAGGGCAAGGAGCACCGCCCCTTTAGGACTCAGTTTCCCTCTCTGTAAAATCAGGGGTCTCTCTCCCCACATGCCCAGCTGGGGACTGCCCAGAAACCAGACCATCTGCCCGGCCTTCCCAGGGCCCTCGGGACAGGGGGGGCACACCAGGAGCTGGGCCACTCCCTGCCCTGGGCAGCTCCCAGCTCAAGACGGAGATCAGACAGGGGGACGGGGGACTGGCTCAGGCTACTTGTCTTTACCCAGACTCTGAGCCCCCCATCCTAGGCACTGGGGGTCTCGGGGGCGCCTCACATCCCAACTAACACACAGCAGGCCTAGCTGCTCAAAAGGCTGGACAAGACGCCTGGAAACCTGGGCCCCAAACAGCACATGGGCCTGCCAGGAAATCAGGGCTTTTTCCTTATTCCAGGCTTGGAATATTCCAGGCTGGGCATGGGCTGGCTGCCAGACACATGAGGCTTTACTTTCAGGGTCATTGCGCCCCCTCGTGGCCAAGGAGGAAGCTGCAGCTCTCTACCCCGCCCTCTCCTTTGGCTCTGAATCCATCCATGCACTCACTCACTCACTGGATAAACACACATTTACCACATACCAGCAGTCGGTCATCCCCTCCCGACTCTCTCCCCACTCCACTTCATGCTTTATAGAGCTGAAAGACTAAAGCAAGCCTTTGGCAAAGCCTCAGTTTCCTCATCTGTAAAATGAGGGGGCCACACCCCTCCCAGGTCATAGTGCTGGCCCCTTTCAGCCATGGCATCTTGCGGGCTTAAGACCTTCCATGCAGCTCACTTGTCTGACTCTAGAAACTAAGTCAACCGTGTCTGCCGGACATCCTGGACTCCAGATCCACCCTCTCCTCCAGCCTCCAAGAAGAGGGCTCCCAGGAGCACAGAGCCACCATCATCTAAGGCAGCAGCCCCCCTCCACTGGCGCGCACACACACACACACACACACACACACACACACACACACACACACACGCATGCACACACACACACATACCTCAGCCTCCTAACTGGGCGTTCCCCAAGGCTCTGTCCTGTGCCCTTTCCTCCCCTCTCAGTGATCTCATCAGCTCATATGGGTTTAATTATCCCCTCTTTGCTGTCCCATATCAACAAATCCAGCCTGAGTCACTCTCTGCAGCTAAAGTCCTGCCCCACTCACATCTGGACATTTCCAACTGGGTGTCCCAGAAACACCTCCAGCTCAACAGTCCCAACCTGAACTCTCTCCCTACCCCACCCCAAGCTGTCCCCTCCTCTGAACTCCCCAAATTTCACTGGGGGCACTGCCATCCTCCCAACATTGCTATCAGCCTTGACTCTTTTCTCCATTTATCTAAACAGTTGCCACGTCTATCATTCCTCTCTCCATGACAACCCTCCTGTCCATCCATGCATCCATCTATCCATCCATCCATCCACCCTTCCATCCACCCATCCATTCACCCACTCTATCCATCCATCCATCCATCCACCCATCCACCCATCCATCCTTCCATCCCCTTCCTTGGCCACCACTACAGTTCAGATGCCCTTTGACAAGACTGCCAACCTCTAACTTGGCTCTCTCCTCTGCAGCTCATTCTCCACGAAGTTTCCAAAGTGATCGTCCTGAAGCCCACAGCCGAACAGGTCACTCAGGAAACACCAATGGCTCCTCTATGGGAAGAGCCAATTCCCTCTAGAATCAAGTTAAAAACCCTCCTACTTGGTGTTTAAACTTCACAACTGGTTTCATCCAGCTCCTTGGCTTTTCCTGTTACTTCACTTCGAACATGCTATGGTCTTGCCAAATGGCCTTCCACATGTTCCTTATTCATCCAACTCCATTTACCACCGCCACACTCATGCTTGGGATGCTTGGCCTCCTCACCTGTGCCTCTTAGAATCCCCGATTCCTTTAAGGCTCAATTTCAGGACCACCTCCCCGCTTCCAGTGCTCCCAGGTGCTCCCTCACCCATTCCCCCACCCCAGATTATCTTGTGGCTAATTTATTTCTAGTTTACATCTTTTCCCACTCCTCCTTTCAGGACCACCATGCCTCAGCTGTCTGCTCCCCCTCAAGCATCCATGCTGGCTCCCTTCTGTCACCGATGACCTCCTTTTGGGGCCTCCATTTTGGGGCAGGGCTCAGAATGACTTTCTGAACACAGTTACAATGAGCCCTCCCCATCCCACCCCTCCAAGTTTTTTCCAGGATAAATATTCCCAGTTCCCTCCACCCGAGCTCTCCTGATTTCCCTCCTCCACGGTCTCTCCAGGGTCTTTCCTCAGATGAACCAAACCAAATCCTTTCCACATACGCTTGAACCAGAACAGAGGACCAGAGGTTTTCTCCTGGGAGGCAGCAGGAGACGGGCAATGAGGACTGGCTACCCAAGGCTTCATTTCCTCCCTGAGAGAGGCCTGGAGTCCAGCACAGGGGAGCAGGGTCGCAGGATCCTGGAACTAGCCAGAATGGACCTCAGGGCTTGTCTGGTCTAACCTCCCCATTGTACAGATGAGGAAATGGAGGCCCAGTCTTGCCTCAGTTCCCAGGCCTCTGACTGCCCCTTCCTCTGGTTGAGCATGAGGCTGGGCCGCAGTCAGAGCTTAGTAGGCTTCTCTGAAGCCCTGGATTCAAGGGAGAAAAGCCAAGGACCAATAGAAAGAGAAGTATGAGCGCCTCCCCAACCCGGAATAAAGTCACAGATCCCGGCCTGGGCCTTGAAGGATGGGTACAATTCCGAGAGGCCGAGAGGCCGAGAGGACAGGGAAGGCCTCTCGGGAAGAAGGCATGATGGAGATCCCTGGCCAGCCTGGCCCCGAGTCAGCCCTGGTGCCCAGCACTCTGCTACAGAAGCCCCGGGTCATGGAAAGAAAGAGCCCCAGAGGGGGAGGAAGATATGAACTTGGGGTCTAGTTCCAGCTCTCGCTAGCTAGGTGACCCTGAGCAAGTCCCCTGTGAGCCTCGACGTGCCCCCTTACGGTGCTCCTTTGGGGGCTGAGGTCCTTGCACACTCTGGTGAGCTGAATTAAACCCCATGTCTCTGTGGATCTGTCACATTGCAGGTGGTGGGCGCACGTCTGGGATGTGATGGAGACCCCACAAAGAGCAGTCCGACGACCACTACTCCATCTGGGGGTCATGAGGGCGCAGGAGACATCACTCCCCTCAGGGAGGTGTAAAGCACAGGCAGGGACCAGAACACCGGCAGGAAAGCCGCAGACCGTGGGGACACAGCTGCAGCGGTCATCACGTCTGCCGGCTGAAGGCGGGGGATTCAGGAGAGAAGGGCACCACCCGGAAGCCCAAGAAAACGAGGTGTGTGGGTTCTGAGTGTCTGCGCTAGGATTTAACATTCAGGCACGGGGGGCTCTGACCAAGGAACGGAGGGCAGTCAGCGAGGGCCGATTAGAATATATTCACCCGGAGTCTTGTGTCTGCCCTCACCAGGGCTTGAAGCTACACGAAGGAGGCAGAGGGACAACTCTTGTAAACGCAACAAGGCGTGCATCACAAAGAAGACCAGGCTTAATACTGACAGAATAGCCCAGGAGAGGACCAGACGCTATCCCAACAAGGGAGCATGGCCTCACATACGCCTCTGTGAAAATGCGTAAGATGTGGGGAACAGAAGCAGAGCCCAGATAGCAAAGAAAAGTTGCCCGAGCTCTCCCCAATTTCCCTGCAAACAACTTTAAATCAAGCCTCAGAACAAATTCTTGAGTGAAAAACCCACGAAAGGATGGAGTGAAGCAATTTTCCAGCCCAAGATAACTTAGAAGGATCACAGGAAAGGTCTGTCTCACTTGGACAAAGGGGGAGCACAGCCCAGCGCAGGCAGAATGTGGGCAAACCAGCGGAAGGCTGTTAGCCGCGGCACAGAGCAGCCACTGACGCACTGCTGTCCAGACTCAGCTGACCAGCAGCACAGTGGGCCGTCAACGAGGCGTCCAGCCGTGGCAGCAGACCTCGGAGCAGCCGGTGAGCCCCTAGCCCGGGAGTCCCAGCACAATAGGCGAGCCACCAGCCTGGGAGGCCTCAGCACAGTGAGCCATGGGCCAGGCCCCTGGCCCCTGAGCAAGAAGCTTGGGATGTTGCCCCCTGCGCCCCAGGAGAAGAGGCTGGAAAATGAGCAAAACAAAAAACCCCTGGCCACAGAAAGCTGCTATGGCGGCGGGGAAGATCAAAACAGAAACTCAGAAGAGGACAACAATGTCAAAATGCCTACGTGCAAAGTCTCAAAGAGAACTACAAATTGGTCTCAGGCCTAACAAGTCCTCATGGAAGAGCTCAAAAAGGAGTTTAAAAAATCGAATAAGAGACATAGGAGAAAAATTGGGAAAAGAGTTGGGAGTTATGCAAAAGGATCATGAAAAAAGAGTTAACAGCTTGGTAAAGAAAGCACAAAAAAATGGGGGAGTGGGAAATGTACAAAAATTCACTGAAGAAAACAACACCTTAGAAAGTAAAATTGGCCAAATGGAAAAGGAGGCACAAAACTCAAAGAAAATAATTCCTTAAAAATTAGAATCGGGGAAATGGAAGCTAATGATTCTGTAAGACACCAAGAAACAATCAAACAAAATCGAAAGAATGAAAAAAAAGGAGAAAATGTAAAATGCCTCATTGGAATAATAACTGACCCAGAAAATAGATCCAGGAGAGATAATTTAAGAAGTATGGTATATAATATAATGTGTTTCTTGTAAACACACGTAATAGGCTTCTGTTGAACATAATATGCTTCTGTTGGAGTAAAAAAAAAAAGGTAGCAATCATGATCTCAGACAAAGCAAAAGTAAAAATAAATATAATTGAAATAGACAAGGAAGGAAACCACATCTTGCTAAAAGGTACCACAGATAATGAAGTAATATCAATACTAAACATATATGTACCAAATGGCACGGCATTCAAACTTATAAAGGAGAAGCTAAATGAATCCTAGGAGGCAACAGTAAAACTTTACTCATGGGGAACCTCAACTTTCCCTTCTCGGAACTAGATAAATCTAACCACAAAATAAACAAGAAAGAAGTTAAGAATGTGAATAGAATTTTATAAAAGTTAGATATGATACAACTCTGGAGAAAACTGAAAGGGAATAGAAAGGAATACACCTTTTTCTCAGTGGAACATGGAACTTACCCAAAAATTGACCATGTTTTAGGGCATAAAAATCTCACAGTCAAATGCAGAAAGGCAGAAATATTAAATGCATCCTTTTCAGATCATGATGCAATAAAAATTACATTGAATAAAAGACCATGGAAAGACAGATTAAGACAAAACTAGATAATCTAATCTGAAAGAATGAGTGGGTCAAAGAACAAATTATAAAAACAATTAAAAGTTTCATGAAAGAGAATGACAATAATGAGACAACATACCAAAATTAATGGGACGTAGCCAAAGCAGTGCTTCAGGGGAAATTTTTATCTCTAAACTCTTAATTCAATAAAATAGAGAAAGAGCATATCAATGAAATGGGACATGGAACTAAAAAAAATTGAAAAAAAAATGAAAATCCCAAATTAAACACCAAATTGGAAATCCTGAAAATCAAAGGAGAGATTAATAAAATTGAAAGTAAGAAAATCATTGAACTAATAAATAAATCTAAGAGATGGTTTTATGAAATAAAATCAATAAAATAGATAAACCATTGTTAATTTGATTTAAAAGAGAAAAAAGAAAACCAAATTACCGGCATTAAATTAAAAGGGTGAGTTCACCACCAATGAAGAGAATATTAAAGCAATAATTAGGAGCTATTTTACCCAACTGTATACCAATAAATCTGATAATCTAAATGAAATGAATGAATATTTACAAAAATATAAATTGCCCAGATTAACAGAAGAATAAATAGAATTTTTAAATAACCTAATTTTAGAAAAAGAAATTGAATAGGCCAGCAATGAACTCCCTAAGAGAAAAATTCCCAGGGCCAGATGGATCTACAAGTGAATTCTACCAAACATTTAAAGAACAATTAATTCTAATACTATATAGGCTATTTGGAAAAATACTCAAAGAAGGTGTCCTACCAGATTCCTTTTATGACATAAATACGGTGCTGATGCATAAATCTGGAAGAGCCAAAACAGAAAAAAAAACTATAGACCAATTTTCCTAATGAATATTTATGCAAAAAATTTTAAATAAAATACTAGCAAGGAGATTACAGCAATATATCACAAGTACCATACACTATGACCAGGTGGGATTTATACCAGGAATGCATGATTGACCATATCAATAGCAAAACCAACAGAAATCATATGATTATCTCAAAAGGTGCAGAAAAAGCCTTTGACAAAATACAACACTCATTCCTATTAAAAATACTAGAGAGAATGGGAATAAAAGGAGCTCTCCTTAAAATTATAAGTAGTATCTATCTAAAACCATCAGCAAGTATTATTTGTAGGGGGGATAAGCTAGAAGTCTTCCCAATAAGATCAGTGGTAAAACAAGGATGCCCATTATCACCATTATTGTTTAATATTGTACTAGAAATGTTAGGTATAGCAATAAGAGAAGACAAAGAAATTGAAGGAATTAGACTATGCAATGAGGAAACAAAGCTATTCTTCTTTGCAGATGATATGAAGGTATACTTAGAGAATCCTAGAGAATCAACTAAAAAACTAGGTGAAATAATTAGCAACTTTAGCAAAATTATAGGATCCAAAATAAACCCACATAAATCATCAGCATTTCTATAGATTACCAACAAAGTCCAGCAACAAGAGATAGAAAGAGAAATTTAAAATAACTGTGGACAATATAAAATATTTGAGATGCCACCTGCCAAGACAAACCCAGGAACTGTATGAACACAATTACAAAACATTTTTCATGTGAATAAAATCAGATCTAAACAACTGGAAAAATATCCATTGCTCATGGGTAGGCTGAGCTAATATAACAAAAATGACAATTCTACCTAAATTAATTTACTTATTCAGCACCGTACTAATCAAACCACCAAAAATTATTTTATAGAGCTAGAAAAAATAAAAACAAAATTCATTTGGAAGAACAAAAGGTCAAGAATATCAAGGAACTAATGAAAACAAACACAAAAGAAGGTGGCCTAGCTGTATCAGGTCTAAAACCATATTGTAAAGTGGCAGTCATCAAAACTATCTGGTAGTGGCTAAGAAATAGAGTGGTGGGGCAGCTACGAGGTGCAGTGGATAGAGCATTGGCCCTGAAGTCAGGACGATCTGAGTTCAAATCTAGCCTCAGACCAAACACTTGACACTTACTAGCTGTGTGACCTTGGGCAAGTCACTTAACTCCAACTGCCTTAAAAAAAAAAAAAAGAAATAGAGAGGTAGATCAGTGGAATAGATTAGGTACACAAAACACAGTAGCAAATGACCATAGTTACCAATCTAGCGTTTGATAAACCCGAAGACTCCAGTTTCTAGGATAAAAATTCAATATTAGACAAAAATTGCTGGGAAAACTGGCAAACAGTATGGCAGAAATAAGGTATAGAACAACATCTATATACCACCGTATACCACCATATACCACCATATACCAAGATAAGGTCAAAAGAGGTACATGATTTAGACATAAAGGGTGATACTATAAGCAAATTAGGAGAGCAAGGAATAGTTTACCTGTCAGATCTATGGAGAATGGAAAAATTTATGAGCAAACAAGAGGTAGAGGACATTATGAAATGCAGATGGATCATTTTGATTACATTAAATTAAAAAAGTTTTGTACCAACAAAGACAATGCAACCAAGATTAGAAGGGAAGCAGAAAGCTGGGAATTACACCCAGTGTCTTTGATAAAGGTCTCATTTCTAAAATATATTCCCCAATTGATAAATGGTCAAAAGGTATGAACAGACAATTTTCAGATGGAGAAATCAAAGCTATCTATAGTCATATGGAAAAATGCTCTAAATCACTATTGATCAGAGAAATGCAGATCAAAACAACTCTGAGGTACCACCTCACACCTATCAGATTGGCTAATATGACAAAACAGGAAAACGATAAATGTTGGAGAAGATGTGGGAAAATTGGAACAGTAATGCATTGTTGGTGGAGTTGTGAACTGATCCAACCATTTTGGAGAGCAATTTGGAACTATGCCCAAAGGGCTATAAAAGTGTGCACCCCCTTTGACCCAGCAATAGCACTTCTAGGGCTATATCCCAGAGAGAACATACAAATGGGAAAAGGACCCACATGTACAAGAATATTTACAGCAGCTCTTTTTGTGGGGGCCAAGAATTGGAAACTGAGGGGATGCCTTCCCCATACTCTTCTACCCTCCTGGCTGTTTCACAAACAAGACCCTCCATCTCCCGGCTCCTGGCATTCTCTTTGGCTGCCCCCCAAGCCTGGACTGTTCTTCCTCCTCCACTCTGACCACTGACCTCTCTAGCTCCTTTTAAGTCCCAATGAAAATCCCACCTTCTACAGTAAACCTTCCCCAACCCCTCCTCTTTCTAGTGCCTTCTCTCCTTCAATTATTTCTTATCTATCCTGTATATAATGTGTTTGTCTCTATTGGTTTGCATATTGTCTCCCCCATTAGACTGTGAGTTCCTTGAGGACAGAGACTGCCAGTTGCCTCTTTTTATGTCCCCAGTACTTAATAGGGTGCCTGGCACATAGTAGGTGCTCAATAAATGTTTATTGAATTGAATTGGACAGAAGGAGAAATGAAATGAGAAGCTTGGGAAATAGGTCACAAATGTGGTACAGAAGCGTGATTACTAACACCTGCGCCTCTGCCAGGGCTCTTCTGTCTGTCTCTTCTCTTCCCCCTACCCCTGTCTCTCTCTCTCTCTCTCTCTCTCTCTCTCTC
>NW_020954568.1:513880-566265 GCF_900497805.2 Vombatus ursinus | reverse complement strand
GATTTTTTCATCTCTTTCTCTTCCCAGCTTTCTGTTTTTCCATCTTCCCTCTCTCTTTTTCTCTCCCCTCTTTGCATCTCTCCCTGCTCCATCCTCCAACGTAGAACAGTCAATAAGATAAGAGTGTGGCTTATCCCAAGTGTTTTGTCATCCTTCGGATGGTGGAGGAAGCAACAAGAGGGATTCTGTTGTTCTGAACCTGCTTCTGACCAGCAAGGAGGGACGGTTGCTGCCGTGGCCTCCATACCTCTGAGCGTGAGAGACCCCACACCATCACAGGATTTGTGCTGGAGAAGGAGCAGCACGGTCTGACCTCTTCCCAGGCTACAGAAGACTGGACTTGAAGGGTTTTGGAGTATTGGTGTGTGGAGAGTATGGGCTGGGTGCATGGGCACTGTTGGGCACACCAAGCCCAATTTGGCAGGGCTGTGGCTCAGAGGGAGCATAGATGGCATCCCATAGATTAATATGTGGCTGGTGAAGTTGTTCCAAGAAGGATGGGAAATTCCCAAGAAGACACAAGGGAAGAGGAAAAGGGGGTGTTGCCTGAAGAGAGCGCTGTGTTGAGGCAGGGAATTCATGGACCTCCTTGGATTTTAGAAGCTCACGTATAGGAGAAGGAAGCCAAGGAACAGGAATGTTGATGAATCCTAAAAAGCAGCAGCATCTTGGGAGGACTGAGTGGGGCAATCCACCCAAGAAAGAGCCAAGGCCAGGGACAGACGGTGAGGACAGCAGCAGCCAAAAAGGTTGTTCTTTTAAGATAATGAGAAGGGCACCAGAAGGAGCGTGTGAAGGACAGGTCCCTGAGCTGGGACAGATGAGCAGATGGAGATCGATACCATCATGGAACCACTCCACCTGCTTCTCTTCTCTTTGGACCAGGAAGGCTAAAACATGCCTGGTCAGCAGGGAGCGGAAACCCAAGCTGTCCCTGAAGGGTCCGATCACTCGGCCCCCACCAACTGCCTCCTGGGGTGCTGGAAGACCCCGGCTGGCACTGGGGGCTGAGTGGTGCTCCCTGAAGGGCTCAGCTAACGGGGGCACAGGCCAAAGAGAAGAGGGGCCCTGGGCTCAAGAGAGGGTGAACCACCAAGCAGTGAGCGTGTCTATACCACCTGTGAACTTGTGGAGCTCAAGGCTAGTTTGTTGGAGAGGGCGGGAAATGGTTGGTATGGACCCCCACTTGATTTAGACCCCTGGCTTATTTCCAGTTAGCATTATTTAGTTGAATTTGATTCCGTAGGGGTGGTGATTATTGCTCTCGTCCTAGCGTTAGCCAATCTAGTGAATCCACTTGCTTAAGTAACACCTGATGAGTGAATGGCCAAACCCAGGGTGGTGGGACGTGCTTGACTCAATGATGTGGAAAGTCCCCCAGCTGTTTTGAATTGTATATCCACCCTTGCTGTCCCTTGGCTAGGGAAAGGGCCCTATGGCTCTTGGCCAACGGGCCCTAGGAGTGCGTGACTTGTCTGCTGGAGCTCTCTGGAAATCGATTCCCCAATCCATTGCCCAGTGGGAAGCCAGTGAAAGACCAGGCTATTTGGACATCTTCTATCGGCTACTTTATCACAAGCACAAGTTGCAGGGTCTCTTGGAAGGTCAAGATACACGTCTATCAATCAATGAGCCTGGGTGTTACTGTGCCTCTTCTGTATTATCTGAGTAAGGAAGGGGGGCATCTCAGATCGTGAGGAACTTCTGAGGTCCGCTTCATTAGAGGGGGCCATGGAGCTGAGCTCTGCCTCAGTTTCTTTTATTGTAGGCTGGACAATTTCAGACTGGCCTCATTTCCCTTTTGGGCAGGGTGACTTGACAGGTGGATATTCTGTGATTTGGCAAAGCTCTCCTTGTGGACAAGATGGGGAGATAGGATCAGGATATAGTACAATTGTGTAGATGAATGTCTGAACTCAGAATAACCAGTATTGGTAGATAGGTAGGAGGGACCTAGGGCTCTAAGCTGAGCCTTAGACACTTAATGTTGAGGCACAGGGTCAAGACACACAAAGACCTGGACAGACTAGATCAGGGATGTCAAACTCAGACAAAACCAGGGGCTACCAAGCCAGAATCAGATCCCCGGGGGCTGCATGTTAACTTAGTTCTTAAATGTGACACTATCTGTGTTTTATGGCATTTTCACTTATTTTGTTAAATATTGCCCATTTACGTTTCAGTTAGGTTTGGGCCGCACTCAGGAGTGTTTTTGCTGCATGAGGCCCCACTGCTCATGGGATTGGAGCACTGGGCTACATGGGATAGGATGAAATTCAATAGGGACAAACGTAAAGTTTTGCTCCTGGGTTCAAACCATCAACTTTACAAGTGCAAGTCTAGGAGGCCTGGCTAGACAGCGGCTCCCCTCTAAGAGATGACTCCGTCTGAACCAGAGTGTACCCCAGCAGTGAAGGAAGCGGATAGAGAGAGGCAGGGGGTCTGTACCTAGTAAGGCACCGGCTCTACTGTTCAAGGCCCACCCTGCCACAGCTGGGCTTGGTTCTGGGCAACGGTGTTCAAGAAGGACATTGGTAAAGCAGAGGGAGTGACCAGGAAGGAGAAGGACCTGGGAATCAGGCCCTCTGGGGATGGAGGTTTAGCTGGAAGACTCGGGGCAGGGCCTGGCTGCTGTCTTGTGTGTCTAAGGGAAGAAGGAGGAGCCTGTTTTGCTTGGCCCCAGGCTCCAGAACCAGGAGCAGTGCTGTAAACTAGAGGCCGGGGTTGGCCCAAGGACACATTTTCTAACGGTCAGAATGATCAGAAGGTGGCAGGCGGTCCGGAGGCAGTGAGCTCCCCGTGGCTGGAGGGCCACCAGACAGAAGAACACAGGAAAAGAGCTTCACAAACCTCCAAGGCCCCGTAAAACCCAGCTACTGTCATCAGCCTTGTTTGAGGACAGGTTTGGCCAGACCCCTTAAGGACTCCTCCCAGCCACGGTCCCCTCCACCCATTGACTCGGAATTGGGGCCCTGGGGGCTGTGGAGGAGGGGAGGCCATCTGTGGGAGTCCCTGGCCAGGCTCCATCCTGCTTCTGGTGCCTTTGCACCCTGCCCCCCCGCCTTCCGCTCCCCCACCTTCTCAGGGTCTGAGGTGGGGGAGGGGTCGGAACCTTTGTTATCACCCCCATTTTAAAGATGAGGAAACCAAGATGGGAAAGGGAAGGGCCTGGCCCATGGTCAGTCATCTCAGGCTCCTGTCTCAGTCAAGGGGTCCATCCACTCTTGTCTGGACACTCACAGAGGAGCTGCTGCCCCGGGGACCCAGCCGCCCAATCCCTGGCTACTCACCCCAGCCATGAGGCCCTTGGCTTCCCGCACCACACCTAGGATGCTCAGCACAACCCCCAGGGTCAGCATCGAGGTCAGGAAGATACCCAGGGAGAAAGCTGTGGGCCAGGGGACAGGGAGAAATTTCAGTCAGGAGAGAGAGCTCCTAGGGTGGGGGTGAGGAGAGAGACTGGGGAAGGGGCTCCTGGGGGGACAGTCAGGGGAAGGGGCTCCTGGGGGAGGACAGTCAGGGGAAGGGGCTCCAGGGGGGGGACAGAGTCTCCCAGCCCCTGGGCAAGTTCATTCAGCCTCAGTTTCACCATCTGTTCTAGCACCGACTCTCCTTCAGAGCCACAGAAAGCTTTCCTCAGAACAACCCTGAGAGAGTGTTCTTGCCCCCACTTGACAGATAAAGAAGTTGAGGCTCAGGAGTTAAGCCAACAGCTACTAAGTGGCAGATTCTGGGTGTCCCCCAGAGTCAGCTTCTCTCCTCTTGGTCTGCAGCTGCGCCCCTCCCGCATCCCCCCCAGAAGCTCTGCCAGCCGCGCTGCCCGAGGGGCCTCCTTGGCCCAGGCCGTGACTCGCTGTTCTCTTCCAGCCAGGCCAGCCCAAACAAGTCCTGGCTGCTGATGCCTGGCCCCTCACCCTCGTCCTGTCCTGACCGCCTGCTTCCCCCTGAAGGCTCTCATTTCTCTAACCAAACTCCTAGCCTCCTAACCAAACCCTCACCCTTCAGGGGTGCCCTGGCTCCAACCCTTCCCAGAAGAGAGGAGCAGCTTGGCATCTGAGGAGGCCCAGGAGACCCAAGTTCCTAGGATGGACTCCAGGATGTCAGAACTGGCAGAAACGAGAAGCTGTCCCGTTCAACTTCCTTATTTTACGGGTAGGGAAACTGAGTCCCAGACTTTTCCTAAGTCATACGGGAAGTAGCTGCTATCGCTTTGTCTTTGCAAAACATCATCGTGCCGCCCCTCATTCAAACCCTGTCTCCACTTTGTGCCTCAGTTTCCTCGAAACCCCAGAACCTTAAAAAAAAAATCCAGAACTTGCTGGGTGAAGCCAGTCTGTGTCTTTGAAACTGGAGGGGTGGCCAGGCCCAGAGCTGGCCAGGCCTCCTGAGGAGGATCAAGCATCCCAGGTATCTGGAGCCCAAGGGTCCAGGAAAAAGTCACTAGGGTGTGGTCACAGAATCAGAGGATGTAGAGCAGAAAAAGATATGAGAGCTTGAGTCCAAATGCCTCACTTTACAGATGAGCAAACTGAGGCACAGAGAAAGGGTAGGAGCTTGGCCAAGTGGTATGGGTGCAATTGGAGCCCAATTCTTCATTAATTCTTTTTTATTTTTTGCTTTTTTTTTTGGTGAGGCAATCGGGGTTAAGTGACTTGCCCAGGGTCACACAGCTACTTAATTAATTCTTATTAAGCGACCCCAGATGTCACCCTGCCTAATTCCCTCATTTTACAGAAAGGAAAACTGAGGCCATCAGAGAAGACACTTGCTCAGGGTCAGAATTGATCTCTGGTGCACCCAGGACGGATTCTCCAGGCAGGGTGCCGATGGGGGGCACTCACCCCAGTGGTGCATGGGCCCATAGGGGTCATCCTCTGGGGAGATGCTGTGGATGACGACAAAGCGGTCCCCGAATCGGGTGAGGATGGTCAGGAAGCCCATGGAGAGGCCCAGGAGCTGGAGGGAGACACAAGAAAGAAGTTGGGGGGGATGAGAGCTGGAGAGGGGTGCTACTGGAACCCAGAGGGGCTGCCCCGGCCAAAGGGAGAGAGGATCCCCTGGCCTCCCCCACAACAGGCTGCCCAGGCCACTGGCCATGGAGAAGGAAGGAAGCTCTTGGCCTCCTTCTTGTGCCACTGCTGGGGCCCTGAGGAAGTCACTTGACCTCTGTGGGACTCAGTTTCCCTCTCTGAACAATGGGAGGAAGCAACCACCGTCCCCTCTCCTTCTTGAGGCTTTGCCATAAAAACAAAGAAATGAGGTGGACAAGTGAGGGAGTAACCTAGGCAAATGGTCCCGGGCAGGGTTCCCACCCCAATGGGCTTTGGCCTTAACTGGATGGCTGCTTGGTATTGGACTGGAGGCGGGGGCCCACAGAAGCCGAGGGTGCAGGTGCCAGAGAACACAGGTGAGGGGGCCGCTGGGAAGCCCAAACCTCAGCGTCATGTCACCAGAAACGTCCGGGCCTGGGCCAGGACCCAGGTCTCCCAGTTCCCAGGAAGTGTTTTCCCCCGGACAACTGTCTAAGCTGATCTCTAACCCTGTACAGAGTGGGTGGGCTCAAACCCAGGGGGGCTTCAGGATGGAAATGTCCCTTCCCTGTTGGTGTCTCACGCCATAAACTCTGGTGCCCTTACAACAGGGAGCCTGGGTGCCCGCTGATGGAGAGGGCCGATGAGACCAATTCACCCCATCTTCCACTCCCAACCTTTTAGCTTCAGCTCGCTGCCCACCCCCACAGGAAGGCAGCCTGGCACTCTGTACCAGGGAAGAGGGAGGAGGAGAAAGACGAGGCGGAGGAATGGAGAAGCCTCCACCTCCAGACCCCTGACCCCTTCCCCACACTGCTGCTCAGGCCTCCAGAGCCTTTTAGTGAGAGGGGCATTCTATACCAACAGTGCAAGGGGCCTCTCTGCCCCAACCCCAACCCCACAGTCCCTTTCTGGGCTGAGCCCCGGCTCTGGCTCTGGCTCTGGGGCTGCTCCACCTCTGGGCTGGTCTCTCCCGAGGCTCAGACCGCACATCTTTGTCTCTGCTTCTGCCTGCCTGACCCACAGTTCAGACCCAGCTCCCATTTCTGCCTTTCTCCTGGCTTCTCCCTCTGTCCTGAGGCTCAGCCTGGCTTCTGCCTCAGGCCCCAGGAGCCAGCACCTTCCTGCCTGCAGTGACGGGAGGTGATAACTCTGTTTCTGGCGGCCCTGATAAGGCCCTGCTCTCCGTCCAGCCAGAGGCCTCTGTAGCCTTCCCTGATCCCTGCTCTGACTTTAGGAGGCTTTGGGGCCCAGTCTGGGGCCCCTCTGGTCCAGCACCCTCACCACCCCCATGGCCCCCACTAACCCAAGCCACGGAAATTACCAGGGTGAAGAAGCAGGTGGCCAGCAGCTGGCACTTAGCAAAGCGAACCCGACAGTGGGGGCCCATGGTGGCAAGCCCTTCCTCTCCCCCAGGACTTCAGCAAGCCCCAGGCTGTGGTTTCCAGCAGAGCTGAGGCCGACAACCTCAACGTCCGCAGATGGGCCGCGGAGCACAGTGGGAGATGTAGTTAGTGTGTTGGAGGGGGAGACAAGGCCCTGGCCTCCAGTCTGAGCAGAGGCCCCGGCCTTGGGGAGCCTCCACTCTGAGGGGGCATGAGCCTCTGGCTTCGAGGGGCCCCAAGTATAGCCTCCAGTCTGAGGAGAGGCCCTGGTCTCTGCAAACTTTGCCCCAGGCCTGGAAAGTTCATCAGCATAGACACCACTAAATTTCTCACCTAATTAGCAAAAATAATCTAAGGTCTGCAGCCCTCTCAGCCCTCCTCTGGCTTCTAGGTCCGCCTCCTAGGCCCTCAAGAAGTGGTTGTCCATCAGATTTATGGAGAACAGAAGAATCCATGACCAAACAAGAGATTGAGAACATTACAAAATGCAAAATAGATTATTTTGATTACATTAAATTGAAAAGTTTTACACAGACAAAGTCAATTCAACCAAGATTAGGAGGGAAGCAGAAAACTGGAAAAAAATTTTTACAATCAGTGTCTCTGATAAAGGTCTCATTTCTAAAATATATACAGAACTGAATCAAATTTATAAAAATACAAGCCATTTCCCAATTGATAAATGGTCAAAGGATATGAACAGGCAGTTCACAGATGAAGAAGTTAAAGCCATCTGTAGTCATATGAAAAAATGCTCTAAATCACTATTGATTAGAGAAATGCCAATCAAAACAACTCTGAGGTACCACCTCACACCTATCAGATTGGCTAATATGACAAAACAGGAAAATGGTAAATGTTAGAGAAGATGCGGGAAAATTGGAACACTAATGCATTGTTGGTGGAGTTGTGAAATGATCCGACTATTTTGGAGAGCAATTTGGAACTATGCCCAAAGGGCTAGAAAACCATGCATATCCTTTAACCCAGCAATAGCACTTCTAGGGCTGTATCCCAAAGAGATCATACGAACGAGAAAAGGACCCACATGTACAAAAATATTTATAGCATAAAATATTTAATATAATTTAATAAAATATTTAAAAATATTTATCTTTCTGTGGTGACCAAGAATGGGAAATTGAGGGGCTGCCCATAGATTGGGGAATGGCTGAACAAGTTGCGGTCTATGAATGTAATGGAATGCTATTGTGCTATAAGAAATGAGGAGCAGACCTTATTGTTTAGTAAAGAGTCAACTAAGCTTTGAAAAACAAATGTGCTACTTAGCAGATAGGTAAAGGGGAGAAATCTAAGCAGAGTTATTTTAAGTGCACGTTGTGAGAGCTCCTGGCCTAAGAGAAAAATAAAGAGGGGCAGACACTTAAAGATTCACAGAATAAAAGTCAATACAAAATATGCACACAGTTCTTTATTAAACAGCTGTAAACACTTCACTGTAAAAATCCATAAAACCTCATAAACAAACATTTTGTAAATAGAGCCTATGCTACAGTGGAAGAATCGACACAATTATTTACATGCGATACTGACAAATTTGGCACTTTTTGAAAAGAAATGTACAAAACACTTCCGTTTAAAAAGAAATTCAAAATCATAAAAGCTCAGAGCATTACTGCCATGCACGTTGCAAATACCTCACAAGTACTTGGGGCACAGCCAGCAGAGAGCTCCAGGCTATCTCTCACCAAGCTCCTCGTTACAAGTTTAGGTAACTTTTAATGTGTTTCCATAAGTTTGTTGTAAAACCACCTGAACATTGTCAAGAATAAAATCAGATGCCATATTCCAAAAAAAAAAAAAAAAAATCCAAAGAAAGAAAAGAAATGACGAACAGGCAGGCTTCAGAATAACCTGGAAAGACTTGTATGGTCCGATGCCGAGTGAAGTGAGCAGAACCAGGAGAACGTCGTACACAGTAACAGCCACATTGTGCGATGACGATGACTAACATTGACAGACTCTGCCCTTCTCAGCAATGCAAGGACCTAAGACATCTATCTCCAGAGGCCTCATGATGGAAAATGCTGTCCACATGCAGAGAAAGAACTACAGAGTCTGAATGCAGATCGAAGCATATTTGCTCTTTTTTTTTCTTGTTTTGTTTTGTTTCCTCTTTCTGGTGGTTCCTCCTATTGGGTCTAATTCTTCGTTGCAACACAACTAATGTGAAAATTTTTTAAAAAGTTGTTCTGAGGGGTCTTTGGGTCTGCTACCCCAGCCCCTCCATCTCTGAGCCTGAGCCTGGTTCTACTTTTCTCTCCAGACATGGAGGGGGGGTGGGGATCCCTTTGGGGAAGTAAACAGAGAGTCTTCCACTTGCAAGTGTGTGTGTATGTGACAGGAAGTGTGTGAGAGACAGACAGAGACAGAGACAGATGGACAGACAGAAAAGAGAGAAGAGAGATAGAGAAAGAAAAGAGAGAATGAGAGTGACAAAGTGGAAGGAGGGGCAGAGAGAGGGGAAGGAGAAAGAAGAGAAAGGAAAGGAGGGAGGGAGGAGGAGAGAGAGGGTGGTGAGAGAGAGAGAGATGGAGAGGAAGGAGAGAGAAACAGGAAAGAGAGAGAGACAGCCAGCGCACTAGCTCCCCGTGTCTTCAGTTCTCTCCTAAGTGACCTGGAGGCCCTTCTGTCCCCGCCCCTTAGCTGTACCTGCTGCTCTGGCTCTGCCCACCTAAGGGCTGAATTTGTACCCTTCAAGCCTGGAGACGCAGAGCCCCAATCTTCTTGGGGGCCGTGGAATCCAAAGGTCTCTTTTTACAGAGGAAGAAACTAAAGGTTGTTGTTTGTCCTTCCTTAATGAAAGAGACCAAGAGATGGTGGAGGGCTTTGCCATTCCCTTCTCCAGCTCATTGTACAGATGGGGAAACTGAGGCAAAGAGAACAAAGCGACTTGCCCAGGGTCACACAGCTAGGAAGTGCCTGCGTCCAGGCCCAGCCCTCTATCCCCTGCCCACCTGTGTTCAAGGCCGTGTGTCCGAGCTGAGCCTGGACCCCAGATGCCTTGACCCTGAATCCAGTGCTTTGCTCAAAGTCACACCTTGTCCACTGGGTCCTGCTCAAACACTGGAGTGAGTCTCAGGGTTCCCAGGCAGAAGGGCCCTCCCACAGAGGCCTGGCCTTTCCCCATGGATCCAGAGATCTACCCCCTGCCTCTGGAGGTAGGAATTCTGTGGTGACCTTGTGCAAAGGAGGCTGGGAGATGGGGGTTGGGGAGAAAATCCTGCAGGCTTAGATTTAGGAACCTGCACTCAATTTTTTTAAGAAATTTTTTTAGTTTTTTAGTACCAACAGCTATGAACATTTCCATATAGAGTCCTGACCATAAAGGAGACACTGAGATGGCACAGCACACAGAGTGCTGGGCCCAGGATGTGGAAGGCCTGAGTCCAAATGCAGGGTCAGACACTGGCTAGCTGTGGGGCCCCGGGCAAGTCACTTTAACTCTGCCCCAGAAGTCCTCAGCTGTAGAAAGGGGCTGGTGCCCATGCCAGGATCGTTGTGACAATCAAATGAGATAGTAATTGCAGGAGCTTAGCTCAGTGGTCAGCACGTAGTAGGTGTTGTATAAGCATTTTCTTTCTATATGAAATTTTGAATTTCTCCTACATAGTTTTTTGGTTTTTTTAAAGTGTATATTGAATTAGAAGCAATAGTAACAGAACCTGCCTTGCTTTTCTGGGGCCACCGGGACTCCCTTCTGCCCTCTCTTCTGGGTGGCTTTTTAATGTGGTGTGGATGCAATTTTCTCTCTTTTCCTTCCCCGCCCTCCCACCCCACACCGGGTTGGATACCCACCACCTGCCTCCCCAGGAGGCCTGTGTTAGCAGAAGAAGCAAACCCACCCATGGGCAGCTGGATAGCCCGCCCCTAGCATGCCCCTTGCGCCCCCGAGGCGGCTGCCTCTTCCAACAGCTGGGGTGCTGGGCTCGTTCCGAAGTCCCTCAGAGGGGCTGTGTCCGCCATCCAGGCGGTCACTGGACCGACCGTGCTCCTGGGCCCACCCTTGTCCTTTCTCAGTTTATACAAATGCTGTCTGGCAGTCCTGAAGCCCACCCTTCCCCCTTTCCCAGAGGTCAGTAATCTTTCATCAGTTTCATAAGACATGCTTTGGGCACCCCTGTGCTGCCAGTTCTGTTACAACGAAAAGAGCCCCCTGACTCCTTTTGTACACCTAGGGTCCTGGTCTCGTCTGTTTGGGGTCCTCCGTATTGCTGGGTCCAAGCATCGGCCCCGCCCTGACTCTGAGACACGGTTCCGATTTCGCTCCCGCTGGCTTCTCCTTTCGCTCTTCCCAGATCTCTCTGAGGGATGTTGGGCGAGGGCAGCGTGGTCTCAGAAAGCTGCTGGATCCGGAGTCGTCAGAGGACTGGGGCGCAATTCCAGCTTTGCCACGGGGCGGGGGGGGAGGGGGGCTGATTGTAGAGGGACTGACCTGCAGCGCTGGCCCAGGGCCAATTCTATCTGGAAAGGGGCCAAAGAGATTGGGGAAGAGTGAGTGATGGGACACAGTGGGGGCCACGCGGGGGCCAAGCGCCATCCCATGCACAGGAAGCTCCCACTTTTGCCCAAGTTCAAGATGGGGCCAGTCTTTAGGGGGATAGACAGCCGGGCAGTGCCAAGAAGCCCTGGAAGGTGGGCCATGTCTCTCCCATCTCGTGGAGGCCCTCAGTCCTGCTGCCACCCTCCAGTGCCTAGGCAGGATTCCACCCAGGGAGGGCTCCAGAAGAGCAGGCCCAGGGTCTGAGCCCTTTATGCTGGGAACCATGCCAGTGTCAGGTGCGATCCCACTTTATGCTGGCCTCAGCCCACTGGACGCCCTTGCCCAATTCCCTACACATCCTTTGGCCTGTCCTTCTGGAGACACAACAGCCCTCTTCCCTTTCCTCCCCTCTTCCTTCCCTCCTTCTCCACCCCCTCCCTTTCCTCTTTCATCCTCTTCCTCTCCCTCCTCTTTTCTCCTCCTCCTTCCTCTCCTTCCCCTTCTCCTCCTCCTCTGAGCCACATTTCCAGTAGTCCCAAGTCCAGGGAGGGCAGCTCAGCCCTCAGTAGGGTCAGGGTTTAGAATCCTTTTCCATCCAGAACTGACCCCAGCCAGGACAAGCTCCAATGCTCCCCCATCTCCTCCTCTACCATGATAAGGAAGGAATCTGTCCCAACTCCTCACCCCCTCCCAGGCTTCTGGCTGGGCTGGCCCCTTCATTCTCTGTCCAGCACGCAGCCCCATAGTGCTTCTGCCACACATCAATATGCAGCCCGCACCTTTTCACCCCCTTTTCCCCAGGCCCCCATCTCTTTTCAGGTAGGCCAGGGGTGACCAGGTGCAAGCGGGTGGGTTGTGGGGGGTTAGAATGGCCCATGTAGGGAAGGCCCCAGGAGGACAGCGTTTGCCCCACCTAAAAGAGGAGGAAGAAGCTGGGAGCCCTGCCTCTGGCTCCCTCGGCCCTCTCCCCTGCATCCCCGGCGCTGGGCTCCCCTGCATCCTCCCGCCTAAGGCACACAGAAGGTGCAGGCATCTTTAAATGAATGGCAAAGGAGGAAAGGGGAAGAGGGAGGGGTGTGGGGGGGGGACGGGGGGCTGGGGCAGAGACAGAGGAAGACGCAGAGACAACTCTGCAGGCCAGAGAGCTGTGGGGCGAGGAGAGAGGCCCACGTGGCACCACTGGCCAGGTGCTCTCTTCTCCCATCATCCTCGGACGTCCTTCCTTCCTGTCTGGGCGCAGCCCAGGACCCGTCATCCATATGACCTTTACATGTCTCTCCATCTTGTTCACAGCTGTTTCTTCTTGAAATGATTTTGTGACTAATTAGCTGTACTATCACACCCCTCCCCCCACTGGAGTGGAAGCTTCTCGAGGGCAGGGACTGCTTCATTTTTGCCTTTGCATCCCCATGCCCAGCTCAGGGCCTGGCACTGAATACCTTAAATTTTAATCCCTTAAAACAGCATAAAATTTGTGGGACACCCTGCATTTTGTAAGTACTTTTGAGCATATGTTGGTTTCCCCAGATAAATATGAGGTTTGTGAAGTCACTTTTGTTTCTGTGTTCCCAGCAGCAAAGAGTACCTGGAACACGACAGGCACTTAATAAATACTCACGGACCTACTGCTTGATGAGAAGTTCTGACTTGATCCTGCGGGCCACGGGAAGCCGAAGGAGGCTTCTAACGGGCTGGCCTTCTCCCTTCCTGGCTCTAGGGAGCCCTGATGGTTTGGGTATGTCTTTTCTAGGCCTACAGCTCACGAGACTCCACTGGTGCAATCTCCCCCCAGATTATGAACAGATAAAAATTAGCCAGCTTTAAGACAGGAATAATGACTAAGGTGGCATACAGAGTAAGAACGATTGGTAGGAGACAGTTCCCCACACTTCTCCTACCGCCACCAAATGTCTGTCCCGTCAGGGAATACAGAATTGAGAGGAACGCAGGCTTTAGCTCAGAGACGATACTCGGACGTGTCCTCGGCTGTCAGCAGTGACAGGGAATGGCTGGGCCTGGGGCACTTGGGAAGTCTCGATCCCCCCGCCCTCCAAAGTTTACAGGGTCCTTCTCAGGTGAATGGGGTGGGGTGGGGGACAGACTGACACCAAAACGGAGTTTTCTCCAACAATTTAAATATGCTTCCTGGTCTATTTCACTCAATGGCTTTCCAAAGGACCGAGATGGAGATGAGACGTAGAAGGAGGAAGCCGAACGGCCCAGCCATCCCCCACAATTGCTCCAACAATGATCCAGGATCTCACCAGACTGAGGCGTGATTGGGAAGTCCAAGAAGAAACCACAGGGCGCCATATTTACAGTCCAAGATCATGAATCTCACCTACAGGGTAGGGGATCAAGGCAGAAACCGTGGGTTGGGATCATGGATTCTGTGCCCAAAGGCATAGCTGGTCTCCTGCTAGGTCGCTGGCCTAGACCAGCTGCATGAGGTCTCCCAGGAAAGGCAAAAGTGAGCACTCAGCGCCAGATTCTCAGGCCAGGAGTAGACCAGAGCAGATTACGGATTCACATCCCTATCCAGGAAAGCCTCATGAGGGCGGGGGCATCTGACAAAGGGGATAGGATTGCATTCAGCCTCCAGAGCTCTCAGGTAAACCAGCAAGGCTAGGGGTCCCAGAACAGTAAGAATGGGTAAACAGACAAACCAAAAAAGTGTAGTCAATTAGCATTGAAAACAGTTTTAATCATTTTGAACTTCAATACAAAAAAAAACAAAAAAGAATATTTCCATGTGCACAATGCAACATGAAAAGAAGATTCAATATAAAACCATGGATTTCCAGTTCACACCGTTTACTTATTACCACACATGATTTTCAAAGCTACTGTTTTTCTGTGCTTTCTTCTAAATTTTCTTTTGTTTTCTGCTGTGAGCTTTTGATTTTTTGTTTTTCTCCCATATATATTTCGTGTGTGTGTGTGTGTGTGTGTGTGTGTGTGTGTAAAACCATACTATACATACTTCTATTTATCACTTCTTTTTCCAGAGGTGAATAGCACCTTCCTTCTTCAGTCCTTTGTAGTTGATCTGAGCATTTAAAATACTCATAATGACTTAGTTTTTCAAAGTTGTCCTTAGGATAATAATATTGCTGTTACCATGCACAACGTTCACATGGTTCTTCTCATTTCATTCTTCATAATTTCATGTACTATTCCCATGCTTTTCTAAAATCCGCCTGCTTATTATTTCTTACAGCATAGTAGTATTCCATCACACTCTTATACCACAACTTGTTCAGCCATTCCCCAAATGACAGGCATTCCAGTTCTTTGCCACCACAAAGAGAACTGCTAATTATATTTTAGAACATATAGGTTCTTTTCCTTTTTCCCTAATCACCTCAGGAAATAGACTTAATAGTGGTATTGCTGGGTCAAAGAGCACACACAGTCGTATAAATGGAAGCTCTGGAAATTGGCAATAGAAGAAAATGTAAAATACCCCATTGGAAAAACAACTGACCTGGAAAATAGATCAAAGAGAGATCATTTAAGAATTATTAAACTACCTGAAAGTCATGATTTTATTTTTTAATTAATTTATTTTGATTTATCAACAATCACTTCCATAACCTTTTGAGTTTTAAATTTTTCTCCCCCTCCCTCTCCTCCCTCCCTCCCAAAGATAGTGTGCAATCTGATATAGGCTATACATATACATTCCTATTAAACATATTTTCACATTAGTCATGTTGTAAGGAAGAATTAGAACCAATAGGAGGAACCACCAGAAAGACACAACAGAAGAAAAAAATAGCAAATAGTCTGCTTAGATCTGTATTCAGACTCCATGGTTCTTTCTTTGGATGTGGACAGCATTTTCCATCATGAGGCCTTTGGAGATGTCTTAGGTCCTTGCATTGCTGAGAAGGGCTGAGTCTATCAATATTAGTCATCGCACAAGGTGGCTGTTACTGCGTACAACATTCTCCTGGTTCTGCTCACTTCACTCAGCATCAGACCATACACATCTTTCTAGGTTTTTCTGAAGTCTGCCTGTTCACCATTTCTTATAACACGATAGTATTCCATTACATTCATATACCACAACTTGTTCAGCCATTCCCCAGCTGATGGGCATCTTCTCAATTTCCAATTCTTTGCCACCACAGAAAGAGCTGCTATAAATATTTTTGTACATGTGGGTCCTTTTCCCATTTGTATGATCTCTTTGGGATATAGCCCTAGAAGTGCTATTGCTGGGTCAAAGGGTATGCACATTTTTATAGCCCTTTGGGCATAGTTCCAAATTGCTCTCCAGAATGGTTGACTCATTTCACAACTCCACCAACAACGCATTAGTGTTCCAATTTTCCCACATCTTCTCCAACATTTATCGTTTTCCTGTTTTGTCATGTTGACCAATCTGATAGGTGTGATGTGGTACCTCAGAGTTGTTTTGATTTGCATTTCTCTAATGAATAGTGATTTAGAGCGTTTTTTCATATGACTATAGATGGAAAGCCACGATTTTAAAAAAAGAGCTTAGATATCATCTTTCAAGAAATTATCAAGGAAAACTGCCCTGATATCCGAGAACCAGAGGGTAAGACAGAAATTGAAAGAATCCACTAATCACCTCCTGAAAAAGATCCCAAAATGAAAAAACCCCAGGAATATTATAGCCAGTTTCCAGAGCTTCCAGGTCACAGAGAAAATATTAAAAACAGCCAGAAAGAAACAATTCAAATATTGTGGAGTCACACTAAATCAAGAGTCAACTACCCAGCAAAATTCAGTGTAATCTTTCTGGGGAAAAAATGGTATTTTATGAAATAGAAGACTTTCAAGCATTCCTGACGAAAAGACCTGAACAGAAAATCTGACTTCGACTATGATAGGATGATATCCCAACGAGTAAAATTAAATGATGAGAAAGAGGGATGCGCTAGGAGAAGGGAGAAGAGAGAGGTAGAATGGGGTGAGTTATTTTACATAAAGAGGTATGGAGTCAAGACGAACTGAGTTCAAATCCAGCCTCAGACATTTGATACTTACTAGCTGTGTGAACCTGGGCAAGTCACTTAACCGGAGTTGCCACACAACACACACACACACACACACACACACAGAGGTATGAAAAAACCTATTCCAGTGGACAGGAAGATGGGGGATAGGGGGTAGTGGGCAAAGCTTGAACCTTACTCTCATCAAAAGTGGCTCAAAGAGGGGAAAAAGATACATGCTCAGTTGGGTTCAGAAATCTATCTTACCCTATAGAGAAGGAGGAAGGGGGGGGGATAAAAGAAAGGTGGGGAGCGGATAGAAGGAAAGACAGATTGAAGGAGGCAGTGGTCAGAAGCAAAACACTTTTGAGGAGGGACAAGGTGAAAGGAGAGAGAGTAGGATAAACAGGCGGAGGTAGGATGGAGAGAAAGACACATACAGTAATCATAACTGAATGTGAGTGGGATGAGCTCACCCACAATAGAGAAGCAGACAGCAGAGTGGATTAGAAACCAGAAGTACTTGGGAGAAAATGTACATCAATGTACGACAAAATTACATCAATAAAACAGGGAAAGGGCAGATCAGTAAATTGGGCATGCAACTAAAAAAAAACTAGAAAAAGAAGAAATCAAAAATCCTTAATTAAACACCAAACTGGGAATCCTGGAAATCAAAGGAAAGATTCATAAAATTGAAAGTAAGAAAACCACTGAACATTATAATAAACAAAACTTGGAGCTGGTTTTATGGGAAAAATACAATAAAGTAAACTATTGATTAATTTGATTTAAAAAAAGAAAGAAAACCAAATTACCAGTATCAAAAATGAAAAAGGTAAATTCACCACCAATGAAGAGAAAATTAAAGAAATTGTTTGGAGTTATTTTGCTCAATTATATATCAATAAGGGGCAGCTAGGTGGCACACTGGATAGAGCACGGGCCCTGAAATCAGGAGGACCCGAGTTCAAATCCGGCCTCAGACCAAACACTTGACACCTACTAGCTGTGTGACCCTGGGCAAGTCACTTAACCCCAACTGCCTTAAAAAAAAATTTTATGTTAATAAATCTAACAATCTCACTTAAATGGATGAACATCTACAAAAATAAGCCCCACCTGGTCATAGCGTATGATACTTGTGACATGTTGCTGTAATCTCCTTGCTAGTATTTTACTTAACATTTTTGCATCAATATTCATTAGGGAAATTGATCTATTGTTTCCTTTCTCTGCTTTGGCTCTTCCTGGTTTATGCATCAGCACCATATTTCTGTCCTGAAAGGAATTTGGTTGAACTCCTTCTTTGCCTATTTTTCTAAATAGCTTATATAATATTGGAATTAATTGTTCATTAAATGTTTGATAGAATTCACTTGTAAATCCATCTGGTTTTAGTGATTTTTTTCTTAGGGAACCCATTGATGGCTTGTTGAATTTCTTTTTTTAAGTTAGGGTTATTTAGGCATTCTAATTTCTCTTCTGCTAATCTGGGCAATTTAGCACTCATTGCAGATGATATTATCGTATACTTAGGAAATCCTAGAGAATCAACCAAAAAACTAGCTGAAATAATTAGCAACTTTAGTAAAGTTGAAGGATACAAAATAAATTCACATAAATTATCAGCATTTCTATAGATTACTAACAAAGCCCAGCAGCAAGAGATAGAAAGAGAAATTCCATTTAAAATAACTGTAGACAATATGAAATACTTGGGAGTTTACCTGCCAAGACAAACACAGGAACTATATGAACACAATTACAAAACACTTCTCACACAAATAAAGTCAGATCTAAGCAGTGGGAGAAATATTAATTGCTCATGGGTAGGTTGAGCCAAAATAAGAAAAAGAGTAATTGTATCTAAATTAATTTACTTATTCAGTGCCATACCAAACTACCAAAATTATTTTATAGAGCCAGAAAAAATAATAACAAAATCCATGTGGAAGAACAAAAGGTCAAGAATGTCAAGGGACTCAATTAAAAAAAAAGCAAAGGAAAGTGACCTAGCTGTTCCAGACTCAAACTATATTATAAAACCACAATCATCAAAACTGTCTTGGACTGGCTAAGAAATAGCGTGGTAGATCAGTGGAATAAATTAGATTTGCAATACACAACAATAAATGACTATAGTAATTTAATGTTTTATAAACCCAAAGATCCAAACTTTTGGGACAAGAACTCATTTTGTGACAAAAATTTTTGGGAAAACTGGAAAACAGTATGGCAGAAACCAGGTCCAGACCAGCATCTCACACAATATGCCATGATTTAGACATAAAGGGTGATACCATAAGCAAAGCAGGAGAACAAGGAACAGTTTACTTTTCAAATCTATGGAGAAGGGAAGAATTTATTTTTTAATGTCATAATTTTTAATGTAAATAGTATTTTAGTTTTCCAATTACATGTAAAGATAGTTTTCAACATTCATTTTTTTATAAGATTTTGAGTTCCAAATTTTTCTCCCTCCTTCCCCCCCCAAGACAGAAAGCAATCTAATATAGGTTATACACGTGCAGTCATGTTAAACATATTTCTACATTAGTCATATTGTGAGAGAAGAAACAGAACAAAAGGGAAAAAATCATGGGAAAAAAAGCCAAAGAAAGCGAAAATAGTCTGCCTCGATCCGCATTCAGAGTCCAGAGTTCTTCGTCTGGAGGTGGACAGCATTTTCCATCACGAGTCTTTTGGAGTTATCTTAGATCCTTGCATTGCTAAGGAAGGCCAGGTCTATCAGAGTTAGTCATCACACAGTCTGGCTGTCACTGTGTACAACGTTCTCCTGGTTCTGCTCACTTCACTCAGCATCAGCTCATCTAAGTCTTTCCGGGTTTTTCTGAAGTCATCATTTCTTATAGAACAATAGTATTCCGTTGCAATCCTATACCACAACTTGTTTAGCCATTCTAAATTGATGGGCATCCTCTCAATTTCTAATTTTTTGCCACCACAAAAAGAGCTGCTATGAATATTTTTGTACATGTGGGTCCTTTTCACATTTTTTTGATCTCTTTGGGATACAGACCTAGAAATGCTATTGCTGGATCAAAGGGTATGCACATTTCTGTAGCCCTTTGGGCATAGTTTCAAATTGCTCTCCAGAATGATAGGATCATTTCACAACTCCACGAATAACGCATTAACGTTCCAATTTTCCCACATCTTCTCCTACATTTATCATTTTCCTGTTTTATCATATTGGCCAATCTGATAGGTGTGAGGTGATACCTCAGAGTTGTTTTAATTTGCATTACTCTAATCAAAGAGAAGGGAAGAATTTATGACCAAACAAGAGATAGAGAGCATTACTAGAGGTAAAATGGACAATTTTGATTATATTAAATTAAAAAGATTTTACATAAGCAAAAACCAATGTAGCCAAGGTTAGAAGGAAAGCAGAAAACTGGGGGAAATTTTTTACAGAAAGTTTCTATGATAAAGGCCTCACTTCTCAAATATATGGAGAATTGAGTCAAATTTATAAGAATATGAGTCATTCCCCAACTGATAAATGGTCAAAGGAGATGAACGGGCGGTTTTCAGATGAAGAAATCAAAGCTATCTAAAGTCATATGAAAAATGCTCTAAATCACTATTGATTAGAGAAATGCAAATTAAAACGACTCTGAGGTACCACTTCACACCTATCATATCGGCTAATATGACAGAAAAGGAAAATGATAAATGTTGGAGTGGATGTTGGAAAATTGGGACACTAATGCATCGTTGGTGGAGTTGTGAACTGACTCGACCATTCTGAAGAGTAATTTGAAACTGTGCCCAAAGAGCTATAAAACTGTGCATACCCTTTGATTCAGCAATAATACTACTACGTCTGTATCCCAAAGAGATTAAAAAAAAAACAAAAAGAAAAAGGAATCACATGTACAAAAATATTGAGGAAATGTCCATCAGCTGGAGAATGGCTAAACAAGTTGTGGTTATGATCATGATGGAATACTATTGTGCTAGATGAGCAGGCTGATTTCAATAAAACCTGGAAGACTTACATGAACTGATGCAAAGTGAAGTGAGCAGAACCAGGAGAACATTATACACAATAACAGCAACATTGTAGCAATGATCAGCTGTGAATGACGTAGCTCTTCTCAGCAATACAATGATCCAAGACATTTTCGAAGGACCCATGATGAAAAATGCTACGCGCCTCCAGAGAAAGAACTGATGGAGTCTGTATGCAGACTGAAACATACTATTTTTCACTTTTTAAATTTTTTTCATGGATTTTTTTGGTCTGTGTTTCCTTTCACAACATGATTAATACGGAAATGTGTTTTACCTGACTCCACATGTATAATTGACATCAAATTGATTGGTTTCTTATGGAGTGGGGAGGGCAGGGAAGGGAGTGGAGGAGAGAATTTGGAACTCAATTTTAAAAAAAGAATGTTAAAGATCATTTTACATGTAATTGGAAAAAAAATTAAGTTTCAGATTCTCTCCCTCCCTCCCTCCCTTCCCTGCTGTCCCCCTCCCATTGAAAAAGTAAGCAGTTTGATTCTGATTATACATGTTCAGTCATGCCAAACATTTCCATATTAGCTATGGTCAACTAGTATTTATTAATCAGCTCCTCTTCCACATCAATTAACCGATAAGATGGAGGACTGGACATTTCCTCTGATCTCCACAATCTCTCAAACTTCTCCAAAACAGAAAGTATGTGTCAAAGACAAAGCAATGGCAGCTGAGTCTATTGTCTAGGACACTTGGAATCCAGAGGATGGTTAGATATGCATACACATGCACACACAATTTGTTTATGTATATTAAAAATATACATATTTTAAATTTATAAATGCATATTATATAAAAATACATAAACAAATCCATGAACTAATGTCTACCTTGAGCTTACTCAGCTTACTGAGTACCACTACTTACTGCCCTCTACCCCCCACACTACTGGCAGTGAGACTGGGGCAGCCAGAGGGAATCCACAAGACTTGAGTTCAAATCTGACCTCAGCTATTTCCTAGCTAAGTGACCCTGGGCAAGTCAGATAGCCTCTGCCCCAGTTCCTTACCTATAAAATGGGAAAATAACAGCACCTACTTCCCAGGGTGCTGCGAAAGCACTTAGCACAGTGCCTGGCACATAGGTGCTATATGTATGTTAGCTATTGTTGTTACTATTATTACTATTAAAGATTAAAGTAAAATAAACGAAGGAACATAGTACTGTGTTTACACCAGAAAAAAACGAAAAATTGTAACTGGAAAAAAACTAATATTAGAGAGAGCTAGAGGAAAATAAAAACCTAACTCTCAGAACTTTAAATGTAATAGATTAAACAATCCAATTAAACGAAAAAAAGTGACAGATTGAATTTTTAAAAAACCCTACGATCTTTTCCTTATAAGAAATACATTTAAAAAACAAAAACATACACAAAATAAAGCTGAGAGGATAGAAAAAAATTTACTATGCATCACACAAAGCCAAAAAATCAGGAATTGCATTCATGCCATATGACAAAACAAAAATATTAAAAAAAAGAAATAAACGAGGAAACTAATATTATGCTGAAAGGAACCAGACACAACAAAACCATATCAGATACAAACTATATACTCCAAATGCCTTAGCATCCAAATTCATAAAGGGAACATTTTTTGAGCCACAAGAAGCCATAAGCAATATAGCACAGTAATGACAGAACACTTCAATACCCCTTTCTCAATTTTGGATAGGTCTAATAGAAAAAATAAACAAAAGGGAAAATACGGAACCAAACAAGTTGCTGGAGAAGTTAAAGTTAAAGGTTAAAAGACATGATGTCTTCTAGATGGGATTTGCAAAAGAATATACATATTTCTCAGCACCATATGGAACATTTACAAATATTGACCACATATTGGGACACAGAAATATTGCAAACAAGTGTAAAAAGGCAGAAATGGTTCATTCATTTTTTTTTACAGACCATAAAGCAATAAAAATAAAAGATACAGATTTAAATAGAAACTAAGAATGAAATCCTAAATAGAGAGTGGGTCAAAGAACAAATTATAAAAACAATGACTATGTAAAAGAAAATTATAATGATCAAACAACACACCAACATTTCTTAAAAGTATTCCCAGCAGTAAAGCTGTCCTCAGGAATCCCTAAAAATATACATTAACAAAATAGAAAATGAGGAAATAAATAAACTGAATATATAATATATGTATATTTAATTTGAAAGCCATCAAATAAATCTAAAATAAGCTCAAAAGAAAAGATATTAAAAATTAGAGGGGAAATAGGAAAATTAGAAAAATCATAGAAATGACAAATACAGCAAAACCAAAGCTGTTTCTTTGAAAAGACTAATAAAATTGATAAAATCTTAGCTAATCTAATTAAAAAGGATGACAACAGAAAATCAAATCAATAAAAAAGCAAACGAGAAACTTGAAATCGTAACAAAAACCAGAAGAAATCAAAATAAGAAGAACACATTGTGCACTATCTTACGCTACAAAACCGAGCACAAAAAAGAAAAAAGAATATCTTGAAAAAATACAAAATATCCAAAATGTCAGAAGACAGGCTAGAGAAATCAAATAACCCAATCTCAGAGAAGGAAACAGATCTAGCTGTAAAGGTACTTCCAAGTGGGAGGGGAGTCCTAATCCTAATGGATTCACAGGAGAATTCTATCAAGCTTTTAAAGAACAGTCAATACCTATCCTTCACAAATTATTCTCAAAAATTGGGAAAGAAAGCACTCTACCAGAATCTTTCTATGAGACAAATCTGGTTCTAAAACCAGGGAAAGATAAAACACAAGGAAAAAAAAACTATAGGCCAATATCATTAATGAATACTGACTCAGATTTTAAACCAAATCACGTCCAATAGAGTACAAAGATTTATCCAAGAAATCGTTCATTATGATCAAGTGAGATTTATACCAATGATGCAAAGATGATTTAACATTAAGAAAACAATCAACATAATGAATCATATTAAAAACCAAAACATCCAAAACCATACAATCAACTCAATGGAAAAAAAAAACAAAAAAAAACCCAAGCCTTTGACCAAGTACAACACTCTTTTATGCTAATAACTCTATAAAATATGGTAACAAAGGTATCTTTTATTAAACATATCTATCCAAAACCAAAAGCAAGTATCCTACACAATGAGGATACACAAGAACCTTTTCCAGTAAACATGGGAGTGTGGCAAGAATGCCCACTCTCCCCACTGTCATTTTACTTCTGGAAATGCTAACAACAGCAATTATGAGAGAGAAAAAAAATTAAAAGAATAAAGATCACAAAAGAAGAGATAAAACTACCCTGTTTGCTGACGATATGATGGTTTACTTGAAAAATTCTAGGGCATCAGCAAAGACGCTAATGAGACAATTAACAGCTTCAGAAAAGTTTCAGGATGCAAAATACATTCCTAAAAACCAACAGAATTTCTGTAGAGCAACAAAAGCCAGGAAGCAGTAATAGGGAAATCCCATTGCAGATAACTATAAAATGCATAAAAGATCTGGGGATGAACCTCCCAAAACACATGAAAGACTTCTATAGCTTCAATTACAAAACTTCCTTAAAGAAATAAAGAACATCCTAAATGTTATTGTTGTTCAATCGTGTCTGACGCTTTGACTCCATCTGGGGTTTTCTTGGAAGAGATACTGGGGTGGTTTGCCATTTCCTTCTTCAGCTCATTTTACAGATGAGGAAACTGAGGCAAACAAGGTTGAGTGACTTGCCTAGGGTCACACAGCTAATAAGCGTCTGAGGGTGGGTCAGAACTCAGGAAAATGAGCCTTCCTGACTCCAGGCCCACAGTTCTATGGACTATGGTAACACCTAACTGCCTTGCATCCTTAATAGCTAGAAGAATATTCAGTGCTCATGGCTAGGTCGTGCCTATATAATAAAAATTACAGTGCTATCAAAGTTAATTTACCCTTTTAACACTATACCAATCAAATTATCAAAGGGATACAACTTGATATAGAACTTGATAAAATAATAACAAATTTCATTTGGAAAAACAAAAGATCCAGAATATCAAATGGTGAAAAGAAGTAAGGACAAAGTGGGGATTCCAGACCTCAAACTATATAATAAAGCAAGAGTCATCAAAACCATCTGGAAGTGGTTAAAGAAAAAAGGGAGAGGGAGCAGCTAGGTGGCGCAGAGGATAGAGCACTGGACCTGGAGTCAGGAGGACCTGAGTTCAAATCCGGCTGCAGGCACTTGACACTTAGTAGCTGTGTGGCCCTGGGCAAGTCACTTAGTCCCAATTGCCTTATCCTCCACCGCCCTCCCCTCTCCCCCCCCAAAAAGAAAAGAATAAAGGGAGAGGTGACAGGAGTAGAGCAGACAAAGGAGTCAGAAACCCTAGGAGTCGTTATAACATTGGGCTTTGTGACCTCGAAACTGCCGTGACAGTCTCCCCTTAAGGGACTCTGTAAGCTGCAGAATATACTTACGGAAAATGACTGCCAAGAATCTTCTTCAGAGGTTAGTACAGCTGATAATACTTCATCTACCATCAGCTTGTTTTTTTCTCCCTGACAACAAACCTCCCAAACAACATTTTGCCTGCCCTCTGGTATGTAAGTTGGCCTGCTCCCGGGGAGGGGGCACCCAAGGGACCCCTCCCTCACAAGGGCCCTTTGGAGCACACCCTCCCCTGCAGGAGGCGCGCACCCTCCCTTCCTGCCAGAGCACCTCCTTCTGCTGAATGGACCCATATCTCGGTGCTGCCCTCACGTGAATCATCCTCTAGGTAAATATGCATGCCCAGCCGAATGTCGGGAGCCCTTTTCCTCCTCATCCTCACAGCTTGCAATAAAGCTTTGCATTTGTACCGAGTTGTTTTACCCGAGGTTCTCAGCATCTGCTGTCATTAAGGGGTTGTTTTCCCAAGGGCTCTGGCTGGCCCACGGGTCTCTCCTTGGACGTAAAATGGGTACCTAGCCAACGACTTACCCTAAGGACAGCCACACCTATCCTGGGGGAACGTGGCCCTGTGAGCTCAGCTGTAGAAAGGGATGGTCAATAGGGGAACCTCCCATCCTAGGTACTAGGGTTGCAAGTACAAGGAATGAAACCATCTCCCCAAGCCTGCTGTTCTAATCAGGAGAGACAACCAGGGCCTATGAAACCCATCCAGAGATACAGCATGAATACAAACTATAATACAGTATAAACCGGAAAGAGAGCAACAATGTAACCCAGAAGCTTGGGACAGAGGGTGACCACACAGCAGAGCTGAAAGGGAGGGACAGTTAGGAGGGGGACAGGGGAAGGGAGGGCTTTCCAGGCAGGGGGAACGGCCATGGCAAAGACCTGGTGATGGGAGATGGAGTACGTTGTCTAAGGCATAGAGAGAAGACCGGGTTGGGGGGATTGCAGAAGGCAGATGCTAGCTGTAATAAATAATACTAACAATTAAGTAGCACCTACTATGTGCCAGGCACTGTACTAAGTGCTTCACAAATGTTATCTCATTTGATCCTCAGAACAACCCTGGGAGGAAGGTGCCATATGGCAGCCATGATTATATAGAGGAAGAGGTCCAATCACTGCCTTCAGGAAGTTTACAGTCTAACCACACACATGCTCACATGCACAAAGCATACCCCAAATAACTTGAAGGGTACTAGGAGCTGTGAGGCCAGGAAAGGACTCAGCCATTTGAGGGAGCTCTGAAGGACCCAGGGAGGTGTGCACTCCAGGCACAGAGTTCAAAGACAAGGAGGTGGGATGGAGGGTGTAAGGGAGGGCAAATGGGCCAGTCTGGCAGAGAGGCTGAGGGTGAGCAGCCATCCTAGGCTGGCAAGAGAGGACAAAGCCAGGCTGTAAAGGGCTTTCCCTGTCAAACGCTAGAGGCAATGATAGGGAGCCAGGGAGCCTTCTGCCCTGTAGGAGGGGTAAAGAATGGCTTTGGCAGCCGGGTGGCTGAAATGTTCAGTAAGAGGCTATTGCAATTGTGGGAGTGAGGCGATGAGACTTGGGCTAGGGTGGTACCAGGGTGAGTAGGGAGAAGGTGCAGATGCTAGAGATGGTGTGGGGGGAGGAACGGAAAAGCACCTGCACATAAATCCGAGGCCTCCAAGCGGGGGGTCCAAGAAGGAGGTGGTGCTCTCCACGGAAATAGGGGATTGCCTGTAGGATCTTTGATCAGGGCTTACAGGGTAGGGACTGGTTTGTGGAATTACTTTGTATCTGCCATGACTGGCACACAGTAGGCCCTCAATCATTGCTTGTCAAATGGATGCTGAAGAAGGAGGTGGGTGGGGAGAGAGGAAGGGAAGCGCCAGTATGTGGGAATGTGAAGGGCTCCGCAGTTGTGGATAAGCCAAGTTTGAAATAAGGGTGACAGTATCATCCCCACTTTACTGATGAAAAGATTCAGGCTGGAAGAGGTTAAAATAGGTGTTGAAGGGGTAGCTAGGTGGTGCAGTGGATACAGCACCTGGAGTCAGGAAGACCTGAGTTCAAAATCGATCTCAGACACATGATACTAGCTGTGTGACCCTAGGCAAGTCACTACTCCTGGCTTCTTTCCTCATTCACAGGGGGATTATGGGTATCTGAGAGGCTCGGGCCACAGAGCCAAGAGCCCTGGATTTGGCAACAGAGCTCTGGGTTCCGATCCTGGGGCTGCCCTTTACTGTGCCTGGGTGACCTTGGAAAAGGGGCTTCCCCTTCTGGTCTACAGTGAGGGGGGTCAGCCCAAAGGCCTCTGGGTCCCCTTTCAGTTCTCAACATTCCATAAGCCTCCTTCCCCGGCCCGGCCCAGGCAGACGTTACAGCAAACAGAGGAAGCAGCGTGTCCGTCCCTCTGGGTGCCCCTCCAGACTCACCTCCCCTCTCTCCTGAGAAGAAAAGAAATGTGCCAAGTGCGTTCCAGATTGGAAGTTCACTTACCCTTCCTACAGAGAGAGACCTGGGGGATGAAAAGGGCAGGCCTTTGGGTCACCCTCTGTGGAGGGCCTGAGAGTCCTCTGCGGACCTCCAGCAGGGGACCTTTGAGATCATTTCAGTCAACTCCCTTATTTTACAAAGAAGGAAACTGAGGCCCAGGGAACGGGAACATGGTCAGGCTTCCGTCTCCTGGCACTTAGGTAGTACAGTGGGCTGAGCACTGGGCCTCAGGTCAGGAAGACCTGAGTTCAGATCCAGCCTCAGACACATTAACTGTGTGAACCTAGGCAAGTCTGAGGCAAGACAGCCTTTGTCTGTCTCAGTTTCTTCATCTGTGAAGTGAGGATAATACCACTGACCTCCCAAGGTTCTTGTGACATGATAATTATAAAGTGCTTAGCGCAGTGCCAGGCACACAACGGGGACTTAAAGGATGCCTGTTTCTTCTTCTGTCAGGTCTGGGATCTCTTCCATTGCATTACCTTGCCTCAGAGGAAGGGCAGGGCAGGGCAGGGCAGGGCAGGGGATTGTAGGGGCTGCAGGGCCTATGGACAGACTCAGCCACTGGCCCTAGCTCTCTGCTTCAACCGCCCCAGAGGAAGGAAAGAGGATCAGAGCCTGTGGGCAGCCTCCGGACTCACGGGGCCATCAGGCTGGGGTCCTTTGGACCCAAGTCCATTCAGGCTCACCATGAGGCCTTTCTCGATTGCCTAACCAAGAAGCCAGAAGTAAATCATCTCTTCCGTTCGTGGGCCGGCCAGCTGACCGAAAATTCGTTCACAGCGGACCCCAGCTACTTCTGCTACTCCCAGACCCCCAGCCGGCTGGACCGACCGAAAGAACGAAGGGCGGGGAGGGGGCAGGTGCACAGGTGGGCGGAGGGCTACAGGGCCCTGATCCCGCCCCCTCCAAGGTGAGCGCGAGCTCCCGCCTCCCACCTCTCTCTCTCTGGGCCAGACCCCAGACCCTGGGGCGGGGTACTGTTTGGGGAAGCTGGGCCAGCAGCCACGCGCCGGGGCCCGGATCGCCCTGGGGCTGGGCTTGGGGGGCCCCCGGGCCGCTGCCATTGGCCTGCCGGGTTGGCAACGATTGGGAGAGGCCAATTGGAGAAGGAGGAGGATCGAGCCGAGGAGGGGAACGGGGGCCGCGTGGGGATGGGTCAGGGGCGAGGCCGCCCCCAACGCCCGCCGGGACTCGTGCAGCAGCCCGCTGCCTAAGCCTCCTGCACCGCCGCCCCGACAGCCACCTCCCTACCTCCCGCCCCGGCCCATGCCCCGCCCCGCGCGCGCCCAGCGCGTGGGGATGAAAAAGGGGGCCGGGAGGAGGACGCCTGGACAGCGCCCAAGCCCAAGGGGAGGGGAGGGGAGGGGAGGGGAGGGGAGGGGGGAGCAGGGCGGGAGCGCCCGCCCCAGCGGGGCTCGGCACGCTTGGCTCCAAGGGGGGAGGGCGCTGGGGCTCCATGTGCATTTAAAAACAAGACACCCGGGCCCCGGCCCGGAAAAGCGCCGCAACGACAGAGCCAGACCGCAAGCAGTAGAGCTCCCGACGGCCGCCAACAGCGCGCGCGGGACGCGAGAGCCCCACGCGCTGCCCTGAGGGGCGCTGCCACTTGCCTGCCCCTTCCATCGCACCACCCGGCCGTCCCGCCCGCCTGCTTCCCGCGGGCCCCAGCTGGGCGCTGCGTCTCTCCGCGTCCGGCCACAGCGGGTAGCCATCGTCCGCGAAGAAGGTGGCCTCGGCAGCCGTGGCCGGGCCCTCTGCGCAGACGGGCCAGATCGGACATGGACAACTGCGGAAGAGCGCGGAGCCAGCCGGCGCCCCCCGCGCGTCCTCTCGCCCGCAGCAGCCCCCTGGCCTCCGGCGGTCAGAGGCTGCAACCCTGTGCGGCCTCTGGTGCCTACTCTCCGTCCGGTACGGCGCCTCCCCACGCGTCCCTGAGGGCTGCCCGGCGGCGGCGGCCAGCGTCCCCGGAGCTGCTGCGCTGTAAGCGGCGGCCGGCTCCGGGGCCGGGGACGCCGGGCCCTCTGAGCCTGCAGCTGCAGCCTCAGCCTCCGCGGCAGCAGCCTCAGCCTCCGCGGCAGCAGCCCGGGCCCGACGCGAGCGCGGGGGTAGGAGCGGCGGCCGTGGCACGGCGCAACGAGCGGGAGCGCAATCGCGTCAAGCTGGTGAACCTGGGCTTCCAGACGCTGCGGCAGCACGTCCCCAACGGCGCAGCCAGCAAGAAGATGAGTAAGGTGGAGACCCTGCGCTCGGCCGTCGAGTACATCCGTGCCCTGCAGCAGCTGCTGGCGCGGCAAGACGCCGCGGGTGCCACTTTCCCCGAGAGCCTCCTGGGCGCGGGGGCCTCTGGCCCGGCAGGGTCCCCGCAGCCCCCCGGGGCTGGGGCCCCGTGCGGGGGCAGCGGGGGCCCCTGCCCCTATTCAGGCTCGTATGCGTCGGGCTCCTCCTCCTTCGACTCGTCGTCCCCTGGCCGAGAGGGCAGCTCGGTGCCAGGCTCCCCTCGCTCGCCGTACTCGTCAGACGAGAGCGGTTACGAGGGGGCGCTGAGCCCCGAGGAGCAGGAGCTGTTGGACTTCACCAGTTGGTTCGGGGGCTACTGAGAGGGCGTGTGCGCCGCCCCTCCTCCCCCCCCCCAGGTAACCAGGAGCTGTGGGCAGACGGAGACTCGGCCGCCGCCCCCTCTGATACCCCGCCCCCCACTCCCACACCCCGGCCCAACGCGCCCTGATTGCCCTGCACACACACATACGCGCGCGCATACACACACACACACGCATACGCACACGCATACACACACGCAAACACGCACACATACACACGCGCGCACACACACACGCATACGCACACACATACACACGCGCGCATACACACACACACGCACACACACACGCATACACACACGCGCATACACACGCGCGCACACACACGCGCATACGCACACACATACACACACGCGCACACACACACACACACACACACACACACACACACACACACGCCCCGGGCAGGAGAGCCTCAAAGAAGCCGTGGCTAGACCGGCCTTTGTTTGAGCCGGGCGATCGCCAAACTTCCTTTTGCCGGTTCCGTCGGCCCGGGGGGAGTGGGGTGCCCCCCCCCGGCTCCCCGCTTCTCCCAAACCGCTCCCTCGGGCTAAGAGCGCTGAAGGCGGGTGACTTTGCAATGCAAATGATCTGCGGAGGGAGGCCGAGACAGGAAGGTGCGCGGGGAGAGGCCCTGACTCACAGAAAAGCTGAGCCCAAGGTTGCCTTTGAAGCCCCCGCCTCCAGCTCCGGGCCCAGGCGGTGAAACGCCGAGTCAACAGTGCCGGTGAAACTGCCGAGCTAGTTGTTGGGAGCGGGGGAGGGGGCGGTCTGGCCCGGGCTGCACCCGCCGGCTCTGGGTGCCCTGCGGGAGGAGGGGGAGGAGAAGAGCCGCCTGCTTGGCTGGGGGGCCCTGGGGTGGGGCCGAGGCCGGCCCAGGAAGAACAACTGGTTCTGCCGGCTGCGCTTTATGGCGCCTGGGTTGTTCCCTCTCCTTTCCTAACCTCCCCCGACCCCCCGCAGCAGCACTGAATGCCGAGAGCACCCAGTCAGTACCTGAGGGCCTTCCTTGCTTCCCTACCTGTGAAGGAGCTGCAGAAAGCCTGACCTTGCTACCTGCCAAAGATTCACCCTGGCTGCTGGACGGCGAGGGACCCAGGAAGCCTGTGCTTTAAGCCCGGTCTGCCGGGGCCGGCCGCACACGGGGGGGGGGGGGGGGGAAGGTGGACAGGAAAGGGGACAGAGAAAGGTCGGCCTTGAGCGACAGTCTGGTGTACCTGGAGGCTTCCTTCTCTCTTCCTGCCCCCAACTTTCTATGTTAATATTTCAAGGGGGATGAGTGTAATCACCCTTGCCTCTCATTAGAGGGAAAGGGTTCTGAGAACAGTCTTTTTTTTTTTTTTTTAATGAGTGGAATTGAGTCCCAGAGAACGATGTCAAGATTTTGTGCCAACGAACTGGAGCTTGGGAAGCCCATAAACGTGATCGTGGAGGGGGCTTCCCTCCCCCGGAGGGGCTGCCCCCCCCCCCAAGCGCTCTGGCTCCTGCGGCAAGCTGACTGGCCTGGCCCTGGCTGCCTTCGATGAAGGCTGGATTGAAGGCACTGGGCAGATGACCTTGCCTGAGAGACTGTCTGCCCCGTACATAAGAATTACCCTATTTTATGGAAAGTGGATTTTATAAATAAAACAGAATCTATTTATAATATGACTGTAAAACTCAGTGCTGGCTCTGAAGGAGGAGTAGAAACTTTGTCCCGGGGCAGGAAAGGTGGACAGTCTCCCTTTGGTGCCCATCAGACAGATGGGAAAGCTGAGATGCTGAAGTGAGCCCTGGGGCCCTGTAGTAGGTGGAAGTGGGCTCCTCTTAAGCTTGGCCTAGGACAAGAGACTCCTAGCTCCCAGGAGGAGGTTGGCCAGCCCTCGCGGGAGGGGGGGGGAAGGCATGGGCACTTTCCGACCTGGACAGATGGCACAATACCAAGTCCAGGCTGAAAAGAATGGCCAGAGGGCCCCTGACCCCTTCCGTAGGATGGAGGGGAGGCGGGGCAGGGTAGGTATGAGGCCCTTCCCCTCCCCCAGCCCTGGCCAGGCTAACCCCCTCTCCCTCCCTCTAGCCTGATGAGTAGGCTAAGAAACTAGGCTGCCTTTGACGGTCCTGGAGCAGCTTTCCTTTGGGGAGGGGACAGGGCAGCTGCTAGCCAAGAAGCCCCAAGGCTGCTGACCCGGGAGGAGGCTGCTTGGTCCTTTCCCTGGACTCCAGCCTTGCCCGACGAGCTTTTGGGCCCAGCTACTGGAGGCTTTTCCGAGCAGTTCAACCTACCTCCCACCGCACGGTGTCTGGGGCCCGCCGACCAAGCGGCTGGAGTTAGGGCTGAGCTGGGGTGTTGCCGGCATAACCATTAGCAAGGAGCGCCCAGGAATCCTAGCCCCGGGCAGCGTCGGGAAGAGCCCCAGCAGGCTGAGGGCGGGGCGGGGCCGGCAGCCCAGCGGAGGAGGTTCTGCCCAAACCTCTCGGGTCGGCCGGGGCTCACACGCAGCTCTGGGCTGGGCCCCTGCAAGGGCACGGAGAATGAGCGGCCTTCTCGGCCCTTCTGCCCGACTCCTCCACGCGGGGAGCTGGCCAGCGCCCCTCACACGCTCTCCGCTATTGCTTTCTCGTCTCCGGGCCGAGTTCCCACCGAACTAAGTTCTCCGTCCATCTCACAACTCCGCTAGCCTCCTTGAGCTGGCCGTCCTGCAGACATCTGAGACTCGACACATCCAAAGCGGAATCCGTTTTCTGCCCCCCCCCCATCCTCCTCTCTTCCTCATTTCCCTATTACTGAGGAGCGAGCCACTGTCCTCTCAGGAAGCCAAGCTCCCAGCCCAATGTGTCCTCAGTGCCGCTCACCCTCCATACCCAATGGTCGCCGAGGTCTGTGCGCTCTGCCTTCGGAACGTCTCCCGCTAGGCTCGGCTCTCCCGGATCTTCCCACCTGCCTGGGCCGCTCTCCTCCCCTCCCTCTTGGAGTCTTCGGAGCCGGCTCGTTGGCTTCTCCCTGCCACAAGTCTCTCCCCACTCCAATTCCTCCTCGGTGGGCTGCCAACCCACTTATCCTCTTCAGGCCAGTAACCCTGGCCTCTCCCTGCTATTCCGTCTCTCCAGCTCCTCTGATTTTCTCTGGCTGTCCTGGCCTTGCCACATTCTCCCTGCCCACCCCTGCTTCCTGGCTTCCATGTTCCTCCAAGCCCCCTCCAAGGCCCCCTGCACAGGAAGCCTCCCTGTCTGTCTCAGCAGAAGACCTCGTGTTGGCCCGGTCTGTAGCTGCAGGTCGTCAGGTTGTCTGCTTTGTGGAGCTTTGAGGGCAGGCCCTGGCTTCTGCCTTTCTGTGTATCCCCAGTGCTTGGCCCGGTGCCCAGCACACAGTAGGTACTTAAGCAATGTTTACTAGCTGACAACCCCACCCCAGGTGGTCTTGCTCTCCTCCTCCCCCTCCTCAGACTTCTCCTATCTTTTTGCTCCCAGAATTCCTTATCCGTCGTGAACTCATTCAACAGGCATTTATTAAGCACCTACTCAGTACCAGGCCCAGGGCTTTGTGCCGAATGGTGGTGAGGACCCAAAGAATGTCCTGGAAGTGTTTTCATTTCAGAGTCAACAGGAGAGGTGGGCTGGAATCCTGCAAGGCCACAGAATGGAGAGAGTGAAAAGATGACAAGTGTCTCCCACCAGGGCCCGGGCCGGGACTGGGATTTCACTGATTGGAAGCATCTCCAAGATGAAGGAATTTGAATTGGGCACCCCTCTTCCAGGCTTGCTCTGTGTCCTACAGCTCCATCGTCACCCTACCCCCCTCCTCTATCTCCTCTTTCTCTCTCTCTCTTTCTGTCTCTCTGTCTCTCCATCTCTGTCTCTGTGTGTCTCTCTGTATCTCCCCCGTCTCTCTGTCTCTGTCTCTCCTGTGTCTATCACTAAAGACCTGAGGCTGGGGTCAGGCCATAGTCCACTTCTCTCCCAGCTCTCTCTTGTGGAGAGAGCATCTTTCTAATGTGCTTCCTGAGTCTTACAGTCTGATGGAGGTAGCATCTTCACTATTCTTGCCACTTAGATCTCTTACAAATCTGGGGAACCAGAACAAGGCAGGTGTAACTCTAACCAAGAGCCATAGTGTGTGACCCACATGACACCTGGGGATGGGCAGCCTGGCTCAGGACAGATTGCTGGGGCCTGGACAGGAATCATCATACAGGCATTCAACCAATCGGCCTTGGTTTCAGAGAGTCTGGGCTTCCAAACCTGCCTCTGTGACACTGGGCAAGAGATGGATGCTCCCCAAGCCTCAGTTCCCACATCTGGAAAATGGGAGCAATAATGCTTGAGGAGGGGTGGCATGGAGCACCAATGTAAATGAATTTCTCTGGAATTCCGTTTCCTAATCTGTAAGATGAGGGAGTTGGACACAGCCATCTCTAAAGATCCCTCTCAGATGTAAACTCTAGGATTCTGATAGGTGGGGTAGGGCTTCAGCTGGGCCTGTCTAGATTGAGGGACCGGAGCCAGGCAGGTGAAATGTAGGGTGGTGAATGACATCCCAGCCCCAGGGAAGCCCCAACTCAATTGGACCGAATTGATTTAGAGCTGGCATAGACAAGGATTAAGCCAGACCTTTGTACTTCTACGAAGAAAGGGTTTGCGAACTTGACCCCTGAACAAGATTGCAGGGGAATGTTTAAGCTCCTGAAGAAAGCAAACTTCATTCAAGTCCTCAGGACACTTTAGAAGTGCCCAAAGCCTTTGCTAAATGTGGGTATTATCTATTTCTTAAAGCAGATCCTTCCAAGACTTCCATCTTGTTAGCCCCAAAGGGACTTAGAGGTGTGAAAAGGTTGTTGTGTGTTTTTTAATCATATTTTTCTCTACAAATATTCAGGACTTTCAACCTGTCATTAATTCTGATCCAATGCTTTCGCCAACATTAGTTTAGGAGACATCTACTCGGTGTGGTCGAGGGAGAGAGTGCTGGATTTGGAGTCAAGACCTGAATTCAAATCCTGCTTCAGATACTTACTAGCCTCATCCTCTACTCTCTCTCCACCTCAGGTTCCTCGTCTGTAAAATGGGCACAATGGCTCCTACCTCACGGGGCTGTTGGGAGGCTCAAGTACCTAAAGATGCCCCGTAAATGAGAGCTGTTACTATTATTTATTCCTAACAAACGTGGTGTGATTGCCGTCCTGCGCTGCCCGGGACGCAGGCTTGGAGGTGAGACCTCCACGGGTGATGGGTTGTCTCGGCCCAGCCTGAGTGCACAGGAGGATGTGGAGGTCAGAGAAGCTGGCATGGTCTTGGGCTGGGTTTCACAACAGAGTGTCCCAGGTCAGGGAGGGATGGGCCCCCCATGCAGTGCCCTGCTCAGACCATGGGGGGAGGGGCCACAGTGTAGCAAGGCCATCAAGGGCCTGGACAGGGCCCAGCAGGGCAGCCAGGGCCTCCGAGTGGAGATGGGGAGGGGTCTGGAGAGGCAGGGGCGAAGAGGCAAACGCTGTTCTCTAGGACTGGAAGTGGGGGAGGGGGTTTGTCCCGAGCAGTGGGGTGGGGGGTTAGAATTCAAAGAGGTGAATTTAGACGGGAAGTCAAGAAAACTTCCTGAGACTTGGTGCCTCCCAGACGTGGGACGGGCTGCCTTCGCAGGTAGTGAGCACCTGGGCACTGGCAGCCTGCAGAGGAAGGCTGGATGCCCACCTGGTAGAGGGGCACTTGGCATGAGCTGGGCTGGATGCCTTCAGAGAATCCTTCAGCCACCGGACTTTGCAGCGGGAATCTCAATTCGACTTCCTCCTCCTGGGAGGGGCAGAGAAAGGCACTGCCCAGCCCTCCCCCAGTGTCCCCGGGACCCCAGCCCAATGTGATAGCCCCTGTTTCCTCCTACTCTTGTTCAGGCCCTGGTGGAGCTTGGAGCTACTGTCAGTGCAAGCGCATGACGCCCTCGCCCCAGGGCCCCTGGGTACCTTGACAAAATATAAATAAACTCAAATTACATAAAACAGGACAACATGCCCTAACAACTGTCCCTGAGCCAGCAGGGAGAGAAACGCAGATTGCAGCCCGAAGGAAAAGGAGGGAGCCATGTGAGCTCTGCTCTGGCTCCCCACAGAGCCCCCGAGTGACCTGGAAATCCTAGAGCAAAGCGGCCTGCCTAGAAACAGAAATGTACCTGGGCGACGCTGGGTGGTCCCTTCCCTCTGGACTACCTCAGGTCTTCCTCTGTGAAACAAGGGAAGCCCCTGCCAGCTCTAAGTCCTGGGGCCCCGTGATCTCTACGACCCAAAGCTGCCTAATTGAGAAGGGGGAGGGCTGCCTTACATCGTGGTTTCCAGGAACCATTCCTCAGATGGGCAAGTGTGGGTCTTGGTGGGGGAGGGGTAGGAAGGGGGGGGTGTGGTGGTGGTGGGGAGTTACCTGGTGAATCTAGGCTGCAAATAGAGTCGAAATGTAAAATATATAAGACAGTGCCTTGTGGAGTGTCTGGTCTTGGTAAAGTCGGGGCTAGGGGCGGGAAGTGACGGAGACAGACAGAGACAGAGAAGACATTTAGAACAGAGACCCCAGCAGGACAGACTGCATGAGACGGACTCAACTCAAGAAATAGGAGGAAGCCAGAGAAGGACGAAGGCTGTGACTTCTCCAAATAGAACAGAGTGGTAGGCAACGGGCTGCTCGTGCACTCCTCCTTCCCCCTCAAATCCCTTGTGCCCTGGTCCCCAGCCCCCGTTGCCCCCACAGGTCTGCCGGCTCTGCGCCTACTCCTGAGCTGCTGAAATGTGGAGAGAAGCCCTTCTGTGAAGCAATGAAGAGGCTGGGGGCATCAGAGGGCATTGGGAGAAATGTGTCCTGAGGAGAGACTGAAAAGCCAGTGCCAACCGAGGCTGCAGCTCTGGCTGGAAAAGGTTGGTGGCGCTCACTTTGGGTTCCTCCAAAGAATCACAACCTCTCCGAGCTGGGCAGGACTCAGAGGATAAAGAGGCAGTTTACCCCAGACCTAAGCAAGAATCCCCCTCGCAGCCCACTGGGTACGTGGTCATTCAGCCAGTTCCTTCAGTGGGGGAGAGGCTACCGCTTCTTGAGGCAGCCCCTTCCACACTGGGAGAACTTTCATTGCTCCGAAGTTCTTCCTGACCACCAGCCTCAACTGGCCTCTTCGCAAACACACACACACACACACACACACACACTGATTCTGGTTCTGCTTTCTGGGACCAAGAACATGGCTAATACATAAAGGCTTATTTATCTCTTCTTTATGACAGTCCTTCATATATTTAAAGACAGCTGCCAGTCATGACCCCCTGGAACCCCTCTTCTCCACGTTAAACATCCTTGGTTCCTTCAGCTGAATTCTCTCTTCAAAAATCAAAGTAGAAGTAGTTCAGGTATTACAGAGTTTTATTCCATACGTTATTTTTCTTGAGAATGTTAATCAAGAATCAACAAGTCCTTACTATGTGCCAGGCACTGTGCTAAGCTCTGGGGACACAAAATAAGTCCCTTCCTACAAGGAGCTCATTGGGAGGGGCACCATGCAGTGAAGGACATACACCCAAGACCTATACAGGGTCAGTGAGAGGGAATTCAAGATGGGAAGATGATAGAGTCAAGAACCGTCTCCCGCAGAAATCAGGGTTTAAGGGGCAGCTAGGTGGCGCAGTGGATAGAGCACCGGCCCTGGAGTCAGGAGGACCTGAGTTCAAATACGGCCTCAGACACTAGACACTCACTAGCTATGTGACCCTGGACAAGTCACTTAACCCCAATTGCCTAAAAATAAAAAAAAAAATTAAAAAAAGAAATCAGGGTTTGAGTTGAGTCTTGAAGGGAAACAGAGAAGTCGGGAGAAGAGGAGGGAGATCCTTCCAGGCATGGGGACAGGCAGGGAAAGGGCAGAACAGAGCCGAGAGATCATCGCCATGGTGGGAACCTGTGCTAAAATGGTGACAGTGTTCTAGAAGAGATGGTCATTGTTTCTTTAAAAAAATGTTTTTAAATAAATTACATGGAACAACTATGCTCTTGAGTTCAGATAATTCTGAGGTCATTGAGTGCTTAATGCTCAAGGAAAGCTTACTGAAGGAGATACTCCTTCAGCTGAGTCTTGAAGGTTGAAGGAATCACAGGGAGAAGCTCAAGATTGAGCCAAAGCATGGGTATTTTCCATGGCTCTGACCTGAAAAAGCACTTCCCTCTCCTCCCCTCCCCTCCCTTCCCCCTCCTCCTGTCAGGGACGGTGTTACCAGCTCTCATTACTTCAGTTATCATCCCTATGACTCCCAAACCCATATCTCTAGCCCATCTCTCTCCTGATGGTCTGGCAGCACCAGCTCTTTGGTGGACAACTACACTTGGATGTCTCGTTCCATTGCCATCTCACACTGAGCATGTGCAGAACACCTCCTCATCTTTCCCCCTACACCTACCATTCTTCCCAGCTTCCCCATTTTCTCTGAGGGCATCGCTGTAACTTTGGTCGCTCAGCTTTGTACCCTTGGGATCTCCCTAACTCTTCCCTGTCCTTCGTCTCTGCTAGTCAACCAGCTGCCAAGTTCCTGTCCCCATCTCTCTCTTCTCTTCCCGCATTTCTCCCTTCCACACAGCTACCTCTGCAGGTCAGGCCCTCGCTTCTTCTTCCTTGGATTACTGTAATGACCCCATCTTTGGGCCTATCTTCCAAAAGCAAAAGTCTGACCCCATCCCACCCTTGCTCGAGAGCCCACAAGTGCTTTATCTAGGACACACTACAAACTTCTCAGCTGCTCATTTAAAGTCCTGGGTCCTGCCTGCGTTTCAAGTCTTCTTCATGAGATTTGCCTTCACACATTCTAATTTCCAGACAAACTGGCCTACGTTTTCCTCCTCGAATTCCGAATTCCATTGCTGGAAACAGTACTCACCCCTTCCCCAGAATCAGTCCTGGCTTACCTCAAGGCCCATCTCAGCTGTTCCCTTCCTGACCTTCTCAGGTGTTAGTGCTCTCTTTCTCCTCAAACGAGCTCTCAGATTTACTTGTATATTATTTTGTGTTTTGTATGTTTTACTCTCCAGTAAAATGGAAGCTCCTTGAGGATAGGAATTATCTCATTTTTCCTTTGTGTGACCATTGCCTAGAATGGGGTCTGGCACATTGCGGATGCTTAACAAATGTTTCCATCATGGAGGAGAGGTCCATCAATGGGGGAATAGTTGGACGAGTTCTGGCATATGAATGTGATGGAGTACTATCGTGCTATCAGAAATGATGAGGTAGATGGTTTCAGAGAAGCCTGGGAAGGCTTACATGAACTGATAGAAAGTGAAGTGAGCAGAACCAGGAGAACATTGTTCATACTAATAGCAACATTGTAACAATGATCAAACTTGAAAAACCTAGCTATTCTGATCAATACAATGGCCCAAGACAATTTCAAGGGACCCATGATGAAAAACGCTCTTTACCTCCAGAGAGGGAACTGATGAATTCTGAGTGCAGTTTATTGAAACAAACATTTTTCACCTTTTTATTTTCTTGCTTCCTCTCCCCAACATGGCTAATACATAAATTCACATATACAATTGATATCATATTGCTTGCCTTCTCAATGGTTGGGGGAGGGCTGGAGGGAGGGAGAGAATTTGGAACTCAAAATTTTAAAAAATGAATGTTGAAAATAAATGAATAATTTTTAAAAGAAATTATTCCATCAACTAGTCAACCAGCAAGCCTTTATGAAGCACCTATTAGGTGTTATATACTGTATTAAGTGCTGAGGATGCAAAGACAGAAATGAAACCATCCCCTCTTCCAAGGAATTCTCTATTGGAGGCAAGAGAATGTGCACGTACAAGTACATGCAAAATAAATACAAAATGATGGAGGGGGTGGCTTCATGCATGTGGGATGAGCTTTGGAGGACACCAGGGATTTCCAAGAGGTGGGAGTGACTCTCAGATCTCCAATCTAGCCCTAGAAGGGCTTATATTTAAAGCTGAAAGTATTTGGAATCTACTAGAATGTATTGAGGTGGGGGTTACATAATCTAGAGATCTTGGGAGCTGTCTTCACAGATATGATCACTGAACCCTTAGGAGCCAATGAGGTCACAAAGCAGGAGAGTAGAGAGAGAAGAGGAGGATTGCAGGAAAGAGCCCCGGGACACCCACAAGTTCTGGTTTCCCTTCACTTTGACGGGACTGGGAGCTTCTGTGGGGAATTGCCCAGTTTACCAGGGCAGACGGGTGTCTGTATAATTTAGTGACTTAGCTGCCTGAGGACACCGAGGGGCTACATTTTGCCCCAGGTCACACTGCAGTGTGAAACAGAGGAGCCTCTATCTACTAGCACACGTCGTCTCTCCTGAGCAGGGATGACATCATGGAAGAGAAGGAGGGGGGAGCAATGCTGTGGAAACCCAGAAAGGAGGAGGTCAGAGGCTGCAGAGACCTCAAGAGGATGAGTGTTTGGGAAAGACCGAGGGATATGGTGATTCCGAAGCTGCAGGTAACTTTGAAGGGAGCAGAGGAGGCTGGGGGGGAGGCTGGAAGCCAGCAAGGCTCCAGAAGGGAGTCGAGGTGACAGGTGGAAAATGCCTTTTCTGGAAGCTCGCCTGTCAAAGGGCAGAGAGACAGAGGAAAGTGACCTGAGATCTAGCTCAGTGGCAGGACCTAGTGAGGTTGGTTTCGTTTGGTCTGTGATCGTATGTTTTTTATGATGGAAGAGACTTTGTAAGCAGCAAGGAAGGAATCAGTAGATGGCAGATACTGAGGAAGAGAGACAGAGGCAGAGACAGAGAGAAGGATTAAGAGGGCAATCAGCTGGAACTAGAGTACACAGGTAGAGAGGATGGTCTTGGTAAGGAACGGGCCACCTCTTCATCAGACATTGGAGGTGCTATAACAAATTGAAAGTACAGTTTGGAGGGGCAGCCAAGAGGCCCAGTGGATAGAGCACTGGCTCTGGATTCAGGAGGACCTGCGTTCAAATCCAGCCTCAGACACGTAACACTGAACTAGCTGTGTGACCCTGGGCAAGTCACTTAACCCCATTGCGTAGCCCCCTCCCCCCCAAAAAAGAAAGTACGGGTTGGGATTGCGTTGTAAGGGATTTGAAAGCTAAACAGAGGAGTTTATTTATTTTTTTTAATCTTAGCTGTCATTGGCAGCCAGTGAAGTTTCTAGAGCAGGCGGTGACACAATCAGATTTTCACTTAAGGAAGCTACCTGGCAACTGAGTGTGGTATGGACTTGAAGCAAGCAGAGCACAGCCCCGGGGTGCTAGGTATTGGAAGACTGAGAAGGTAGGAAGTGTCTGTGTTAGGAAGGCTTTCCACAAGGCTTTTATCTTGGAGGTAATGGGCAGCCACGGGGCATTTATGGAGCAGGAGAGTGACCTGGTCAGACCACTCCCCCTGGCAGCTGTGTGGAGACTGGATCGGGAAGGGACGGCATCCAGGCAGTCTGTGGGCCATTGCCATAGTCCAGGCAGGAGGAGACAAAGGTCTGCACTGATTGTGCTGGAGCGGACGGCTCGTTTCGGGGGCAGTCTCTTAGTCTAGTGCGGGATGGACCTGACATACATCTGAGGTGCTTTCCGGCTTGTCCTGGATACTGGGGTTTCTGGGGGCGGTAGCTTTTACAACATGCAGATGGCACAGAGCCCTTCCCCATTCTCTCCTCTGGGCCCCCCACTGGAGATTGTGGGCTTGCCACATGCTGCCCACTGGGAGAAGAACAGCTTGGGATTGCGGGCGGCCGCTGCCCATCACCGTACCTGCCCTAGCCCCGCGTGCTCATGGACCCCTCTACGGGCTGCACCTCCTGGTGCAGACGGGAATCCTCGTCCACTCATTGGGTTGTCCTAGCGTGGGTGGTGAGACTGACCGCCTCTGGGGGGCTGACTATGGCCTCGTGGCATGCTGGGCCTTGATGCCATCTGCACAATGGGGTGGGAGGCACTGAGTCCAGCACTCTCCTTGGTTTTTTTCCTCCTGTCCTTCTGATCTGGGAAGAGCATTCAGTCTGCTGTCTTGGAAAGAATGTTGACTGTAACCAGGCTGAGTCAAACCCTGGTTTTCCTTCTGATCATGGGCAACTGTGCCCCCTCCCCGGGCCTCAGTTTCCTCCCCTTCTTTCCGTGTTCTTCCTTTTACAATAAAGGGTCAGAGCAGAGGTCTCCCCGAGCTCTAGGCCCTGTGAAGGGGGTCTGTGTGGAGGGTTTGATGGAATGAGCCAGTGGGAGGAAAGCCCAGTTGGGCTGGGAGGCAGGCATGCATGTGGCTGGGTGCCAGCCTGTGTGTGTGTGTGGTGGGGCAGGCCCTCGCAGGAGGGTGGGGTGAGGCCCTGATCAGTCACCCCTGGCAGCATTAGATGCTTTGAACTTTCCCAAGAAGAGGAGGAAACCCTCTGGTTTCTGGGGGCTCAGGAAGTAGGTGATGTTTGTGTTTGGGGACCCCCTCTCTTCCTCACATCCTGTCCTCAATCCCACCCCCACCTGACCCCAACCTTAACCCTGATTCCCCAGGGGAAGGATCTAGAAGGCCACATGTGGCCTTGAGGCCGCAGGTTCCCCACCCCTGAAGACCCCTTTCCAGAGGACAGTGGAGCTTGGCTTAGAGAGCCTCTGGTGGGGAGGGGGAGTGGGTGTCCCATGGGCTGACAGGAGGAGTGACTGAGGTCAGAGGTTTTCCTGGGGTTAGGGACAACGGGAGAGGCCTTGGGGACAAGACCAGAGAGTGGGGGAAGGGGCCCAGAGCTGGAGCTGCCTGACAAAGGAGCCCAGAGCGGTGGGATTGGAGGCAGGTGACGCCTTCTGGTCATCTCACCCCTCCCCTCGTTGTGCCAGGGAGAGCTGAGGCCCAGCCTGGCTGAGGGGCCCAAGCAGGCCTGAATGCTCAGCTCAGCTCTGCCAGGCTGGGGTCTCTGAGGGTCCAGAATCGCCCGTCACCAGGGCCGAATGCTGAGACAGCCTCACGGAGAGGGGAGCGCTTGGGAGTCACTCTGGAATCAGGAAAGCTGGTTAAGGTTCTGCCTCCAGCACTGGCTAGTTGTGTTACCTTAGGCAAGTCACCTTCCCTCGCCCCCTACCCCCGACTCAGTTTCCTCATCCGTAAAATAGGGATCTTTGTATCACCTACATTACAAGGTGCTTATACAGAAACACTTTGTAAACTGTCTGGACCATTCTTATCTCCTGACCTTGTCCATACAGGGGGCAGTGGAGTCCGTCTGGGGTCTGCTTAAACTTGAATCCAAGTTTTGGATTCCTCTGACCCCAGCCCACCCCCTTTGTTTTCAGTGTTCCACTCAGGCCCTTGAATCTTCTTAGGTTCTCAGCCTCTGAAGGGGAATCAAGAAGGGCTGAGTGGGCTGGGCAGTCTGGGTAGCCTGGGCCTGTTCTGGGTAGCCCCAGGGAGTAGACCTCTCAGAACCAGCCATCCTTCAAAGGGCTGCTATTGGAGGTGGAGGGGTGAATCTGGGGAGGAGGGGAGCTGGGAGAGAAGGATCCCGGACAGAGGTGAGGAAGAGGAGGAGGAGTGGGGGGAGGGGGAGGGGAGAGGAGGGGGAGGAGGAGGAGGAGGGGGAAGGAGGGGGAGGGAGAGGAACCCTTGCTGCCAACACCCCTCCCCCAGCAGGTGCAGGGTACGGAGCCACATGCCCTTCTGTCTGTCCCCTTCCCTCCCCCCAGGGTCCCCAGGGCTGCTTCGGAGCCCCTTGACCCATCCCTCTGCCTCCTGAGGGGTCCTGTTGTCCACCTCTACCCTCAACTGCCGCCAGTGACCAGTGGGGCCAATCAATCAGCCCCAGGCCCTGGGTGCTGCAGGGCCCTTGGGGTAAATCCAAACCTGGCTTTGCCCCCAGCGGCCAGGCCCCCTGCAGGGAGCAGCCTGGCCTGCCCAGGGAAGAGCCAGCTACTCAGGGGCCCCCAGCTGGGCTGGGCCTTTCCTATGGAAATGCGGGGCTTTTCGGTGGCTCTCTGGCCAGAGCTCAGGCACTTGCCCAGCATGCCATGTTGTGGCGTGGCCAGACTCCACATGCTGAGGCGGCCAGGGTTAGTCACACAGACATGCACACTCACACACATCTATATCCAGGGCTGCCCATACAATCATGGATATACCTATGTGCAATACATACTCACCACATGGATCAGGGATGTGCGCACACAAGCATGTGTGGCTAAGTTGACTGTCCATCCATAAATTCATCCCTCTATAAATCACAATGGCTTCAACAACCATGCATACACACCAACATGCCTACACAGGCATCTAAGGGTGCATGACAAACATACAAAGACTGCAGAAGTTCTACAATACATACATACATACACAGACATGACACGTGTGTGTCTCGCTAGGCTCACAGTGTAGACAGGTATAATAGGGGTAGAACATGTACCCGCGTGCATATACGCATGTAATGTGTGAGGGTTTCACAGCATATGCATGTACATGACACCTGCATGTCTCGCTAGGGTCACAGTGTACACAGGTATCATAGGGATAGAACACACACATGCCCACTTGCATGCAGGTGTAGCAAGGGTCTCACAGTACATGCATACACAAGACACATGCATGTAACTGGGGTTACATATTCACACATTCGTATGTAGCTGGGTCATAATATATGGACATACACACATGCATATCCACACACATGCACACACATGTGCCTTTAGGCGCGCACACACACATACATGTACAGCTGCCATCCCAAGTACAGAGCCGTTGTTGGGTGACAAGCTCATGCGTGGGTGTGGGACTGCCATTTTGCCCACTGGACCCAGAGCAGGGGAAGAGGCAGAAGGATGGGGGCAGGATGCTCCCAGGCCTCCCCGGTCTGACTCTAAGGCCCAGGAGCTGGGCGATGCCCCCTCCCCTCCCCCAATGCCTTCCCTGGCCCTGGTCCCCTTGCCGGGAGCTCCACCATTAGGGGTGGCTTCCCCAGTGGACCCATGGCCCTGTTGAAAGCCTTTCTGATCTTACTACCTGCAAACACACACACGTGAATCTATGATGGAGTTACAACGTTATGCTGCAGGGATGTACACATGGATGTGTGTGTTCCTACAAGTTGTCATTCAGCCTTTACTTGAAAACTTCCAGTAATGGGGAGCTCACTACCTCACGAGATCCCAAGGGGAAAGGGCTTCAGAGTAGAGAGTTCTGAACAAAAGCAAAGGCAGAATTTAGAAGTGAGGAGTGACCCCACAGGGATCCGGTGTTTTGTGGAAGGAGGGCAGCCAGGAGAGCCCAAAGCTGAGCCACAAAGGAAATTCAAATCAGAGACAAATATTTGAGGTTCAGAACCCAGCCCTCATTTGGATATTAATTGGATTCCGTTTGGGAATTTGCATGCCTATCAATGAGGCTGGCGGCGGGGATGCCGGGCGTGGCCAAAGCTGCCAGCTCATAGGCAAATGAGAGGGTGGGGCAGCAAGAAGGGGAGGGGGGCCAGCAAGGGTTGGGGCAGATACCAAGGTGGCCTTTCAGCTTTTCACTGCCCTGGCCGAGCTGGCCTAGAGAGATCAGGGAGCACTCTGGGCCCCTGCCTTTTGAGTGATGAGGTGGCAAGTGGGGAAGCCTGGGAGGGAAGGGGCACTGTTGGGGGGGTCTCAGGCAGCCTGACGGGCCTGGGAGGAGGGGGAGGGGGAGGGGGAGGGGGCGGAGGAGGAGGCCTCTGCTCGGGCCTGGGGGGCGGACTGGAGGGGATAGATTCTTACACCAGATTCTAGGGTTTTGTGATTCTGGTCTATGCCAAGGGGCCTGAGGACAGATGGAGGTGGGGGGCACCTGCTCTGATGTCAGGACGACCCCAAGGCCTGGACCTACTCCAGGAGCCGGTGTGGACGAGCTTGTGTGGATAAGCCGTGTCCTAAGAGGGCTGAAGAGGGGGCCGCCGAGGCAGAGACTGGGCAGACGGCTGAACTGCTTCACACCCCTAGCACACCTGTCTTGAAGCCCTCATAAAGATTACAGGAGTCTTTCACCATGCGTGTGGAGATTGGGCCTGAGGGGATTTGTGGGGTGCCCATCTGTTCCCCCCCCTCCTCTTGGCTGCCTTGCAAGATCAAGGGTGGGAGAGATAGGATGGTGGAGTAGGGGTGTGTGGCGACTCATTGACCAGGATGGAGATTACCTGGGCCTTCTGATACAGGGGACCTTTGTCCTAAGCAGTCTGCCTGAGCAGGGGGCCAGAGACCTGGGAGCTGGGGGGCCGGGGCCTGAGCAGGGAGAGGCCAGGGATCTGGTCCCGGGAGGGAAGTCTGACAGGTGGCTGGCCACCTCTTTAGTCACTTCTGGGGAGGGCTCTTTCCCTGCAAGTTCCAACCACCTTCACCCTCAACTTCCAGGGGATACCCCATCTACGGTTAGCCTTCTTCACTTCCACCCCTGGACCTGACCAGCAGTTAGGAGACAGCGCAGGGCAGAGGAAAGAGCTGGATTTGGAATCTGCTCTACCCCTTCCTGCCCACCTGGTGATGTCTCAACTCCACACTACCAGATAACGGGCAGAGAGGCCAGTGAGGAGCCCTGACTTGCTGGGGGCCTGGACTGTCTGGGTGACATTGGATAAATTGAGGGGGTCCAAACATAAAGGACGTGAAAATGCAAACAAGAAAAGGGTGGCTTGCAGCTTTTTTAACTTTTGTTTTTATGATGAACTTTCCATAGAAAGTGCTAACAGTCTGGAAGGGGGCTGGAGGGATGGGAGAGAACAGAGTTCTGAAAAGAAAAGAAAACTCCATTTTCCAAAGCGCCAACAGCTTGATGTGAGCTGGCAGCAGAGGATGGGGCATCGAGGAGCCCTCGTGGGCAGAAGGGACCTGGGGGAGGCGCTGGCAGGTGCTCCCGGGGCAAGCTGGCCCTCCATCCTTGGGGTGGGGGGCTGGCAGGGAGCCCATCCAGGCCAGAAGGCATCTTGAGGCAGAAGCTGTCATCTGTGGAGAGGAGGCTGAGGCAGGGGTCGTCTGAGAGTTGCGATGATGATTTGGGGAGACATTGGCCTTTTTCTCTAGCCTAGGGTCTTGAGAGGTGGCGTAGATCACACGGTCTATCCTTCATCAACAGTCAAATGGCCAAGTCCCTCATGTATCTCGACCTCTTTCCCATCTGTATGATGGGGGAGGGGTAGGATTCAATGAGATGTTCTCTAAGGGATCTCCTAGCTCTAATACACTTTCTGTATGCCAAGTCCTCAGTTTACCCATCTGTATAATGGGGGGCAGGATTCAATGAGCTGTTCTCTAAGGCATCTCCTAGCTCTAATACACTTTCTGTATGCCAAGTCCTCAGTCCACCCATCTGTAAAATGAGAGGGTCTAGACTCAGCTGTCTCTAAGCTTCCTCCCAGCTCTGCTACCCCAGTTCTGTGAGGCTAACATAGATCCCTCCCTCCAACACAGACCCCTCACTTAGGCAGCCCTTCTCCCCTTCCCCCAAGTTCTGGGTGCCCATCCCTGGGCTTGGCTGTGCTGTGGGGAGAGGGGAGAGAGGAGAGAAGAGAGAGAGGCCCGGGCTCTTGGCCTCAGGCATCAGCCAGCTGAGACCCCTCCTACCTGTACCCAAGCTCCTTGTTCCCTGACCAGGTCTCTCTCCCCCTGTCTCTGACTCTGGCTCTCTCAGCCTTCCTCCCCTTCCCCCTTTCCCCTCTTTTTCTCTGTTTTGCTTCTCATTCACCCCTTTCCCCAGTGGTTCACACCTGGTATACTAGCCCCCATGGGTGGATGCCCCCCTTCCCATCCCCTTCCTCAGCTGTGTGCTCTGGGCCCAGCCTGCTGCCCCAGCCCTGCCATGTTCTCTCCCCATCCTTCCCTTTCTCCCTCCCCCTGCCTAGTCAGGATCAGGTTTGACCCGTTCAGAAGCTGGCCCTGCCTGCGGCGCCCAAGCCTGGCCTCAGGTTCCACTTGTCTACCGTTTCTGCTTCATTGCCTTTGAACGGCCTGGCTGCCCATCCTCCCTCCCTACTCCTGCCCCAGCCCCATCCTTTCTCCTCCTGCCCCCCGGGGCTGGGCTTTTGCTGGTACAGGGCAGGAGGGCTCCTCACCACACACATGCCCACACCTCTGAGGCAGGATCAGGGAAGGGGCAGGGACAGGCCGGGGCCAGCCAGCCCTGGGGCTCCTCCCTTGGGGAGGGATGAGGGGTCCCTGAACACCAGTCATTAGCTCCCTGCCCCTGGGCTAAGACACCCCCAGCCACCGAGGCCCACCAAGACACACCCAAATGCGCAGCAGACGACAGGCATGGTTTGGATAGACTTACATACAAACCCACGTGCCCACAAGCAGAGGCCCCCACTCCTGCTCCCTGGGCCCCCTGGGCAGTGGGGATGAAGGGAGCTCTGTGCTGAGCCATGGCCAGGCTCCCCTGACCCCCCACTTCCTCCAGGCCTCTCCACAGGGCTCATTCCCTGGGGACAGAGGGCACATCAGAGCCATTGTCTCCATCCCTGAGGTAAGAAAAATGAAACTTAGAATTTGAACTCAGGTCTCCCGGCTCCCAATGCATTCCATACCCTTCCAGGAGGACAAAAGCAGACCCAGTGTCCCAGGCTCCCAACCTGCATACTCCTGGGCTCCAGGCCGGCTCTCACCCCGCCCTGTCCCCCATGGCCCAGAGGCTGGCAAATTCACCTTCCCCACATCCCTTGGAAACGACCCCTTTCTCTCCTCTGATACAGCCCCTACCTGGCACAGACCTTCACCCCCTCACTGCTGGATGACTGCAATCGCTGCTGGGAGGGTCTGCCTGCCCCAAGCCCTCCCCCCCACCCAGACCATCCTCCACTCAGCTGTCAAAGTGATGTCCCCACAGCCCAGGTCTGACTATGGGTCACCCTCTCCTCAATAAGTGGGTCCCCCAGCTCCCTATGGCCCCAAAGGCAGATGAAATTCAGTTTTATGCTGATAGTAACAATCCAAAGCGCTTTTATGATGCCCTGGAGGCTATTTACGAGCCAAAGACCTTTGGTGCATCTCAACTCCTCGGTGCTGATGGAGCCACATTGATTAGCGATAAGGACCCGATCCTGGAGGGATGGACTGGACACTTCTACAGTGTTCTCAATAGATCGTCATCAATCAATGCTGAAGCCATTGACTGTATATCTCAGGTTGAAGTCAGTCCCTCCCTGAGCTGAAGTTCCAACAGAAGAAGGTTTTGAATGTCATGAGGCTCCTTTCCTGTGGCAAAGCACCTGGTGCTGAGTCCATTCCAGCTGAGATTTACAAGCAGGGGGTCCATTGCTCATTCAAAAGGTGACTGAAATCTTCTGGGTTACATGGCAAGAGGAGGTTATCCCCCAGGAGTTCAAGGACGCCTCCATTGTCCATCTCTATAAAGGTAAAGGAAATAGATTGTCCTGTGACAATCACAGGGGGGTCTTTCTCTTAGTCATTGCTGGTAAGATTCTTGCCAGAGTCCTTCTTATCAGGCTGATCCTTCACCTGGAAGATGGTCATCTACCTGAGAGCCAGTGTGGCTTCAGAAAGGTCCAGGGAATGGTCAATATGGTGTTTGCTGCCCGACAACTCCAGAAGAAATGTCAGGAGCAGAACAGAGGTCTGCATACAAGGTTTGGAGATCTGACCAAGGCCTCTGAGACCATCAGTCATGAAGGTTATGAAAAATTATGTCAAAATTTGGTTGCCTGGAGAAGTTCATCAGCATTGTACATTGTCCATGACAGCATGCTTGCCCGGGTTCTGGATAATGGACAATGTTCTCGTGCTTTCCCAGTCACCGATGGAGTGAAACAAGGCTGTGTGCTTGCTCCCAAGCTTTTTAGCGTGATGTTTTCAGCCGTGTTGTCAGATGCTTTCAATGAGCATGAAGACGGCACCAAGGTCAGTTACTGCACTGATGGTAAAGTTTTCAACTTGAAAAGGCTACAAGCCAAGACCAAAGTGCAGGGAGTGTTGGTGCATGATTTTCTGTTCCCAGATGATTGTGCACTCAATGCAGCCTCTGAAGCTGAGATGCAACAAAATATGGATAGATCCTCTGTCAAGAAAACAGCTGGTTCTCCACCAGCCAGCCAGCACCACACCACTCACGGAACCATTGGTTACAGCGAATGGAGAAATGCTGAATGCTGTGGATCAGTTCACTTACCTCGGCAGTGTCCTTTCCAGGGATGTCCACATTGATGATGAGGTTGACGCACACATTTGCCAGAGCTAGCTCCGCGTTGGGAAGGCTCTGAAGGAAAGTGTGGGAGAGAAGAGGAATTAGACTGGCTACCCAACTGCAGGTCCACAGAGCTGTCGTGCTGACCTCGTTGTTGTGTGCCTGGGAAACGTCTACCAGCGCCAGGCCAGGAAACGGAATCGCTTCCATGTGAATTGTCTTAGGAAGATGCTGAAGATCACCTGGCAGGAGAAGGTGCCAGACACCGAGGTCCTTTCTCAAACCAAACTGCCAAGCATTCAGACTCTACTGCAAAGAGCACAACTCCGATGGGCCGTATGTGTTGTTCGAATGCAGAACTTAGGCTTGCCAAGAAGACTATTTTATGGAGAACTCAGACAGGGCAAGCGTTCACATGGTGCTCAGAAGAAGTGAGACAAGGACACTCCCAAGGTCTCTGTTAGGACTCTGGAATCAACTCTGTGACTTGGGAGACTCTGGCGCAGGACCGAGCGGCACCGCGTGCCCTCATCAGGGAAGGCGCTGTGCTCCGTGAGCAGAGCAGGACTGAAGCAGCTCAAAAGAAACGCAGGAGGTGCAGGTTTAGCGCATCCAGCCCAGAGGCTCACAAGGCCCGTTTGTGCCTGACCTGGGGCCAGCACTCCAAGCTCATGCTGGTCTGAGCAGCCACACTGGACTCTGGCACGGTGATACCATTGGGGTCCTCCTCGAGAACGAAGGACAACAATGTGGCCCATCAGCTATGAAACGCTGTCCAGACTCCAGAGCCCTGGCGAAGACTCCCCCTCCCACCTTCCTCCCAGATGAGCCCAGGCCATTCGCCGCTGCTGCCCCACAGCTTCCTTTCCGTCCCAGAAGCCATCCCACCTCCTTCAGGCACCGCCATCCCACCTCCTCCAGGCACCGCCATCCCACTTCCTCCAGGCACTGCCTTCCCACCTCCTCCAGGCACCGCCATCCCACCTCCTCCAGGCACCACCTTCCCACCTCCTCTAGGCACCGTCCCCAAGCCGCCTTCCTTCTCAGCGGTTTCCTGGAGGGCAAGGACTGCCCTTTGCCTCCTTTTGCATCCCCAGCCCCTGGCACAGAGCCTTTGCACACAGTAGGTGCTTACTAAACACTCACTGACTGATTGACTCCCACACAAAGACTCCAGTCCAAACCAAACCAATTCAGATCAACTCAGCCAATAGTCAGCAAGCCCCCACAAGGTACCCAGGCACTGCCGCGGACAGACACAGGCAGAAACAAAGGAATTCTGCCCTCAAGGAGCTTCGGTTCTACTAGGGAGGAAGGCCCAGCTCCATGGCTATGCAGGAAGAGTGCACTGACCGCAGGGGCTCAAAGGAGGCTTCCGGAGAGAGGTGGCGCCTGAGAGGGCCTCGAAGGACTGATGGCCAGCACTCAGAGTCTGGGGGGTGGAGATGAGGAGGGAGGGAGGCCGGAGATGGGGTGCAGCCAGGAGCACAGAGTGTATGAAGAGGAGTTGTTGGAAAGGTAGATGGTGCCTGGGACCTGGAAGGCCTTGAATGCCACACCAGTGACTCTGTACCTTATCCCAGAAGGGGCCTCAGCAGCTACTCTGAGGACAGGCCTGGTGAGGTTTGGGGGCACAGAGATCCCTTAATCAGACCCCAGGCTGTCGAAGCTCACGACATCCTCCCCTCGGCCCATGGACACAACACATGCATTGACAGGGTCTTAGACTGAGGGCTGAAAGGGAACTCAGAGACTATCAACACCAATTCTCTTTTTTACAAATAGGGAAACTGAGGCAGGAAACCATGAATAGACTTGCCTAGGGTCACATAGCCAGTGAGTGGCTGAGGCTGGATTTGAACTCAGGTCCTCCTGACTTCAGGCCTAGGGCCCAGTCTAATTTACAGCATTTCCCCTCATCTGTTCAATGAGGATCTGTGAGACCATTATACAGATGAGGAAAATGAGGTCTAGAGACAGAATATAGCTCAACCAAACTTACACAGAAAATTAGCAGTAGGAGATCCCCAGCATCCCCTGGGAGTGGAGAGAGGGCCTGGGCCTGGGCAGGGTTCTACCCTTGCCTGTCTGCCTTCATCAGAGACCAGGGTTAGCACCCCCAGCTTTTTAGCATTAACCCCAAGCTTCTGCTGCCTCTGCCCCACTCAGCCTCCCAGTGGAGGGGGAGGAGGGGAAGGGAAGGAGGGGAGGCATTTTCTGGGCTCTAAGGGCGGGGCCTTGAGCCCCTCTAAGGGTGGGCCTCTCTGCCCACCGACCCCTCTCTACCTCCTTGTGCTAGGGAGCCACCTTCTCCTCTTTGAGGGGGCCAGATTTAGTGACCACCTTTCCTTCTAGCTCGGAAGTCTCCCATTGCTTGGTCTGACTGAGGGGGCTGCGGGACAAGTGGGCCTGGGACACCTGGGACACCTGGGACTTGGCTTTGTAGCTTTCCTCCCCCTCCCCCTCCTTCTCCCCTTCCCCTCTCTCCTCCTTCCCCTCTCTCCCTCTTCCCCCTCCCCCTCCCTTGTCCCCTCCTCTTCCTCCCCTTCTCATTCCCTTCTCCCCCTCCCCCTCTCTCCTCCTCCCCCTTCCCTTCAATCTTCCCCCTTCCCCTCTCTCTCCCTCCTTCCTCCCCCTCACCCCTTCTCCCTCCCCTGTCCCCTTCTCCTTCCCCCTCCTCATCCTCTTTCCCCCTCCCCCTCTCTCCTCCTCCCCCTTCCTCTTTCTCCCCCTCCCCTTCTCTTCTCTCTCTCCTCCTCCCTTTTTCCCCTCCTCATCTCTCCTCCTTCTTCTCTTCCTTCTCCCTCTCCTCCTACTCCTCTTCCTCCAGGCCCTCCTCCCACCTGGATAAGCACCCAGAAAACCTGAGGGATGCCCCCCC
>NW_020954568.1:505625-513870 GCF_900497805.2 Vombatus ursinus | reverse complement strand
GGGGGAGGTCTGGTCCACCCCCTCCTTGGTCCTGAGGGGGGAGGTCTGGCCCACCCCCTCTTCAAGCACTAGGCTCGTCTCTGAGGGGGTCGAGGAGGAGGGTCCAATCTCCTTGCATCATTCCCATGTTTTTTGCCTCACCCGTTGCCTTAATCTTGTCCTTGCCTCATCCACACTCTGGGTCCTTCTTCCATCCTGCTCATTTGTCCCATCAACCACCTTCAGGCCTCAGCTCATTCTGGGCTTCAGCCTGTCCACACCACTGATGGCAAGGTGCTAATGATCCCCACTGCCCTTCTGCTGGGCTCTCGAGATCTGCCTTTCCACAATCAGGCTGGGTCCCAGCACAGCGCCTGGCCCGGGTCAGTAGGTTGCTACTTTGTTGACTCAGTGAGACTCAGTTAAGCTTGTGGTCAAAGTTGTGAGCAGATCCTCCTGCCCCAGCAGTCTCTAGCCTATCCCTAGGGCCATATTGCTGTGTTCCCATCACCCTCAAGGGTATTTCTCCCTCAGGAGTTTCTTACAAGAATGTATCTTTGTAACATGCAATGTTACTTCTCCTATCTCATCCTTCCTGTCCCTCTTTTTTTTTGGGGGGGGGGGCAATGGGGGTTAAGTGACTTGCCCACAGCTAGTAAGTGTTGTGTCTGAGGCTGGATTTGAACTCAGGTCCTCCTGAATCCAGGGCCCATGCTCTATCCACTGCACCACCTAGCTGCCCCCTTCCTGTCCCTCTTAAGTGCCAGGGTCCGTCCCACTCATCCCAGTGAGCCCAGGAGGGCCCAGCTACTTCCTTGCTCTGACATCCCCAACTAGGGCATTCCTTGGTCGATTTGCACAGAGATACCCGAGGCCTTGGTATCGCTTCTAGGACCTCACCTCCCCAGAGAAACTTTCACAGCAGCAAGGTCGCTCTGGGGCAGAGTGCAGGGCCTCCCTCCCTCCCCTTCGTCTTCCCCTACAGCCAGTCACCTCAACCACCTCAGGCTCCCAGACCTACTGGCACCCTCTTTTCCCTCTTATGACTTTCTAGGTTTACTCTGGGGGCATCATTTGTCCCCCATTACTCCAGAAGTGTCAGCTTTGAGGATGCTCTGAAGGCCCTCCCTCACCCTCCTGAGATGGGGGGAGAGGGGAAGACAGGGCCTGCCCCCAAGGAGCTTACATTCTAATGGAGGAAACAGCCATGTGCCAACGCCTATATCCAGACATGCTCTAGATAAGTGGGAAGTCATCTTGGGGGATGTGCACCAGCATGGTCAATTCTAGGATTTATTTCCATTCCTATTGAATGGGGGGAGGGGAGTCAGGAAAGCTTACTGAAAGCCAGGGGGTACAGGGGCTGAAAACCTGGACCAAAGACCCCTGAGATGAGGTGTGCGGAGCACTCAGGGAAGCTACTGAAAAGTCAGCTGGTTTCTTTGTTCCAAGGGATGGCCCGAAGCTCTCTGGGAGAGAGGGAGGGAGGGAGAATGATGGAAAAGTCAAAGATAGGAATGATTTCTTAAAAAAAGAAATGACAGTAACCATTATTAACAGTCACCCGGACAAAACAGCCCCACCCCTAGACTCCAGCTCTGCTCAGATGAAGCCGAAGAGGGGACAAGGGTAGGGGGAGGTGGGGGCTGCGTGGGGGGCCAGGGCCTCTGCCAGGGGGAGGGGGAAGGGCCAGGACACCAGGTTCCTTTGAGAGGCCACACCCTGCAAGACAAACAGGTCCAGGGAGCAACAGGCCTTTCATCAGGGGGATCTCCACAGCGCCTTTCCCCTTGACCTCTGCCCCCTCCCCTCCAATCTCCCCCTGTTCCTGCTCCCGAATGGCTCACAGGTGTCCTTGCAGGCAGGGCGCATCAGAGTCGTTCACACCCATTCACATATTCCTTCACACCTACATCCTCCTGTTTCCACACTGATCCTCAGAATTACCCGGTGACTGAATCCACCCTGCAGCCCACTTCCACACTCCTACCCACATTCCCAAGCAGAGCCAGGCTCCAGCAGGGCCTGGAGGCCTGGAGGTTCCATGGCCCCTGGGCTCTGCGCCCATCCCCAAGCCTGCAGCCCGGAGCTGTGAGTTCTCCCCAAAGGGTGGCTGCTGCTGGCTGCAAGGCCCATGCTGCTCTGGGGTTGCAGCCTCTTTGTCCTATGGGCCCCTCTGGGCACTATCTCCTCATTTGCATAAGGGCCCAAGCCCGGAATATTCATTTTCTTCCATCCTGGGTCAGACACAGGTGAACAGGGGCAGGTGGAGCCCTCAGCCCCACTTCAGCTCCCACATCAAATAGTAACTTGGACCAAGGAAGGACCAGCTGCAGTGAATGGACACCTGTGTGTGGGAGCGGGGAACGGGGCCTCTCAAAGCCCCAGAGGGTCAGGTTGGGACAAAATGTAATGTTGGTGACCCCTTTTGGGGTTTTCTTGGCAAAAATACTGGAGTGGCTTGCCATGTCCTTCTCCAGCTCATTTTACAGATGAGGAAACTGAGGCACACACAGGGTGAAGTGACCTGCCCGGGGTCACACAGCTAGCCAGTGTCTGAGGCCGGATTTGAACTCAGGAAGAGGAGCCTTTCTGACTCCGGGCCTGGCGCTCTATCCGTTAAGCCTGGCTGCCCACTGATTGGAGTCAGAGATTCTGCAGCCAGTGTTGAAGCCTAAAGGGTCTCTGGAGATTCAGTCCCCCAGCCTCCTCTTTAGGTCCTCTCTGGCCTCCAGGGCTGAGCTCGGGGCTCTCCACCTCTGCCGCTCCTGGCCCAATGCAGCCTCTCCTTCCCCCCAGGTGTCTCTGCGTCCTCAGATCAACGCACTGGGACCAGCTGGGGCCCCAAGAGCTGATAGATGGAAGGGAGCATGGTTTACTGGGCCCGTCTTTGGGCCTGGGCCGTTCTGGGCTGGAGCCAGGGCTCCCGGCTGGAGAAGCCTCAGGGGTCCCTTAGTGCCTCTTCACGGTCTAGGACAACCTTGATTGGAACTCCTTGGGGCTCATGCCGGATCCCATCATGTCTCTTATCTCTGTCCCCAGGGCATTCCCCTCCTTTACTTAGATTCCATCTCCCAGGGGCCCAGTCCTCGGTGGGGACCATGTCTACACAGCAGCACGTGTGGAAGGGGAGGATGACGCCAGAAATACATGAAGCCGTTTGAACTCAGTCGGCTCTCAGTGCATTCAGGGCAGCTGTGAAGCCCAGGGAGAATGAGCCCCCAAGGCCTCCCTCCCTGCCCTATCCTCCACCACCCATTTGCATGGGACATTCAGTGATGCTGGGAGGGGTCTTTGGGGTGTAGAGGGCAGCCAGCCTGGGACCAGTGTCCAGTATCTTCTCACCCTGACCCTGGGGCTGGGCTGGCTCCCCAGGAGACCTAGCCTTCCAAGGTGTGAAGGGCTTTCACGTGGACATGGCCTCTGGGGGCAGACCAGGAGCCCTGAAGGGGATGGCGGCGAGGAAGGCCAGGGCTGGACCATTCAGATTCGATAAAAACTTCTCCCAAAGCCTCAGAGCAAACGCCGGGTGGCTCTGGTTGGTTGTCCTGCAAAAGGGGCTCTTGCGGAGGCTGGTTTGGATTGGAGGCCGCTGAGGTCCCGCCTCCTCAGGGATTCTGTGTGTCTTTTCCTCCTGGCAGGTGCAATCTGGCTTCAGAGCCTTGGGGACCCCCGGGGGCCCTTATTTTACAGAGGGGGACATTGAGGCAGAGAGAGAGAGGAGGGGCTCACCCATGGGCACAGGCTGAGGAAGGAGGCTAGGGGCTCTGGCTTCCTCTCTTCGGTGCTACTTCTCGCCATCCGGCTCTCCCTCTCTCCCTCCCTGTGTCTGCCTCTCTCACTCACTTTCCACCTCTTACTCTCTTCCACTCCCTTTCTGGTTCCCGCCCTTTCTTATTCTCCTCATTCTTCTGTCTGTCCATTGTCTGTGACACTCTCTCCGTCTCCCTCGGTGTCTCCCCACTCTGCCTGTGTGGATGGAATGCAGGGCTGGGGAGGGGGCTTCCTCCAGCCTCTCAGCCTCCCCCCCCTTCGCCCTTCACCCTTCCCCCATGCCTACATTCCTCTACAGGGGAGACGCCTGCCCTGAAGCCCCTTGGGATGGGCAGCTCTCACTAACAAGTGTTTGGACAGCACTGTTCCCCCAGGGACCTTTTTTTCTCTTCTTTTGAGAAGAAGACAGATCCTTGTGAGCTGAGCTCCCTTCTTCTGAAGGCACTGTAAAAACTTCAGCCCCAGCCCCAGGGTGATGGGGAAGTCAGGCAGGTGGGCTGGCCCTTCAGCTGGGTGGGTGGGGGCTAGCTGGAGCTGTGCCATTGTGGGGTGCGGGCAAGGATTGGCCCTCTGCTCCCCCTGCCGGAGCCTGAGGGAAACTGAGGCCCAGAACGGTGATGGCCCAGTGTGGTGCCGAGGCTTCAGATCCTGGCTCTGCCTCTCACCAGCGGCATGACCACGGCGGAGTCCCTTTCCCTCCTCGGCCACAGTTTCCCCCTCTGTAAACTGTCAAATCCCTTTGCACTTGGAGTCCTGTGGCCTGTAACACGGTTAGCTCCTTCCACCATGCCCCAGGCTTCCCCAGCACTCAGTCTCCGATCTCAGCTTGACCCAGAGAGCCGCTTCTCAGTGGAATTGGGGTTTTTAAAAAGGCAGAGCCAGAAGCTCAGCATTCAGATCCCTGGATTCTGAGGGCTCTGGCATTTACCAGTGGGGTGCCTTGAACAAGTCCCCTGCAGAACCTCAGTATTCTCATCCACAAAATGGGGGTGAGATACCTGGTAGGTATTTTACGATGACAGTACCTCCCCAGGGTGTTCTGAGCTAAGTGCTTTGCAAACCTTGAAGCTCCAGGATGGGAGGAGGTGACAATGACTGGGTGTGTGTATGGGGGGTGGGTGAATAGGATTGACGGACATAATTCTGTTTGAGGCCAGAAGTTACCAGGCATCTGCGGGCTAGCCTGGGACCTGAACATCCATGAGTAGCACTGTTTCTCTAGTCAAAGTCATTCATTCATTCATTCATTCATTCATTCATTCATTCTTAAGCACCTATCCTATGCAGAGCCCTGGGCTGGGCACTGGGTCCTGTACTGGGGCTAAGGATGGCACAGTCCTTGCTCTCCCAGAGCTGTTTAGACAGCACCCCAGGGGCCAGAGGAGCACGCCTGGGAACACAATCACTAGTGCACCCCAACAGCTCCCCATTCTAAGGATGGGGAAATGGAGCAGTTGCCAGAGGAAGGGTCAGTGCCGAGGGCAGAGCTGGTCTGGGCCCCGGTCCTTGGGCTCCCAGGTCCTCTGTAGGGGTCCCCTCATCTGCAGGCTCCACCCCCTCTCCTCATCCTCTGCCTTCCTCCAGCCTGCAGCCAGGTGAAGGAAAGCACTTCCTGATACTGGCATCTTTGGCTGTTAGCCTCCTTCCCCAGCCCACCTCCCTCAGACTCTGGGGGCCTGGGCCCCAGAGGGCGGAACAGACCCAGTCACTTTAGCTTTAGGAAGGGGTGAGGCGACAGGCTGGCAGGGAGTGCAGATGAGGGGAGACAGGTCTGGGCCTGTAGGAGGCAGGAGGGATGGAATTACCTGGGCTCTTCTGGGACTGGAATAAGGAAGGGAGATCATGGGGGAAGGGACACCGACCCTGAGAGGTCTGAGCAGAATCTCCCTGCTGTGAGCTGGTGCCGGGCACCCTGAGCGCTTTGAAGTCCTTGCCTCCCCCCATCCTTCTGAGACCCCTGGACTCCTGAGCCCTTGGTCTGTGGAAAGCTAAATCTGGGAGAAGGGAATGAAGGTGGGAGCTTCCCTGTCCAGCCAGGTTGGGTGACCAGAGATGTGTCTGATCAGGCTCCCTTCCCCATCCCTGCCCCCCACCTCCTGGGCCACCTGCCCCTCCCGATTTCCTGGAAGAAAGTATTGCCTAATTGGCCAGTCCGGTCTGGTCCAACCTTGGGGCTCCCTGCCTCCGACACAGCCCCCCCTCCAGTGGTAGTGGTGGGGTGGGGTGGGGGAGGGCCCTCTGCCCCAGCAGCTCTGAGTCAGCTCTGGGTGCCTTGGGCAGGCCTCCTCATGTCCACTCCCCAGATCTGCCCTGCCAGACTGGGCCCCCCTCCCCCAGGACCTCTGGCTGTCCTTCCTCTGCCAGGCCAAGCCCGGCCCGGCCTCTGCCTCCGCGCCTCTGCCTTACTGTCTTTTTCCAAGCTGTCCAGGCTCAGCTGTCTAGGGACAGAAGGGAGCCTTGGGAGGCTGCAGCCTGGTCTCTTCCTCTCCCTTATCCCTCCTTTTCATTGACTCGTCTGCCTCCCTCCTTTCTGAGTTTCCCTCCCATCAGCTTTCTCCCTACTTTATCTCTTCCTCCCGAGGGTGCCCTGGGGGGAAAGGCTGGCTCTTTAGGAGGCTGGGGGAGGGAGGCAGATTGGGAAGCGGGGATCCCCGGAGACCTGGCAGGGAACAGGCTGAGACACGTACAGTGCTCACCTCTCCAAGGTAGCCCTTAGGAAGGGTGAGGCCCTGAACTGGAGCCCAAGCAGGCTCGGCTACATGGCGGAGTCCTTCATCAGATCAGTGGGGAGCGTCTGGACCCTGGCCATGTCCTGACCTTGAAGCAGGTCTCCACTATCCAGCACCGCTCCAAGGAAGCCCAGGGACCCTGGATTTGTGAGAGGCCCAAGCAGAGGTGACTTTTACACCACCCGAAGCAGAAGACAATACTAAGCAAGAGAGGCAGCTGGGGGTGCCATAGTGCACAGAGCACCAGGCCTGGAGTCAGGAAGACCTGAGTTCCACTGTGGCCTCAGACATTTACTAGCTGTGTGACCCTAAGTAAGTCACTTCACCCTGTTTGTCTCAGTTTCCTCATCTGCAAAACGAGCCGGAGAAGGAAATGGTAAACCACTGCAGGATCTGTGCCAAGAAAACCCCAGATGGGGTCAGGGAGGGTCCGAGGTGACTGAACAGCACAGCTGGTGGGGACGATCGCACTATCTGGGGATGTTTAAAGTGAAGACGTTCTGGCCTCGGTAGTGCTGCTCTTTGTGGCAGTCATAATGACATGTTTACGAAGGCCTTGAAGGCCGTCAAAGAGCTTTCCCTTTTTTAGCAACTTGAACCAAATCTTCTTTCTCCGCTCCAGAACAGGAAGGGGCAGGAGGGGCCAAGCGGCAGCTCACCAGAGGAGGATCTGGGGGCTAGAGCAGACCGCAAGCTCAAGAAGAGGCAGGGCAGAATCCGGGCCACCCAGGAAGCTGATGGGGTCTTGGTTACACTGAGAAAGACAGGGTCCAGGAACAAGACAGTGACGCGGTCCTGGTGCATTGCACTGGTCAGACCCCGTGTGTAGGACGAGGAATCAGGAAGCCCGAGGTTCACAGCCCACCCCTGGCACCCATTAACTATTTGATTGCAGGCAAGCCACTTACTGCCCTTTGGCCTCAGTTTCTTCCTCTGTTAAATGGGGTTAGTACTGAGCACCCCTGTGAACCTCAGTGAGAGCCTCAGGAGTGTCGATGGTTATCATTGCTTCTCTGGGTCCCACCCAGTATTGGGAAGGGTGCCGATGCACTGACCAGTGTCCGGAGGAGGACAGCTGAGGAAGATCGGGGAGGAACCGGGGTGTTTGGCCCGACCGGAGAAGACTCCTGAGCCGGCTTCCAGGAGCTGAAGGGGGAGCATGGGCTTGGGCGGCGGCTCTGTGCTTCCTGCCTCCAGAGCAGCAGGGCCCCTACCCCAGCCCTGGCGTCCCTGGTGCAAATCGGGGGAAGTCCTTTCCCCTCTCTGGACCTCACTGGCCTGTCTTTAAAAGAACACAATGCGACCAGATCCCTGGACTCCTGCCTCACAATCCAGCCGGCATCAGGGACAGTTAGACCTGGGATCTTTTCTGCTCCATGAAGACTTCACCTCTAGGACCCAGGGTGAGATTCCTCTATCCAGCCGCTAGTCGGTCTCAGCCTGTCCCTCTGCCTGCTAAACCTCTGCTGTAGCCAGAAGGCGGGGCTGGCCAGGACTCTGGGCTCAAAGAGCCCGAGGCTAATGCTGGCTGCCCCACTTAGACGGCCAGTCTCTGTCTGTCTCTGTCTCTGTCTCTGTCTCTGTCTCTGTCTCTCTTTCTCTCTCTGTCTGTCTGTCTGTCTTTCCCCCTCCTCTCTCTGTCTTTCTCTGTCTCTCTCTGTGTCTCTCCATCTCTCTCTGTGTCTGTGTCTCTGTCTCTCCCTCAGTCTCTGTCTTTCTCTGTCTCTTTCTCTTTCTCCCTCTTTTTGTCTCTGTCTCTGTCT
>NW_020954568.1:503670-505615 GCF_900497805.2 Vombatus ursinus | reverse complement strand
GTCTCTGTCTTTCTCAGTCTCTCTCGGTGTCTATCTCTTTCTCCTCTCTATGTCTCTCTCCCTCTGTCTCTCTATCTCTCTGTCTCTGTCTCTCTGTCTCTGTCTCTTTCTCTGTCTCTCTCTGTCTTTCTCCCTCTCTTGGTCTCTCTGTCTTCCTCTGCCTCTCTCAGTGTCTATCTCTCTTTCTCCTCTGTATGTCTCTCGCTTTCTCTGCGTGTCTTTGTCTCTCCTCACTTGGATTTACTGCAGGAAATCTCAAAAAGAAACCTCAGGCATAGCTCTCCCGGCCTTCCCCAAGGTAGAAGAAAGGGTTCCTAGTTCTCACAATGGAAGGGGCCTCAGAGACCACCTGGTCCATTTCTGTCCATTTCTGTCCATTTCACAGATAATGACGCTGAGGCTTAAGAAGGTAATTAGCTTGCCCAAAGTCAGCGGGGGGTAAAGACCAGGGATGGGCCCAAGCTCCTTTCTAGCCCACCTTTGTACAAGCTAATGCCCCCTCCCCCAATACTAAGATGGAGAAGGTTCTAAAAGTCTCGGAAGAGCTCTGCAAACACCTAGAACGCTGGAGAAGCCCCCAGCTCCCCCTGAAAGGGGGTCCAAGTTGGCCTTGCGAGCAGGACACCTCCCAGCGTGAGCCGCCCTCACACACACAGCCCTGACCCGTCCTCTGCCCACGGGGCTTAGACTCCCCCATCCCAGGAGGCAACCTCGCCGTGCTCCCGTCCCATCAACTGGCCTTGTCCGAAAGCCTGGCTGGGTTTGCTGCTCGGGAGCCTCGGGAAACCCCCTCCCTCCCCAGAAGGTCCAGCCCCCAAACTCTTGAATCGGGAGTCATGGGCAGAGCTGAAGCAGGTAGCTCTCTGTAGGCACAGCCCTGGATGCCCCCCGAACTTCAGCCTGTTGCCCGTTGGACATGCCAAGTGGATGCCCCAGAAAGCCCTTAAAACAGACTCTGTCTTTCCCCGTCTTCCAAACTCTCATCCTTCTATCAAAGTGACCATCACCCTTCCAGTGTCTCCGATTGTAACGTCCTGGTCATCCTGGACTCCTCGCCCCCCTCTCCCCACGTGGCCAGTCACGCGCCCCCTTCTCTCTCCTCCAGCCTCCGCGCTGCGACCATGCGACCTCCCTATTCAGTGCACTCCAGGGCTTTCTGTTGCCTCGGTTTAGCTTCGAGAACCCTTCACGGCCGGGCCCAAATATGACCTTCCGGCGTCACTGGACCCGACTGCTCCTGCGCTCTGCAGTCCAGCTGCAGACCTTTGCACCAGCCATTGCCCATGCCTGGGATCCCTCCCTCCTCCGCCCCATCACAAGAGCCTTGAAGACGCAAAGCCTTCTCTGGTCCCCCCACAGCTGCTTTGTATGGAATTACTTGGCATACATTTCTATCTCTCGTCTTGATTTTTATGCTGCCGATATTTTTGTACATGGGGCCTCTAAGGGGCGCCACAGTGCATAGAGCACTGAGGCTGCTGAGTTCAAATCTGGCCTCAGACACTAGCCGCGTGACCCAGGGCAAGTCACTCCACCCCCTTTGCCTCAGTTTCCTCATATGTAAAATGAGCTGGAGAACGAAATGGCAAACCACTCTGGTGTCTTTGCCAAGAAAACCCCAAATGGAGTCACGAAGAATTGGACATCACTGAAAAACAAATAATGTTACTGCTATCATATTATACAGACTATGTTACTAATTCTGTTGCTGATAGCGAGTGATTATAACTAGAAGGCCTTTCTCTTTGCTCGAATTTGTGTCCTAAGTCCCTAGTATAGAGTCCTCCCTCCTCCATCCCTTCCTCCTTCCTTTCCTTCCCTCCTCCTCCCTCCCTCCCTCTCTTCCCTCCTCCTCTCTCCCTCCCTGTCTTCCTTCCTTCTTCCCTTCTTTTCTTCCTCCCTCCCTCTCATCCTCCCACCCTTCCTCCTTCCTTTCCTTCCCTCC
>NW_020954568.1:492573-503570 GCF_900497805.2 Vombatus ursinus | reverse complement strand
CCTCCCTCCCTCCCTCCCTCCCTCCTTCCTTTCCTTCCCTCCCCCCTCCCTCCCTCCCTTCCTCCTTCCTTTCCTTCCCTCCTCCTCCCTCCTTCCCTCCCTCTCTTCGTCCTTCTCTCCCTCCCTCCCTTCCTTCTTCCCTTCTTTTCTTCCTCCCTCCCTCTCCTCCATCCCTCCCTCCTTCCTTTCCTTCCCTCCTCCTCCCTCTCTCCCTCCCTCCCTCTCTCCCTCCCTCCCCTCCCCAGACAGTCTGTGTTGTGTTCTAAGGGCTCACCCTGATTTCTGCCTCATGATCAGTTTTCAGGCTGACCCACCTTGCTGCCGGATTTACCTTCCAGGTGAGCCACCCGTTTCGACAAGCTCTCCTCTCTGAGGTCCTGGGTCCTCCCTGGCTTTTGCTAGCTTTGCCCAGGGCCCCGGGCCATGAGGCTGAGCTGAGAAGGCTTGGAGTTCTCTGCCCTGGGGCCTTCACCTCCACTTCCTTAATCAGGGAGTCAGGTTCCTGGGAGGCAGCTTTGTTCTGGAATTTGTGTGGGGCCCCAGGGGCTGCAGGTGTGAAAATGCCTGATTTTTCTCACTCACAAGCTTTTTGCCGCAAAGCTCAGCCAGATACATAGTTCCTGGAAGGCTGTGTGACCCCATTGGGTTGGTGGGACTTTCTCTTCTCTTCCCTGCCCTGCCTCTCAGCGTGCCCTCCCTGGGACAACTGTGGCTGTCACAGAGGGAAGAGGCCCTTCTGCTCTGACCAAACGCTGGGCCGCTGGGGGAGAAACTGAGGAAGGGGGCAGGGAGGATACCCCTGGCCCAGCTGGAGTCCACAGCCCACGAGGTTTCCTTCCCTGAAGTTCCACTGTCTCCCCTCCTTAGGGAAGAGTTGGCCCTCAGCCACGGAGGCTTTCCCATTTATTGGCTTCAGTGGGCAGGGGATTACCTGCTGCCTAATTTTCCAAGCAGGAAAACTGACGAATCACTAATTGGCGTCTGCTTTTCACCTCCCTCCTGAGTGGCTCACCCAGAAGCCTCGCCAGACTGCGCTCCACTATTCACTCAGCTCAGAGCTGACCCTCTAGGCCAGGGCTGCTGCCAAGTGGCCGCAGTGGCCGTGGGAGGCTGTGGAAGTGACAAGGGCAGTCGCCGTGGCGGTGGCGGCTGTAGCAGTGACGGCAGTGGCCGTGGCGGCGGCTGTGGCAGCGACGGCTGTGGCCGTGGAGGCAGCGGGGTTGCTTCTGGAAGGCACAGCCGCTTTGCCTGGAGTCCTTCCTTTTCCTTCACATTTGAATTGTCCCCTGCACCTGTAATCTCATCATGGGTTTGGAAGTTCTTCACAAAGCAGATCTCTTGTCTGGGTGCTCTCGGATGATCTGGTAGCACCAGTGGCTGGCCCAAATGCCGGAATGTCGCTGCTCTGGCCTCCCTGAGGGCCTGTGCCTTCTTGGGCACTTGACATGTGCCCCCTGAATCCTAAGGCACTGAATTCGGCCCAGTGCAGTGCTGTGGCTACCGCAGAGGGGCCCCTGGTTATGGCCTACGGCTTAGCTGGAGAGGAGAAGGGGGAGAGCTCATTCTGCTTGGCCCCAGGGCAGAACCAGGAGCCTCAGAAAGGGACCCCACTGGTTCTGCTCCTCCTCCCCACTAGCTCTTTGTCCGCAGGGTCTGGGGAAGAGCTCAGAGCAGCTTCCTTCATGCAGATGCAAAGACCTGGGTGGACAGGGATCTCTGCAGCTTAGTGCATGGATGAGGGCTGGGCTTGGGCAGGGGGACTCCAGCTCAACCGTCACCCCTCTCCTTGATTGACACTTGTCCTCTTGAGCCTCAGTTTCCCCATCTGTCAGATGGCAATAGTGTTGTTTGTCCTCCCTGTTTCCCAGATCTTTGGTGGGGAAGGCCCTTGGTGAACTTTATGGTTCTGACCCAGGGGCCAAGCCTCCTGGCCCCCATCAACCTCAGTACTCAGCATTGATGGTGCTCGGGAGGTCCTGGAGCAGGAGGGTGGGGGGAGCACGTGGGCCCTGGGCCTTTCATGGGCCCAGACCCTCCAAGGCTGGTGGGCTGGCCCCCTTTGGACTCGCCTGGGGTCCCCCTCTGCTGCAGGATGAGGCGCTGGAGACACAGGGCTCCCAGTTCTCCTCCGCCCTACCCAGGGCGGCCCTTTGAAGTCTGGAGTGTGGCTTCAGGCTTTCTCCCTGCCCTGGAAGCCGGCCCATGTGCTGGCAGGTTCTGCTCTCACCTTCTTACCTCGTCTGGCCACGAGCCAGGCGGCAGCTCAGCGAGGGTCCAGACTCGGTGCCGCGGTGCCTGGCCCCGTGCCTCTCCTCCCCAGGTGCCGCCCGTCTTGGTGGTGGAGACAGGCTGGGCAGGGATGCTTGGCTTCAGTGGGACATGGTAACCTGGCCGGTGCCTCTGCGGCCCTGGGTTGGTGGGTGGCTCCTGGTCTTCCCAGGAGAGGGTGCCTGGCGCTCTTCAGCTTAGCCAGGCTCACCTGTCCATCCTCTCTGGACCTGAGGGTTGCAGGGCAGGGTGCATTGTTCTCATATTACAGATGAGAAAAGTGAGGTGCAGAGAGGGAATGGGGCCAGTCCATGGTCCCAGAACTCGACCAAAAAGGGGCTGATGTTTCTGGTGAAGATCACCTCACACCTGTGGGACGTCCCATGGCAGGAGCAGGTGCCTGCAGTGGGACTTTGTGGCGCAGGGTCTCAGCTGCCTCCAAGCCCCCTGATTCCTGGCACCCTCTCTCAAAGCCATTGCCACCCATAGGCCCTGGTGGATTTCTGCCTTCCTATTCATGTCCATGCAGTTTCCCTGGTAGAAGGTAAGCGGGAATCCCCGGGCCAGGGCCTGACACAAAGTTCCCAAGGTCTTACGAAGTGACCGACTCACAGAGTGAAGAGCCTTGGGTTCAAGTTCAGCCCCTTGCAGGGAAGTTGCTTCATCTCTGAGTCTCAGTAAAATGCCCACTTCTGGGGGCCACTGGGAGCAGAGCCAGGGTCAGCCCTTCAGCACCAAGGGATGGCTGCCTGAACCAGAACCCGGGCCAGGGCAGCCCTCCCCACAGCAGAGGGGCATGCCATGGCCTCCTAACTCAGGGCACCCTGGCAGGGGCCCCCAGACTGTGCTTTGGGCTCCCCCCGCCCTCCATCTCCTCTGCTGGCCCCCAGGAACGACTCATTCCAGGGCCTTCTGGTTCCCCCTGGAGGAGCAGGAGGGGGGAGTCAGCTCTCGGAGCCCCCCACCCCCAGTGCTTATCAGAGCTGGCCCCCTCCCTCTGCCCAATCAGGAGATGGGAAGCCCTTCCAGAGGCCCATTCTGCTGTCCCACAACTAAGGAGAGGATTCCAGAAAGAACAATAGGGGAATGAGAGCAGTCCCAAGCCTAGCCGACTTATCTTTTTTACTTTGCTATAAAAACGTGAAATCTCAAAGGCGAGCGCCAGTTTATGGTCCAACGACTGCCCAGATTTCCGGGGTGAGCCTCCGGGCCAAGGAGCAGGGCCCGGCCCAGCTTATGGGGGGTGGGGGGCTGGCAGTCTTTCCCCCCTCCCACCTGGGGATCAGAGATCACAGATAGGGAGCTGGAGGCCTGAGCCGAGGCCCAGAGAGGCAGGTGGAGACTTGCTCAAGGTCCACAAGGGTGTGAAACATCAAAGGTAGGATTGGAACCCAGCTCCTTGGGCAGGCAGGGAAGAGCAGAGTTCTGCCTTCCTGGGCCTTGAGCTGAGCTGAGCCGAGCTGGGGAGGGAGCAGGGGGCCTCCCGACAGCCCCTCTCACCTGTCCCCTCCCAAAAGAACCAAACTGGTTGGGACTTTCTGCTTTCTAGGCCCTGGGGCCAGCGTGGAGCAGTCCCCTTCTCCCTCACTGCGGCTGTGCCTGCGGCTAGATTGGCCTGGGCTCCAGAGACCTCAGTGTCCCCTCCTGTCCTTCCCAGGCCGCCCTAGGGTGGTGTCCAAGTGGGCCCCGTGGAATCTCCCCTCCCCACTCCCACGCCCCCAGGCCATACTGGGCTGCCCTTTTGCTGAGACTGAGGCTCCAGGGACTTTGCCCCCAGCTCCTCCTGGGCTCCAGGGCTGCCCACCTCCACACCTTTGGGCCCTGCTCCCCCAGCAGGTGAATTCAGGCCCTGGTGCTCCTCGGGAGCTGACCAGGCGTCGCAGGCCTATGCCATCTCTTTACAGGCTTCCGCCTCCTTCAAGGGTCCTTCTTGGATTTTTCTGGCTCCAGAGCCCCGGCAGGGCTCTTGTTTACCCCCCCATCCTGCCATGGATGCAGCCCCCTGCCCATTCCCCACCCTCCAGACCGTGAGCCCCACGAGGGCAGGGACGAGAAGGAGTCCCCAACCCCCAGCCCCCAGCAGGCCGCTAGCAGCTGAATGACTCCATCCTTCTCACTGGGGCCTCAGGCCTTCCCCACCCCCAGGCAGTTGCCCCCATATTTCCTGCCACCACCCACCAAGTATCCTGGGGTCCCTGGGGAGACTGACAAGCAAGTCCATTCACCCGAAGGCCTTGTTCGGCCTTACAGGGCACTTCACCAAGGGATGGCAGGGTGCTCATTCGTGGGGCATCCCGATGGACTCATTTCAGGGGGACAGAGATGGTTTCTGAGAAGGGAGGCGTCTGGCCAGAAAGCTTGGACAGTGGACCACGGCCAGTAGCAGGACAACAACCCAACCAGAAATGAAATGACGAATGGTGACACCCTGCCTCATTTATATAGGGCAGCTGTGGCCCCGAAGAGAGAGCGCAGGCCCTGGAGTCAGGAGGACCTGAGTTCAAATGTGGCCTCAGACCAAACACTTGGTACTTACTAGCTGTGTGACCCTGGGCAAGTCACTTAACCCCAATTGCCTGAAAATAAAAAAAGAAATAAAAAAAGCTAACGGAATAAGGAAACCCCCAAAACCCTGGCTCTGAGAAAGTCTCTGCTGCTCTTTGGGGCTTATTTCTCCCCTCTATAAAATGGGGATAGTAGACTCAATGACCTTTAAACTCCACTTTCCCTTGAAATTCTATGATCCCATGAAATTTTTACCTAGTTCCCCAAACTTTACTAACAAGCTTACCTTGACCTCCCGTCTCCTGTTCAGGAAAAGCTTTAAAATGTAGATATATATAGATATATATCAGTAAGAGCAGAGCCGAGATGACGGAATAAGAAATGCATCAGCTTGTTTGCTTTTGGACTCGTGAGTTTGCTGACCTCTGTGCGTGCGTGCACGTGTGTGCGTGTGTGTGTGCATGTGTGTGTGTGTGTGTGTGTGTGTGTGCGCGAGAGTATGTGCGAGAATGTACATGAGAGTGTGTGCTTGTCTATAGAGGCCTGTGCGTATGTGCCCCTGTGCGTGTGCGAAGGGACAGGTGGAGGTGAGTGAGTCAACAGGCTGACAAAGTCATTCTGTGATCTTAGGGCCCCAGCTCTCCCCATGTCGGTGGTAAGCAGTGGCCCCTGGCTGAGGCCAGTCCTGAGGATGTGAGGAGGTCAGTGTCCGTCTCCCTTCCTGGCTTTGAATGACCTTTAAGCCCCCTTTCCACACCCCCCAAACTGCCACAGCCCCATTCAGGCACCTACTGGCTGTCTCTGGCTTGATCTTGTGGTGACTAGTGCCCACGCTGCCCCTGGCAGGGCACCGGAGCTCTGTCTGTCTGTCTCTGTCTCTGTCTTACAGGCACACACAGATGCTGTCTCTCCATCTCTCTCTGTCTGTCTCTCTCTCTCCCTGCCTCTCTCTCTCTTCCTGTCTCTCTCTGTCTCTCCCTGCTCTATCTCTTCCTCTGTGTCTGTCTCTCTGTCTGTCTCTATCTCTAGCTGTCTCTGTCTCTCTCTCTCCCTGCCTCTCTGTCTATCTCTTTCTATCTCTCTCTCTGTCTCTGTCTCTTTCCTCAGGGCAGGGGTTGGAGGCTGGGGAGTTCAGCAGGAAGCCTAGCCTCAGAGCCTCTGGAGGAATGAGGAACTTGGCTTCTTCCCAGAGCCCTGAGGCCAGGTTGCCAGGGCTGTGGAAGGGGACACCTTCCCTCTCCTCTGCATTTATCTTTGGTTGTTTTCCTGTTAGAATAGTTATTTCTTAGGGTCAGGGACCATTCTGGCCTTTCCCTGTGTCCCCAGATCTTAGCAAGTGCTTGGCACACAGTAAGTGCCAAGGGGCAGGTAGGTGGTGTCATAGTGCACAGAGAACCAGTCCTAAAGTCAGAAGGAGCTGAGTTCAAATCTGGGCTCAGATACTTCTCAGCTGTGTGACCCTGGGTGAGTCACTTCAGTCTGCTTTCCTCAGTCTCCTCATCTGTAAAATGAGCTGGAGAAGGAAATGGCAAACCACTACAGTATCTTTTCCAAGAAAGCCCCAGATGGGGTCACCGAGTGTCAGACAAGTAAGTAAATCTTCATTGAAATACAAGTTGATTGATTGACTAAAGGGGGTCTGTGATGGTTTCCGGATAAGGGGGGGTCTGGCCTCCAGGTGCAGGGAGGCCAAGGCCTTCCACGTGTTTGGTGCCTCAGTTTACCGGAGGAGGGGGTGGGCTCAAAAAGATTGGCTTCAAGAACATGGGGCAGGGGCCATTGACCCATGAGCCCTGAGCAATCCAGGGCAGTGCCAGAGCGGCGGGGCTGGGCTGGCTGAGGCCGAGGAGGCCGCCGCGCCGGGCTGGGGGTCCTCTACTTGGGAGGCATCTTGGTCAGGTGGAAGCACTGCCAGGACCTGAGGGCCTGGAGTGTTTCCGAGTGGTCTGCACCCCGGGCCTGACTGTCCTCTGACCGTCAGTCTGCGTTTCTCTGATAGGACACCTCTGGAGAGCAGTGAGAGCTTCTGGGGAAGTTCCTGTTCCAGGGTGCCCTGGAGGGTTGGAATGGACCACAGGGCCCTGTGGGGAGACCTTCAGGCACAAGAGGGGCTCGGGAGGGAGGTCAGAAGGAGAAGAGAAAGGGAGAGGAGGGAAGGAGGTTAAGGAGAGAGGAGAGGATAGGAGGTGAGAGAAGAAAAGAGGGGAGGAGAAAAGAAGAAGGGAAGGGAGTGGTGAGGAGAGGGGAGGGGAGAGGAAAGAGAGGGGGAGGGGGAGAGGAGGGGAGGGGAGGGGGGGAGGAGGGAGGGAGAGGGCAGGGGGAGGGGACGGGGGAGGGGGGAGGGGGGAGAAGAGGGGGGGGGAGGGGGAGAAGGGAGTAGAGAGGAGGGGCGAGGGGGGGGGGAAGCCACGGCCCCCATCCATGCACCTGCCTGGCAGTCCACAGGGCTACTGTCAGAAGATGGAGCATAGTGGACCCTGAAGGTGGTAGTATGGTGCAAGGAAAACCAATCAATCAATAAACATTTATTAAGCACCTACTGTATGTCAGGAACTGTAGGAAGCACTGGGAAGGCCGTTGATGTGGAGGCCCAGGACTGAGGGTTCCATTTTGCCTCGGACACCCCTTCCCTTCTCTGAGTCCATGAGCCCCGGGGCCTCAGAGGGAGAGAGCAGAGAGAGGCCCCAGGGCTGTCCAGGGTTGTCTCCCCCACCTCCTGCTCTGCCTTCCCTTTCACCAATGCTGGGACAGAGTTGTCTGCCCTAGAGAAGAGGCTGCCTCATCTTTTTCAGACACCGGGCTCCGGCCAGCCCCTCCCTTGCCTGGGTCTCTGTTCTGGCTTTCAGAATGGGAACAGCTGGGCTTGGCAGCCATGACATTGGGGAGAGGAGGGAACTAGGCATCAGAGCCCCCCATTGTGTCAGAGGGGGAGGCAGGGGTGTGAGGAAGGGCGGCTGCTCCCCTCCTGCCCCCTCCATCCACGACTCCTGCCAGCGCCCCCTCCCCAGTCACAGCTTGGCCCAGCAGCGCTGGAGAGGGCCTGGGACTCAGAGCCTACTGTGTGCTTTGAGATCTCTCAGGGCCTGCTCTCTCTCCACAGACCTCCTCCCCTCCCCCTCTTCCCAAGCCCACTCCCTTCTTTCTTGAGATGCTCTCCTGGGGGGCTCCCTGAGCTCCAGCTTCTCTGCTTGGGGGGGCCCAGGGAGGGAGGGGCGGACCTCCTGGGTGTTGGCTGCCAGTGATGGGGGACAGGTGTGGCTTTGTGCGCCTGTTTGTATAGATGTGCGTGAGTGCGTGTGTGGTAATTCTCTGGCTTTATTGTGCGTCTCCATGAGGGGCCTGTCTGGGTTTGTAGTTGTGTGTTTGTAGGTGTGCCTGGGAGTGGGGGTGTTTGCACGTGTGTGTTTGGGCTCTATTCGCCCGTGCACACACGCACGCACACCCGTGGCTGTTGGGGTGAGGCTAAGATCCCCGGCTGCACCGCCTTCCCCATCCCAGCAGCCCCTCCTGATTCTGTGTCCCTCCCTCTGGAGCTCAGGGCAGGAGAGGCAGGGGCTGGGGGGTGATTAGAACCCTGCACCGGGGAGTGCTGGCTCTCCTCCCCTCTGCCCCATAGATCCCCCATCTCTTCACAGCTTTGGGTTCAAATGTTGTCTCAGTCACTTCCTTTCCTGGGCCTCAGTTTCTTCATCTGTAAAACAGTGAGATAATCCCTCGGCTTCCCCCTGAGGACAGGATTTAGCAGAAGCTCCAGGCGGCAGAGATGCACTCCCCCACCCTCAAATGTCCTCACATTGGCTCCTCTGGCCTGGAGGGCCTGGACCCTGTCCTTCTCCTGCCAGGCAGAACAGCCATCCCCCAAAGGCCTGGGGAGCTGAAAGGGGAAGACAGGCAGAGGGATTACCGCGCATGCAGGCCTTAGGTCCCCCCAGGGCAGACTCCCAAGGGGCAGAGCCTTTGAGGAAGACAGAAGAGACCCTGTGCCCAGGGGCCATAGCTAGTAAGTGCTGGAGGTCGGATTGGAACTCCGTTCTTCCTAACTCCAAGCCCAGCATGCTGCTGAGCTGGCCCAGTGAAGGACTATGCTGCCTCCTTCAGGCAGCTGGAGAAACAGCGATGGGACCCTGGGCACAGGATCTCATCTGTCTGCCTCAGTTTCCTCAACCATAGAATGGGAATAATTTCACAGCACCTACTTCTCAGGGGTTTTGTGAGGGTCAGATGAGATACTAATATCTGTAAAGAGCTCAGCATTGTTAGCACAGGCCCAGCGCCAGCGAGCCCTCTGTGAATGCTTCTCCCCTTCCCCCTCCCTTCAGAGGGAAGCCCAGGAAAGGGGTCTGCCTGCGTGGGACCTGGTCTCAGTTCTGTGGGTCCTCCCTCCCCGTGCCAGGCCTCCTTTTCCTCAGCAGCATTAGTCCACGTTCTCCCTCCGCTGGCCTGGAGCCTTCCCTCGCTGCCCCCTCTGCGGCCACATGGGCACGTGTCTCTTTCAGGATAGGCTTCATCCGGCTTGAAGAAAGGTACAAATAGAAGAAAAACAACAACTTGTACCCTAGGTCACAGACAGTCAGAACAACAAGAAAAGCAATGACAGCCATAATTCTTCTTTTCTTCCTGTGGGGACTCGACAATGTCCAGGCACCTTTGGAGGGGGCCCAGTAAGCCATGGAGGGCGTCTGGGTGGTGTGCCAGGTCACCCGCCCCCAGGACTCTTCGGCAGGCTTCCCTGAAGAGTCTTCATGCCGTAAGCCGGCTTTCCTGAAGGAAGGGGCCGTCTCTTACCACTAGAGCCCAATGGAAACTGCTTTGTTTGGCCCTGAAAGCCCTTCACAGTTTGGCTCCCACGGACTTTTGCAGCCTTATTGCCAATTACTTAGTTTCTGCCAGACTGGTGTGTTTGTTTTTCCTTCTATGCAATGTTCAGTCTCCTTTGCCCAGATGCCTCCCATGCCCAGAATGCCATCCCTCCTCCCCTCTGCCTCACAGAGGTTCTGTTCCAAGCGACTCAAAGTGCCACCTCCTTCAGGAAGCCTACCCTGATTGCCTCTCGCCTCTGACTGTATCCTAAGTGTGTAGCATGGCATCCGGCCCCCAATATGTGCTTTGTTTTTTTTTTTAGGCAACTGGGGTTAAGTGACTTGTCAAGGGCCACACAGCTAGTAAGTGTCAAGTAAGTGTCAAGTGTTTGGTCTGAGGCCGCATTTGAACTCAGGTCCTCCTGACTCCAGGGCCGGTGCTCTATCCACTGCGCCACCTAGCTACCCCACGGATTGGATTACATTGACTTGAATGGCCAGCGGTTGAAGAGGCCACAGGTGCGTGGGGGTGGCCCCAGGGGCAAGCTGGTCCTTTAGTCCACCAGGCCTGGCCGCCTGGCCTCCTGCCATCCCTTCCTTGGAGCTGGAGTTTTTCCAGGTGGGCCTGGGGCCAAGCGCGGGGCAGAGGCGCCCCCTGGTGGCACTCGGGCGCCACAACTGGACGCCAAGCAGCCTCTAGGGGCGGGGCCCACGGCCAGACATCGGAGCTCTCGGGCAGGCTCACCTAGGCCCCAGCCCAGCCTCTCCTTCAGCCCTTGCCAGGCTGACAGGCTCGGTCAGGTCGGCGAGGAAGGCCGGCCAACCGGAAGGATCCCCACTGCCCGCTGGATGCCTGTCCCCCAAGACGGCCGGCTGGGCTCTGGACATGGGCATCCTTCCTTGTCCTCCGGCACCCCTTCCTCATTCCCTGACCATCCAGGAGTCGTCTCTGGACATCGGAGACTCATTACCATCAAACAAATGTCTCCCTGTTGGCTTTAAGGTTAGCAGAACTCTGGCCCTTGCATATCCCCAGTCAGCAGAATAATCAGCTTCACTTTACAGAAGAGGAGACTGAGGCCCACAGGGAGGGAACAGTTCCTCCAAAGTAAGGGTCAGGGCCGAGATTTGGTCTTCCTCGGGTTCTCATTCCCAATTCAGCTTATTCCACTGAGCCACACTGCCTCAGGGCCTCTGCAATCCTTCCCTCCCCTCCTTTCATCCCAGATTGATACCCCAATTATTTCCAATTTCACTCATTCATTCCAGGCCTCAGTTTCTCCATTTGTAAAGTGAAAGATCTGGGTTAAATGTTTTCTAGACCCCTTCCAGGTCACTGAGCCTCATTACTATGAGTAGGAGAAAGGCAGGGGAAGGGGTGTGTGTGTGTGTGTGTGTGTGTGTGTGTGTGTGTGTGTGTGTGTG
>NW_020954568.1:472392-492563 GCF_900497805.2 Vombatus ursinus | reverse complement strand
TGTGTGTGTGTGTGTGTGTGTGTGTGTGTGTGTGTGTGTGTGTGTGTTTGTGTGTCTGGTGAGAAACAAAGGTGAATGACGGGGAGATCCTGCCCACTTTGAGCTCACAGTCTGTCCTCACCGTCCTAACTGGCCCTCCCGACTTCTCACCTGGACCCTAACCCCCTAAAGGGACTCCCTGACCGGCTCTCTCTTCTCCAACCCATCCTTCACACGGCTGAAAAATGGATTGCCCCCCCCAACCCCACTGCTCTGTCCAGGCCGAACCCTTGATTAAGACAGCCTCGTGCAGCCCCGGTCTGCCCAGCATGAGGGGGAGGGGGCAGTGACTTGCCTGAGGTCAGGCTGGGGGTGAGTGAATGAGACCCAAGCCTTTCTGAATCCAAACCCACACCCAGAGCTCTGGATGCATCAAATGCAGCCCTCTGAGCCTGGCGTTCAAGGCCCTCCCAACCCTCCTCTCCCCTCACTGGGCCTCCTCCCCTCCCTCTCCCACCTTCCACTGGCCCCTTTGTGACCACCAGCCTGGGCTCCCCTCCATCTTCCTGAGTCCTTCAGGCAAGCCACCAATTGGTCAGTCAGTGAACCGGCGTTTATTAAGCACCTACTGTGTTCCAGGCACTCTGCCAAATGTTGGAGGACAAAAATAAAAATGAGATAGCTACATCCTCTAGGAGTTTACGTTCCATCAGGAGACACCAGTAAAGCCTCTATAGGCTCACACAAAATGCATGCAAAATAGAGACAAGGTAAATTTGGAAGGGGGCACTAGTGACTGGGGGGAGAAATCCAGGTGGGCTTCATGTAGAAGGTGGTCCTTGAGTCCAGTTTGGAAAGAAATGAACAATTCTAAGAGGGGGAGGTGAGGAAGGAGGGCATTCCAGGCAGGAGGGACAGCCAGTGCAAAGGCACGGGGAGGGGAGATTGGGGTAGTGTCAGGAACTGAGAGAAGACCAGTTGGACTAGACTATATAGTATATAGAGGATATATGTATGTATGTATGTATAATGTGCATGTACATAAAATAGAATATGTAAAATAATATGTGTCTCCTAGCAGGTGTTTCTTTTGGAGCCTGGAGGAAAGGGGGAGCCGGCTCAGACCTCACTGCTTCCGGGAAGTCCTCCCTGAGCACTGCGCCCCCTCCCCTTCTGCCTGCGGAGCCCAAAGCCTGACATCGCCAGCGCTGGGAATCCTCTTCTAACCCTAACTTTGTCTTCCCAATTACTGACGCCCCCCGGGCTCTGCAGTCAGTGAATGAGGGAGGGACCGGCAAGGAGGGCTTTCCGGGGCAGCCCACATCTAAGGGGCAACTGAGTCGGTCCTGCTTCTGTCAGGAACGTGCTGTGCTGGGCCAGCCACGTCCCCTGCCGTAGCCTCAGTTTCCTCCTCTGCAAAATTAGGGAGTTGGGCCAGATGGTGCCTCCTGTGCCCTGCCCGCTCTGACAACTACATCCTAGAAATGTAAAGGCTTGTGGGTAGGAGGTCCCAGCCCCATGCCTCCTGGAGGGTGCCCTGTTTCCATCAGTAATTACAGAGGAGGGTCGGAGACAGGGGCGTGGAGGGCAATGGGGGCAAAGTCCGGAGGATGCCTTAATAAAAGACAGCCCTCCCTTACCGACGTTTCCAGAGGTCCTGCCTGTTCCTGAGCTCGTCTGAAGGCAGAGCAGGGCTGTCGAGGAGGCTCAGGGCGTCCAGTGACTGCCCGCATCCGTAGGAACCCTGGTGCTCTGGGCCCATTCCCATCCTCCTCGGGGTGGGTGGCTCGGTCCCCCTCGCCCCCGTGTCCAGAATCTCACTGGAGTCCTTCATTGTCCTATTAGGATTCTAGGTGAATCCGAGCTGGCTGAGTCATTAGGGCTGAGTCACAATTCACCGCCACTGTCTCATCCCGGCTAATGGAGCCCCAGCCTTGAGGGCCCTTGAGAGATGTAGATAACCACCCTCAGAGGGGCTCTGTCTGGGCCCCATCCCACCTCCTCTCTCCTTTCCTTTCTCCTGCCTTCCCCCGGACTTAAAGGGCTGCTTGCCTGTACTCTCCGTAGCCACGCCTCTCTGAACTGGTGTTGTGGCCCTCGCTTGGCCCGGCGGCCACACTCTGGAGCAGGCAGGGGAAGCCTGGCATCTCAGGGGCCTCTGGTCTAACTGGTGTCTGAGCTGGAGCCCCACCCCCCACCCCCAGCGCATCCCGGACCAGAGTCATGCAGACTCCTCAGTTCCTCTCCTCTGCTCTCCTTGGGCCTGTCCCTGACTGGCTTTGGACTCAATTTCCTCTTCTGTAAAAGGGGAAGTTGTCTCTCTGCTCCAGGGGATATGCCCTGCTTGCTCTTCCCCTTTCCTCCCTGACCACTGCCCTGACAGGGAGGATTACTGAATTGAATGTCACCTTCCCTCTTGGGTCCCTCCGGACCAGAGTTTTAACCCAAGAGCTGTCCAGCACCCCTCTCTCCTGGCCTTCCGGGCTGAGAAAGATGTGAAGCACTGTCTAGCTGACCTCATCAGCTCCAGGCCGGACCCGCCAGCCCCCTGTGACTGGCTCTGATGGATCCAGTGGAGGAGGGTGGGCAGCCTGGAGGCCAGGACCCAGAGAACAAACAGTTTGTCCCCAGCCAGACTGTGCCTCTGTCAGTGAGCACCTGGCAGCCCTGTCCTAGGCATGGTGGTGGAGAAGGCAAGCAGAGGACAAGGCAGGCAGGGCAGAGGGGCCAGAGGCCAGAAGGGCCACAAGGGGGCAGGAGCTGCTTGTCCAATGGCCTGGAGACGACTGCCTCTGGAGCCCGGCATTAGGAGACAGGGACTCTCTTTGTGTGAGCAGGACTGAGCCGTTGGCCTATAGCACACTGGCCTTAGTTTCCTCCCCATTCCCCATCCCCAGACCCAAGGCTGTGAGATCCCTGCTAAGCTCTGTGAGTCTCTGAATGTGGGGGAGCCAGTGCTGGGGCCGTGGTGGGGCAGGGGGTATGGAGGGCTGGAGGGGGGCTGGAGGTGGTGTGGGCTTCCTGAACCTTCACCAGGAGGGGTCCAGCCTTCTGACCCCACAGCCCCCAGGGGCTGGGGGAGAGGACCTTAAAATGAGGGCTTGGATGACTGAGTTCCAAAGACCTTTTCTCCTACTATGATCCTGCAAATCTGTTAATCGCTCCTGGCTTTAACACCTTCCATGGCTCCCCATTGCCAACTGGACAAAGTTCAGACTTCTCAGACGGGCATTGATTCAAATCCTCTACCCTGTGGAAAAGCCTCATCTCCCACTGCCAATCCAACCAGCATTTCCTTCCACATGCTTGGTTCCCCAGCCAAACGAGCCTGCTCACTCTCTCCCACACGAGTAGAGCAGAAGCTTCCTGAAGGCAGGACCGCTTCACTTTTTGTCTTTCTTTGCATCACCTGACAAAGTGTCTAGTACACGAAGGGTGCTCACAGGTGGGGCTGGGCTTGGAGACAGGGAGCCCTCAGTTGGAACCCTGCTTTGTGCTCCCCGTAGCCGTGTTATTCTGGACGAAGACGGTCAGCTCTGCTTCCTCCTCCAGGATAATAGTATCACCTCCCTCATAGAGAAGATCAGGTGACTCCCTGTCTGTGAAGTGCTTTTCAACCCTGAAAGTCAGCTAGGGTTACAGTTATTCCATAATACTAACACGTGCGTGATGATGAATAGCGACTAAACAGATAAATGCATCTCCTACGTGCTTCCCCTCCCAGGGTCGATGCTCAGCTTATCTCACATGTACCTATGGGAAACTGTGCCCCGGTGGCCAGCGGCCAGCAGCTCCCTCCACTGGCAAGCCTTCCTGGCCTTCCATCAGGGCTGCTCTCGCCCTGTGCTGAGCCCCCCAGCCTCTGCTGTCATTGCCCTCCTTACAGGCCCGACGTAGCCACGATTCCCCTGGGTTTCTGCCACCCAGCCTTGGAGCCCTGGGCAAGGATCACCCTGGTCTGGTGTGTTTGATTGACTATTCTAAGATGAAGACAGACATGGCCCTGCCCCCCTTCTTCCCTAGGCTCTTGGTCTCCCTAGAGACCAACATGGGGGGGGGGGAGTTCATTAGCTCCTGTCAGTGGCTAACACCTATTAGCCAGACAGAATCCAGACCCGGCTCATTAGGCCTCCCAGTACAATAGGTCTTTGTTAGAAGAGTCTCACAGGTGCTTAATGGGAAAAGGGGGCCAGAGTACACAACCGGGGTGGGGGGATGGGCTGAGCAGACACTAGTGGAGAAAGGAAGCCCATGGGAGACAAATGAAGTGGCCCAGGGCTCAGGGAGCCCTGGGGTGGAGCCAAAGGACGGGGCTCAGTTACTGCAAACCCCTTCCCCCCGGCCTCAGTTTCTCCACCTGGGTGGATGTTAAGCTGCCTAAAGGAGGAGGTCTTCTCTTGCCTCTCTATCCCCAGCACCTAGTAGTGTGACTCCTAGGCCTTCGACAAGCTCCTGCTGGTTTGGGTTGAAAACAAGAGTCCTTCCCTCTGCACTCCTCACCGTCCAGAGCTGGTAGGAGCCTCAGCCTAGGAAGCAGCCTCGATGCTAATCAAGTTTAGAATGGGGCGGGTAGAGAAGATGGGCTGGGGAGAGCCCCTCCCCCAAGAAACAAGCCCTTCTCCAGCCTCCTCAGCCAGGGTACATCTCTGGATCTTAATAGCATCTGGGCTCATGTTGCCGCAGGCAGGTGAAGGAAGAGGAGGAGGAGAAGGAGGATATTGATGACAAAGAGGATATGCATCAGCCCTGGGCCCTGTGTCCCTTATCAGAAGGAGGCCAGAGCCTGGTCTTTGGAGGGGGCTGTTTGCTTTGTAGGCGGTGGCCAGAAGACAGTCCCTGGTGCTCGCTGGCCTGGTCCTGGCCTGCTCCCCACCCCCACCCCTTCTGTAACCCCCCCAGGCCTCTGCAAGGACCTCAGCATAGACAGGGAGCCCCTGGGAGCCGCTGAAGACAGAGACAGACTTGGGAAGAAGGGAAGAAAGGCACTTTACAAGAAGCATTCTGGAGGATGCTCCCTGTCTGCCTGTGAAATTGGATTCCGTTTACAGAGCCTGCTTGCCAATACTGGCTGTCCTACTGTGGGGCCCTCAGCAGAGGCAGAACTAGGGAGGAGAGACCAGGAATCTGGCCCCAGGAGCTCCTTATACTTTTGTGAAATTGTAAGCAGCTGAGATTAGTAAGAATAATGCCCAGGTGGGGCACTGTACTGCTTGGCCTGGGCCTCCTTGGGGAGGCCCCTCCCCTCTGCCAGGTCTCAGGGAACTCCCAGGTTAAAGGAGAAGTCAGAGCAGAGGGGCCTCCTGTGATTCATACTCAGCTTCTCAGGACCATGATGACATTGAGGCATGGTATTGTAGTGGAGGAGATCAGCTTTGATGGAGGAGAGGACAGGTAGGGGGAGAAGTAGGAGCTGAGAGAGGGGAGGGTCAAGGAAACTAGAGTTGGGACTCTAGCCTGCGGGCAGGAGAGGGGTGAGGTCGGGCCTGGGCACCGAGAAGACTTTTGGCAGTTTGTGGAGGCTGGGTTGTGGTGGATGGGACTAGGGGCAGGGAAACCAGGGAGTCCAGGGGAGGGGTGAAAGGGCCCTGAACCTGGGCAATAGCCACGTGGGTACAGAGAAGGGTATGGGCACTGGGAAGAGTGGGCAGGTTGGTGCCTGCCTGGACAAGGTCAGTAGCTCCCTGAGTGTTGCCCTGTGCCCAGGCCTGGGCTCATTCCTGATGGAGAGGTGGGGGGGGAGGAAGGACCACGCAGCAGAGCCCTGGGGCATCTGGAGAATGGGACAGGCAAGAGAGGGCTGGTTTCTGGGCTCAGAGATGCTGCTCCGGGCAGGTGGCCCAGAAGGGGAATGATGAGGGTGGGCTGCAGCGCTCAGTGTCAGTGCTCAATGAGAGTGTCCCACGGTTTGTCCCTGAGAAGCTCTCCCTTTCTTCACCTGTGGCTGGTCAAGCAAAGGCTGGAGGCTGAGTTACTGGGGACACTGTAAGGGTCCTTCATTTTTCAGGCAGTGTGGCCTAGTGGAGACAGTGCTGGATCTGAGTCAGTAAAATCTGGGTTCGGGTCCAGCTTCCGACCCCAGCCAGGCGACTCAGGCCAATGACTGACCTCTCGGAGCCTAGGCACGGTCTAAATGTCAGCGATCACGACGATGAGCCCCTCCAGCGGGGGAGGGGGGATTCTGGGGTCTGAAGCCCTGCCGCTGCCATCCGTCCCCCTCCTTCCCGCTGGAGGGGGCGGCAGAGGCAGATCCGATTTCTTGCTAATTTGCTCGCGGCAGCGTGGGGTGGAGCCTGATGTGTTCCACACTCGTCGAGGTCTCAGCTCTCCTGGCATCCCTCCAGCAGGAAGCTCTGCTGCCCCATCCTTCTCTGTCACTGGAACCCATCGATCAGCTGATTTCATCTCTGCCTGATTGGCTCCTGGTCTCTCTTAATGGCAGGATGGGAGAGGTGGGGTGCCTGGGGCAGGACTCCGGAGCCCCGGCCCCTCGGCTTCTCCTCTCCTGCAGACTTCCCCAGGCCACAGGGAGAAGGCCAGATGCCCCAACAGTCCCCCAGGGCTGGCAGCTTGCTGGGATGGATAGATGCCCGCCCCCTCTCCCCCAACCCTTGCTGGTGGGCCTCTGGCAAGGCACTGTCCCTCTCACCTGTACCACAGGCTTTAGACACATGCAATAACACACATGTGTGCACACACATGCAGACACATACATCTTCAGGAGGCCAAATGTCCCAGTGGGCAGAGCTCTGGGTTTGCAGTCAAAGGCCCTGGGCACAAGTCCTGACTTTGCCATTTCCTAGTCAATCAATCAAAAAACATTTAAGTTCCTACTATGTGCCAGGCTCTGTGTCACACCCTGGGGATACAAAAAGAGACAATAGACAGTCCCTGCCCTCAAGGAGCTCACAATCTAATGGGAGAGACAGAATGCAAACAAATCTATACAAGGCAAGCTATGTACGGGATAAATAGGAACTGATGAGCGGGAAAAGGTGAAGGCTTCCTGCAGATAGTGAGATTTTCGTTGGGACTTAAAGGAAGTGGGGGGTCAGTAGTCAGAGGAGGAGGGAGGGGGTTGCAGGTATGGAGGCCAGTCAGAGAATGCCCAGAGCCCAGGGATGGAAGGTCTGGTTTGCGGGACAGCCGGGAGGCCAGTGTCATTGCATCCACAAGGACACCTACATGAGGAATTTAGTGTGAAAAGGCTAGTGAGGTAGAAGGTGGCTAGGTCATGAAGGGCTTTGAATGCCAAACAGAACAAGGGACGTCCATTCCCTTTTCTAAACCTCAGTTTCCCCTTCTGTAAAACGGAGAATAAGGCTTGTTTGCCCAGGGATGGAGTGAGGGATGTTTACATTCCTCCCCTAGGACTAGAGAGGTGGGAGTACTGGGCACCAGCCTAGGAGCTGGGAGCTGGCCTTGGTCCTTACCCACTCAATCACTCACTCTGTATGACCACGGCTGCTATCCACCAGCCCCTTTCCTCGCCTCTTTTCAGACCAACAGTAACCCAGGACACTCCAGTGTTTGCTGAGCACCTCACCAATGCATTCTCTGAGCCTTACAGTATCCCTGTGAAGGAGGCAGGTGCTACAGGCTTTTTTTTAATTCTTATTTTACAAATGAGGAAACTGAGGCTCAGAGAGGTGAAGACAGAATTGTCAGAAGTGGGTTTAGAACCCAGTTCTCTCCCGGGCCCAAGTGCAGAATGCATGCTGCTTCACCTGTGGCCTCTCTGCCATCTAGGGTTTAAGATCTTCCTTTTCTTTTTGACTTTGAGGCTTAACTAGTGTGGTCCTCATAACTCCCCTGGAAGGCAGGTGATAACAGCATTGTGACCCCAATTTTCCAGATAAAGAAACTGAGGTTCTAAGAGAAGAGGTGAATGGTGCAATGTCAGGGGCTCATTGGTTGAGCTTGGACTAGAACCCAGGTATTGCCTCATGGCAGGGCCAGAGCCACTCCTACCACCAACTCAAGCTACCCTGGGGTTAACACAGACCTAAAAACAAGCTGGCTCTTGGTGCAGTGGGTTTGGCTACAGGGAGGTCAAAGTCCCCAGTCCCAATTCCATGGCCCAGATTCAAGGCTGACAAAGTAGCTGCTGCATTGTGTGTGTGTGTGTGTGTGTGTGTGTGTGTGTGTGTGTGTGAGTGAGTCTGTGTGTTTGTGTGTGTGTGTTCTTGAGCTGGATTCAATGCCCACACTGCTCATCCCCCAGGTGCCAAGGCCTGTGTGAGGCCATACTCTGTGTGGAGAAGTCTAGGCAGAGACCAGGCAGACAGAGCTGTGACCCCTGTGGTGGGCATATGGGCAGAGGAAGCCAGAGGAGCCCCCTGTGGGGCTTTAGCCAAGTGGTGAACCTGGACAGAGCGGGGCTGAGTGGGCTGGGGAGGGCAGGATAGTTTATTAAAAACACTTCACATCAAAGCAGGCCAGAAGGGAGTGTAAAATGAGCTAGTCCTCACCCCTGAAAGGAATCACAGAGCAACTAATCTTTGTCTAAATATCAGAGGCCACGTTGGGGCGGCTGGCTTCGGTCTGGAAATGTCAGCAGCCTCCCTGCTGGCTCTCTTGCCATTATCATAAGGCGCTTATGCAGGATGGATCCCACCCTCAGCCTCCCCTCTCTGCTGATCTGGAGCCCTGAGTCTACATCCTTCCCCCACCTCCCTCCCCGCACAGATTTAGCAAGGTCAGAGACCAGAGCGAGGGCCCCTGTGGCTGGGGGGGGGGGGGGTGATGAGCAGCAAGGTCTTCATTAAGCTAATGAGCCGTGGGGCTGGTGATCAGGTGTCAGCAATTTCCCAGGATGTCCAAGAAGCTGATTTCTGAAATCGCAGAACCACTGACAGTGAGAGATGGGATTCTAACTCAGGGGCTCCTCATTCCAAATTCAGCCCTCGAGTCATCAGGACCTCCTGCCTTGTACTTGGTCTGATAGAGTGTCCAGAACCTTAGCACTGAACCCAATGGGATACAGCTGCTTGCTGGGAAAAATGAGAAAATCAGCCACGCTCAGCCTCCTCCCCTGCCCCAACCATGCAACACATACACCTGACCTCTTGCCTCCAGGACTGGAGCCTCGGGCCCTGAGCCTGACCAGGATCCAAGCTCCCCGTTGGCCTCAGCAATACCTGGGACAGAGCCTGGAACATAGTAGGAGCTCACAAAAGCTTCATGACTGATTAGATGGTTCTGACTGTGTGTCAGTCACGACACCCAAGGCAGAGGTCTGTGCTGAAGGGGAGCTCACTGAAGCCCAGACTTTGAGAGCTGAGAGGGAGGGAGGGAGGGAGGGACCTCCATGAGTCCAAGCCACATTGGCCAGGTCTGGTCTCACCAGGTGTTCAGGGTCCCAGATGCTAATCCCATTTTCTCCCCTGCCCTGAGGATTCAGCCTCGGGTAGGGCTGCGTTCCATCAGCACCGGAATGGGAAAGAATGGTCCTTCCTCATTGCATGGCCATTGCACTCCCAGCTCATCTCCTCCTGATCCCAGGGATTTGAAGTCACCGGCTTCCTGGGCAGACATGCTCTCCCTTTGATGCCACTCCCTAGTCCATCCCCTCTGTCCCCAGGGGCTCCCTGGTCCACTCTGCTCTCTCCATCTCTTGTACTCTCTGGAACCTCCAGGTACAAGTGTCCTTTCATTCCAGACTTTCTCTCATAATCCTTCCAGAGTCCACTCTTAGAAACTTGATCCTTTCCACTCCACTCACACACAGGGAACCTAGTATCATAGATCATGATCTGGAAAGAACCTAAGATGTCATCTAATTCAGCCCTAGTCCCATTTTACAAATGAGGAAACTGAGGCCCAGAGAACTTACCCAAGGGATCAGATTGGAACTCAGGTGCCAGGACTCCGACTTCAGGATGCTTTCCACAGCATTACCCTGCCTCCGGTGACCATACCCTTCCTTGCCCTGACCATCAGCCATAACTGTTTACAACGTGCAAGTCTGAAATTCCTGTAATTTATCCTACCTTCTTATCCTCACCTCTCTCCTTCTGTCACACACCCACATTCCTGTGGCAATCATACCACAGCCTCCAGTCCCTCCACCCCTCCCTCTTCTTTCAGACCATCACCTCTGGTCTGACCTCACTTTCCTCTCTGAAATGCGGACCCTATAGTGAAACAACTCAACTGTGTACTGTCTCCTTTCCAATCCCTTGTCCCCTTGTCCTATCACTGCTCAAGGTTGTCTTGACAAATCTAGCAAATGCGCCAGTTTGACTGGAACATACAATGCATAAGGGGAAGAAATGTATAATCAGGCTGGAAAGATAGGATGGAGCCAGATTACAAAGGTCTTTAAGGGCCCCAAAATTGTTTGCATTTTATCTTAGAGGTGATGGGGAGCCAGAGACATGGTTAGACCTGAGCTTTAGGAAGATCCCTAGCTGCAGGGAGGATAAAGAGACTGATGTAGGAGACCAATCGGGCTACTGTTATCATCAATGATGTGTTCTTGAATTAGTATGATAGCCACGGAGGGACGAAATTTGAGATGTTGTGGAGGGACAATCCATAGCACTTGGCAGTTGGCTGGATTGGGGGGGGTGAGTGGGAGTGAGAAGGCCAGGATAACTCTGAGGCTGCAAACTTCAGGGGCTAGAAAAGGGTGATAGCCTTGTGGGACCCTCAGCAGTAATAAGGACATTTGGAGGAGGGGTAGGTTTGGGCAAAAGCTAATGGGCTCTGTTTTGGACATATTGAGTTTGAGATAGCTACCAGACATCCAGTTGGAGCCAGCTGGGGCCATTCAGCTGGGATGGGGGACTGGAGCTCAAGAGAGGGACGCAGACTGTAGATATAGATTTGGGAATTGCTGACATAAAATTGAAAATTGAATGAATGCATTCGTGAGAGCTGATGAGATCACTGAGAGAGAAGGGAAGAGGACCCAGGGCAGATCCTTGGAGGAAGCCCCCGCATGAGAAGAAAGCATGGATGATTCCAGCAACCAAGACTGAGAAAGAGTGGTCAGAGAGGTGGCAGGAAAGCAAGGAGGGAATGGTTTCCCAAAAACCAGTGGAAAAGAAGATATCCAAGAAGAGAAGAGGGTGGTCAAAAGGGTCCTATACTGCAGAGGTCAAGAGTGTGTGGACTGAGAAAAGACCCTTGGGTCTGGTCATTGGAGAGGGAGTGCAGTGCCAGTCAGGTGCTGGAATCAGCTGCCAGATTTAAGGGGTGGACAAGTAAGCAAAATAGTAGGGAGTAGAATGGACAGGTGTAGACGGGTTGTGTGCGCTCCTCCTGAAACTAACAAGTATTTATCAAGCTCACACAAGGCGATTCCCTCAGAACACTGGAGAGCTCCTGAAGAGTGGGGGCTGCTTTTGTTTGCAGGTCTGTCTGTCTGCCCAGGGCTCCGCACCACTGTAGGTAATTAATAAATATTCATTAGGCTGTGTAGATTTGTACTCCACCACCCACAAAAGCCCAGAGCTGGGAGGAGTCTCTCTCGGGGATGTCAGAGCAAAGCCTGTACCTGCACCCCCACAACATGTGGCTATCCAAACTACTTGAAGATCCCTACAGACGTGGAGCTCATTACCTTCTACCCCTACTGAGGGGAAGAGCCAGAGAGGGGATGGGACTTGTGTACGGTCAAGCCAGAAAAGAGCTCTAGGAGGCTGGGAGAATGAGACAAGAGCTGGAGGGACCCAAGAGTACTCATTCCCAGACCAGAGAGTAAGGAAGAGCATGGCTTACACCCTTCCCATATGATGAAACTGATATCCCACGTTGTAAAGACTCGATTTCCTGTAACTCCCACCTTTAAATTCAACTGATATTTCTCCAGGGAGGAAAAACGTCTCACCTCAATATGTGATTAATTCCAACATAAATGCAACAAGACTAAGAAAGCCGTAAGCTCACAGGAAAAGTGAGAGAGCAGCAAATGTGCATGCAGGGAAGGTGCCATAGGGAAATTCTTCTATGACATGTTACTTCCCATTTTAGATCAATTTCAGCTCCTTCCTTCCTTCCTTCCTCCCTTTCTTCTTTCCTCCCTCCCTCTCTCCCTCCTTCCCTCTCTCCCTTCCTTCCTCCCTTCTTTCCTTCCTCTCTTCCTCGCTCCCTCCATCCCTCCTTCCCTTCCTTCCTCCTTCCCTCCCTCTCTCCCTCCCTCCCTTCCTTCCTTCCTTCCTTCCTTCCTTCATCCCTCCCTCCTTCCCTTCCTTCCTCCTTCCCTCCCTCCCTCTCTTCCTTCCTTCCTCCTTCCCTCCCTCTCTCCCTCCCTCCCTTCCTTCCTTCCTCTCTCCCTCCCTTCCTTCCTTCCTTCTTTCTTCCTCTCCTTCCTTCCATCCTTTCTTTCATCTTTACTGAATACCTACTATGTGCTGAATGCCTTTGAGGAGTTTATCTATGGGAACAAAACTAAACACCCAAAATAATGAGAAGAAAAATGTACTTTGTGACCTTGGGCAAGTCATTTCCCCTCTCTGGGCCTCAGTTTCCCTATCTGTAAAATAAGGACCTTGTATGGGGTGAGTTCAAGATTCCCTCTAGCTCTCTGTACCTCTCTGGGCCTCTGTTTTTCCCTTGGTCATAGAATGAGGTTGGATGAAGTGAGGGCTTGCAGCTCTGCCAGCCTGTGAGGTCAGAGGCTGTGAAGGAAGGAGCCCTGTGTGGACAGGGTGGCCAAGGAAGGCTTCCTGGAGGAGGTGGGACTAGAGCTAGGTTCTCTGGAATGGGTGAGCCCAGGAGAGACAGAGAGGAGGGTGGAGGGCCTTCCAGATGGGGATGCAGGTACAGGAGGGGAAGCATCCAGGGTAGGGGTGGGCAAGGACAGAGAAGAGTCCAGGACTCATTACCAGATGAGGGAGAAGGCTGGGAATAACTCTGGAGGGTCTTGAGTGCCAGGTAGAGAAGTCTGGCCTTGATCCTGGAGGTAGTGGGGAGTCACTGCAGGTTCTTGGTAACCCCCACCTCCACCCTGCCAGGCTCAGCCCAGACCGTCTGGCAGCCCTCTTCCGGTGTCTGTTTGAATTCCTAAGCACCAAATGAGAGTTAAGTGAATTCCAATCGATGCAGAGGAAATCAGTCTTTTGGATTCCGAGCTGTCCACTGGTTTGTCAATACTCTTCTCCCGGCCTCCCGGCTGCCCTGCTTGCCTGTCCATCTCCCAGCCCTATTTAGTGGTAATTGTGGTGACCTTTCTTTTCTTCCTGAATGGTGATGACAGTTGGGGGGGGGGAGGAATGATAGGGGGGACAGGAGGTAGGCATTTCTCTGTTTTATTTTCCAACAAGCTTTGTTCTTTCAGGCAATCTGGAGGCTGTATCTTTTCTCCTTTGGTGTTTCCCTGGGTTTGGGGGTCCCTGCTGCCTGGAGCCCAGCCCAGCCTAGTACGGTGGGACTCCCTTGGGAACCTCCCCCACCCCCATTCCGGAGCTTCCATTGCGCCATCTGACTGCCTTGGTCCTTCTATGCACGGAGCAGGGCAGCTGGGGCCTGGGGCTAGGCAGCCCCTTGGGGACTGCCGGACCCCCAGTCTGGAGAAAGCTCTGGCTGTGGATACAGGGGACCTGACTGCAATCATCCATGTATGTAAGGGAGGTTGGCTGCTCTCACAGAAAGAGGCATGGGTTTGACATCAGGAAACCTCTGGTTCCGTCACTAAGTGACCTTGGGCAAGTCCTTTCTTCACTCTGGGTCTCAGTTTCTCTTCTGTGACCAGAAGGGGTTGGATGAGATGGTTTCTAGGGGACCTTTATCTGGAAACTTAGGACCCTATGCCCAAGCATAAGAGAGAAGGTGTAAAGGGCTGTGTGTGAAGTGACCACAGGGGTATATGGGAAGCAGATTGTGGGAGACTTTAAATGCAAGGCTGAGGATTTCATATTTTACTTTAGAGGTCATCAGGAGACACTGAAGATTTTAGAGTAATAGAGGAACATGTTCAGGCCTGAGCTCTAGGAAAATCACTTTGGCAGCTGTATCTGGGATGGATTCAGGAGGGGAGAGTCCAGGCAGAGACCAAGTGGGAAACCATTGCAATAAAACAGGTGAAAGGGAGTGAGGACCCAAGCTAGGTTGGGAACTGTGTGCCTGGAGAAGGAGAAGCATGTACAAAATGTAGCGGGAGACTAGGACTGCACCTGGGCTCATTCATTCATTCACTAAGCACATATTAGGCACCTACTGCCCCCTCTCCTGGTGATCTCCTCAAGAAACATTTATTAAATGCCTACTATGTGCCAGGCACTGTGATAAGCTCTGATCTCATCAGCTCCCACGTTTTTGATTGTTATTACCCTGAAGATGACTCCCAGATCTCTAGACCCTGACCATCTCTCTCCTGAGCTCCAGGCCCAATGTCCAGCTGCTTGCTGGACAGCCCTGACTGATGCCTTGTAGACATCTCAAACTCAAAATGTCAAAAAACATCCCCCCACAAAACCCACATTTTACAGAATTTCCTGTTTCAGGTAATTGGAGGGAATCTCTGCAGCAAATTTTTTTTTCTGATAAAAATCTCACATCCAAGATATATAAGAAACAAACTTAAAATGATGAGAACACGATCCATTCTTTCCCTCACTAATAAATGGTTAAGTGATATAAATAGGGAATTTTCACAGGAAGTTATGCAAGCTAATGATAACTACCTAAAATGCTTCAAATAACTGATTGCTAGAGAAAGGCAAATTCAAACAACTCTGAAGCTCCATCTCCTTCCCATCAGATTGACAAAGCCAACAAAAAAGGAAAAGGACAGATGCTAGTGGGCTTCGAGGAAACCAGGTACACTGCTGGTAATTCTGGGAATTGGTCCAGCCATTCTGGAAAAGCCATTTGAACTATGTCCAGACAGTTCCTGAGCTGACCACTCCGAGGTGGTCACATACCACCACTAGGCCCATGTTCCACAGAGATCAAAGAAAGAGGAAAGGATCCACGTGTACAAATGTGTCCATCGGCTCTTTTTGTTATAACAAAGAAATAGAGTCTAAGGGAGTGCCCATCCATTGAGGAACTGGATGAGGTCTGGTATATGCCCGCGATGGAATACTTTTGAGCTGTAAGAAAAGACGAAGGGGAGGATTTCAGAGAAGCCTGGGAAGACTTGGATGAACTGAAGCAGAGGGAAGTAAGCAGAACAGAAGAACAATTCATACAGTAACAGCAACAATGTAAAGAAAACCTACTTTAAAGACTTAGAAAGTCTGTGATTGCTCGATGCGGTCGTCTACCATGATTCCAAAGTACCGATGATGAAGAGGCATTCTACCCACTGACTGACAGAGTGGGCTTGGAGCCGGGATGGAGAAGGAGACAGCCATTTTTGGGCCAGGTCAATGTGGGAACCTGTGACTGCACTTGAATATGTATATTTGTTACGTCTTTTTTTTAATGAAAGAAGAGAGAGAGTAAGGGAAAGAGTAGTCCCCCAAAGGGTCAATAGAGCATTTTTTAAAATGCAAAAATAAGAAGGCAGACTGGAAGGACTCAGGGACAAGCAGGTTAGCTTTGAAACCAGCTTGTGGCTTCTCATTCCCTGAAGGCAAAGCTCACGTGTATAATGATAACGAAAAGCAAGCAACGGCTGCTAGAAGCTTGTGATGGCACAGCCAAACCTCCTTTTCTCTGTAAATGGAATTGCTCATTTTATTTGGTGTTTGTGAAGTTCAGAACTTGTCAAAGATGAGATATTAAAAAAGTTTTGGTCAAAGACATCAGGTTTACAACCTCAGAATCATCCTGAACTCTTCTGTCTCCCTCACAGACTTTCCCCACCTTGCCTCAGTTGACAACTCTGATTAATTCTATACCTATGACATCTCTCCATAATGTCCTTCCTCTCACCCAGCCCTCCCATCCCTGGTGCAGGCCCTCATCAAGTCTCACCCCCATCACAAGAGCCTCCTCACTGGTCTTCCTGCCTCCAGACTCTCCCCTTTCCAATCCATTCTCCATCCAGTTGCCAAGATCATCTTCCTAAGACAGAAATTTCGCTGTTTCACACCCTTGCTCGTAAAACACCAATGGATTCTTCCTAGAGGAGGAAGGGGAGGGGGGGGGCAGCAGTATTATTGGAATTGGGCTAGCATAAAAGGTGGTTGCAGGAGTTGCAGGTGGTTGCAGCATGAGCTGGGTCCTACACAGAGGTGAGGCAATAAAGGACCTGCTTAGGAGCCAAAGCCGCACTGTCCATCTGGAAGGTGGAATACTTGGGGAGAACTAGTGTGAGAGATGGCTGGAAAGGCAGAATGGACTTTTGCTGGGGTTGTTTTTTGAAGTGAGAGCCACTAAAGACTAGAACAGAGCACCACAGCCATACCTGAGCTCAGGGGAGGCTAGTCTAACAGCAGAATGAACAGGGAATTGGTGGGACAGAGAGGTTTGGAGAGGTTAATAGAGGGAGAGGTGTTGGAAGGAGGGTGAAAGATGAGAAGGGTGGGGGGGGTAAGATGAGGGCTCATTTCACTGAATGAGGCTTTGTCCCTTCCCAAGCCCCCAGTCAGAAGCTCCAGAATTTAGAGCTGAAAGTCAATGCCACGAATCTAACTGGCAACTGAGAGGGAGGGCAAAGCTGACCATGGCCCATGGTGACGCTTCCTTGGCAATGAGCCCACTCAGGGCAGGAAGCTGGCTGAGGCTGAGGAGTGGGCGGCCTGTCATTACAGGCAATTAAGCCCTTTGTGACATCTCTTGGGCGCTGAATGGGCTGTTAAGAGAGAAAAACCACTTCAGATTGAGCTGTCTAAACTGGGGCTAATTACCTCAACTGGCAGTCTGTAATTATGCAAAATCACAGGAAGAGGAGAATGGAGGAAGGGGAGAGGGAGAGAAAGAGAGACAGTGACAGAGGAGGCAGAGATAGGGGACAGAGAGACAGGGAGGCGAGAGGATGGAGGAGGGGAGAGGGAGAGAAGAGAAGAAGGGAGAGAGAAGAGAAAAGAGGGAGAAGAGACACAGTCAAACATAGACACGGAGAGGAAAAGGAGGGGAAGGAAGCAGGAGAACAAAGAGAGAAGAGAGAGAAAGATGGACAGAGGCACTAGAGGGAGGAGAGAAACAGACAGATACACAGAAAACCAGAGGGAAAAGAGAGAGGAAGAACGGTGGGGAAAGAAGAGAGGGACAAGAGTCAGAGACCGGCAGAGACTCACAGAGGCAGAGACAGAAAAAGAGGCTATGCAGGGAGAAAGAGGGGAATAGAGAGACAGAGACAGATGTGGAAAGGGATGGAGAAAGAGAGAGCGAAGCCAGTCAGGTATGTGGGGATGACAAAGACAGAGACAGGGTCAGAGAGATACAGAGAGAGACAGAGACAGGTTTGGGTATTGATTTCAGTACCATATAGCAGGCAGAAACCAAAGAGGTTGGTCCAGTATATTATATATAATATGGTCCTTGAAAATAAAGAAGATTTTGGAACTTTCTTTTTTGGGAGGTGGGAGAGTCTTTGAACCCCCCACCACTAGGCACACAGAAGGTGTGCCTTAATGAGTGCTCATCAGAGGCTCACATCTCTGATCGACCTCTACATGTAGCACTGCATGTTGAAGCAATGGGGCTGGTACGCAGCCTGTAGGAACAGTGTTAGAAAGCTTGGACATTCAGGGGGCCAAGAGCCTCTTAAGGCCATTGCCCCATGAGGAGAGGCTGATTAGCCCGAGAAGAGAAGGCTGGTCGGTCATGTGTCCAAAGGGCAGGCTGTCCAATGTGGAAGAGGGCTGAGCCTTCTGTGCTTGGCCCCAGAGTCATGGGGGAAATAGCAGAGGGGCCAGATGTCAGGAAGGAATTCCTAATGAGAACTGACCACATGTGGCTTTGAGGGGTGGGGGCAGTGGCTTCCCCATACTAGAGGGTCCTCAAGGCCCTTCCCATTTGGTAATTCAGTGGTTGTATGAGATGCTTCCACAAAGATGAACACAGAAACACATCCCTAGACCTCCAGACCCCCAAGGCCTCCCCACATACACCCCCTACCTACTCCCCTACAAGGCTCTTCTTCCACAGACAACCCTTCCTCCAACCCGCCTCTACACACACACAAATTGAGATCGCCCTTTTAGCAGATCCCAGGAAAGATCGTCATTTCTCAGAATCATGGCTCTCAGGGCTGGAAGGTGCTCCAAGGGAATCACAAGATGGGGGGGAGGAGGGGGGAAGAGACTCATCTGGGCAAAGGCTAAGAGGTGGGAGTGCACACAATTGCCGTGCTGGACATGGAGGGGTCAGAAGATCCCAGTTCGAACCCCAGCCATGGTATTTCTAGCTATGTGATCCTAGACAAGTCCCTTCCCTTCTGGGGCTCATTTTCCTCCTCTGCAAAATGGGGGGAATACTTCCTTCCCTCCCTCTGCCACTGTGGATGTGAGGGCAGCTCTGGGTAAATCTGTGTGATTCGAGTGAGCCCAGGGGGCAGTGGAGAGGCCCAGGGAACTGGCCTTGGGGGTCCTTCCCAGCAGATCTCAAGTCCTCTGAGAGCAGTCTAGCCTGATTCATCCTTCTGGGTCCACCTCCTTGCTCTTCAGGAGCAGGCAGAGGCTGTGGCCAGTAGACCTGCCTCTGGGGGATGGATGGGGAGGGGGCATCAGACAGGGGAGTTAGCTTGCTCAAACTCAACCAGCTTCCAACTGAAGTCTTCTGTCGTCACATACAGGAATTTTCCACGTCACTGCCCTGCCTCTCCCCCAAGTACATGAGCTGTGGTCTGGGGCACAGTGTGTCTCCATGTCTGCCCAGTTCTCTCCTCTCCTCTCCTTTAGGTTCCTCCCCCTTCTTCCCCCCATCTTTGGTTTTGGATTCTTCCTTCTTCTCCTTTCTTTTGTCACACCCTCCTTTTTTTCTGTCTCTGTCTCAGTCCCCATTCTTTCATCTCTTGGTGTGTCTGTCCCCCGTCTCTGTCCATCTCTCTCCCCTCCAATCCTGCCCCCTCTCTCTTCCATTAGAAGTACAGAGTTTTTTTGTTTTTCAAGGTTCTGATTGACATTTTCCTTTTCTTACACCAGCATAGTAACTCATGTATCCCTCCCTCTGACCCTGCCAAAGAGCCATCCCATGTGACAGATTGTATTTTCTTAGAGAGGAAAAAAAGACAGCACAGCTTATGATACATTGGAGAAGCCCCCCAACCCCATGCCACATGGGACCCCTGTGGCCCTCCCACTCCCTGGGCATGTCTTCTCATCTCATCATTTGAGTCCTGTTTCAGCTTCATCATTTTGTTTCATTTTTTCAGCGTCACTGTTCTTTCCATATACACTGTTGCCATCACCGACTCTGCGGACTTCATTCTGCATCGGTCCATATAGCTCTTTCCATGATTCTCTGTGCTCCTCACACATATCATTTCTTACAGCACAATAAGGTCAGACTTCTGACCTCCCTGGCTTCTTTTAAGTCTCAGTGAAAATTCTACCTTCTACAGGAAGCCTTTCCCACACCTCTTAGTTCCAGGGCCTTTCCTCCGGCAGTTACTTATCCTGTCCAGAGCTTGCTTTGTACAGATCTGTTTGCATGTTGTCTCCCCCATAAGACTGTAAGCTCCTCAAGGATGGGGGCTGTCTCTTGCCTCTTTTTTTGTATCCCCAGCACTTAGCACAGTTCTTGGCACATAGTAGATGCTTAATAAATGTTTATTGATTGATTGACCGCTATTCCATTGTATTCAGGTACTACAATTTGTGTAGCCATTCCCCAGTCAATGGGCATCTACTTTGTTTCCAATTCTTATCTACCACAAAAAGTGCTGCTATAAATATTTTGGAGTTTATGGGGACCTTTTCCTCATCAATGGCTTTTGGTGGGGGAGGCTGTATAAGCCCAGGAATGGAGTCTCTGGTTCAAAAGGTATGGAAATCTTAGTAATTTCATTTGCATAATTTCAAATTGTTTCCCAAAATTGTTGTACCATTTCACAGCTCCACCAACAATGCATTAGTGTTCCTATCTTCCCACAATGCCTCCAACACTGACTGGTGCCATTTTTTGTCATTTTTGTTTATTTGCAGAGTGTGGTGAAATCTCAGGGTTGTTTTGATTTGCATTTCTCTTGTTAGTGATTTAGAGCACTTTTTTCTATGTGTCTGTGCATACTTTTGAAGTCCTTCTTTTGTGAGTTGTTTATTCATATCCTTTGACCATTTATGTACTGGGGAATGGCTATTAGAGATGGATAGATAGATAGATAGATAGATAGATAGATAGATAGATAGATAGAT
>NW_020954568.1:444515-472382 GCF_900497805.2 Vombatus ursinus | reverse complement strand
TAGATAGATAGATAGATAGATAGATAGATAGATAGATAGATAGATAGTAGATAGATAGATAGATAGATAGATAGACAGATAGATAGATAGATAGATAGATAGATAGATAGTAGATAGATAGATAGATAGATAGATAGTAGATAGAGATCTTGGATACTAAACTGTTATCAGAGACATTTGATACAAATATTTTTCCCCCACTTGACCACTTCTCTTCTTATCCCTTCTTATCCTAGGTGCATTGATGTCATCTGTGCAGAAACTTTTCAGTTTCAAGCAATCAAAGTTCTCTATTTTATCTTTTCTAATGGCCTCTATCTCTTTTTGATTAAGAATACATTTCCTATCCAGAGCTGTGAGAGATGTACCATCTGTTTCTTTTCTAACTTTCTTTCAATAGTATGAACTTTCATATTAAAGTCATGTGTCCATTTAGAATATATTATGGAATGTGGTATAAGCTGCTGGTCTAAGCCTCATTTCTGCCAGGCTGCTTTCCAGTTTTCTCAGCAGTTTGTATCAAACAGGGAGTTCTTTCCTAAGTAACAGATTTTTCAGTTTATCAAATCCTGGGTTATTGAGTTCTATTGTTCCTGAATTGCTTTTGTCTACTCTATTCCACTGATCCCCTCCCCCCCCCCCCCCCCCCCCCCCCCGGAAGGGAGAAGGACTAGTAGCTGGTGGGAAAGGGAGGTTGCTCCCTCCACCCCTCTCTTGGATTGAGAGTGAGTCTGCCTCAGCCTCTCCTTCGCTCCTTCCTTTTCCTCCCTCCCTGTCAGACTCCCCCCCTTCCTCCCTCCTTCCCTCCCTCCCTGCCTTCCTCCTTCCCTCCCTCCCTCCCTTCCTCCCTCCCTCCAGCACTCTCCTCTGCCTTGCTGTGTTTCCCAATTCACAGCTTCCACAGACCCCTGCACTGGAAGCAGGAAGCCTCTGCCAAGATGTTAATCTGAGCAAGAATCCCCTCAAAATCCTCCTGGATGTGATTCTTACTTTTCGTTTCTCAGTCTAGACTAGGAAGGCTTCCTGGACTTGGTGAGCTTTGGCAGAGAGCCGGGAAATCTGCTCACTAGTATATAGCTAGGAAGCAAGGGAGTTGGAATTTGAACGCAGGATTCTCTTGGCTCCAAGTGGGGCTCTTTCCCACCGCATGACTCGAGAAAGCGCACCTTGTGGAGGGAAGGAAAGAAGCATTTATAAAGCACCTAGTATGTGGAAGGCGAGGCCAGGCTCTTTGCAAATATTCTCGATCCTCGCAACAATCTTGTGAAGCAGGTGCCAGTTTTAACCCCATTTTATAGACGAGAAAAATTGAGGCAGGCAGAGGTGAAGTGATTTGCCCGGGGTTGCACAGGGAGGAAGAATCTGAAGCAGTATTTGAACTCAGGTCCTCCTGACTCCTGGTCTGGCTCTCTGTGCACTGTGGCGCCCCCTAGAGGCCTCGCCTCCTGGGCAGTGGTGGGCATTCTAAAGCCGAGTGCGTGGGCTGCTCTGTGGACTGCCTCAGCCCCGCAAGGCTCCAACGGGCACCGCTCAGGGGAGGCGCATGGGAAGCTCATCTCCCTAAGCTGCCTCCCCCCGCAAGGGCTCGGGCTCAGTCTGAGAAATGACTAAAAACAACATTTGTCTCCATGGAAGGCATTTGGCAAAAGGTTAAATCCACAGCCCGCGGCTGTCTGCCGGCCGGGCGGCATTTCCACAGCCTGGTATTTAGGAGATATTACCAGCCGCATCGGGACTGAGCAAACCGCTTAGCAGGACAGACCCACCTGGGGACTGGGGGGCAGGGGGCTGGCCACGGCACCCATGCCCCGACCCCCATGCCAGCTTCATCCTTATCCTGCCGATTGGAGGGTCTGAGCTGGAGGGGATCCTGAGGACCCCGTCCCCCAACCCCACTGTCCTGCAGAGGGGAAGGGGCTGCCTGAGATCCCCCCGTGTGAACAGACCTAGGACGAGGATCTGACTCCCCTGCTCTCAGGTCATGTGTGCACACACACGCAGACATACAGGCACACTGACATACAGACAGACACACAGACATACAGACATACACACAGGCAGACAGACACACCAACATACACACTGGTACACAGACATACAGAAAGACACAGACACAGACACACAGACACATAGACAGACACACAGACATACAGACAGACACACAAACATACAGACATACACACTGGTACACAGACATACAGACAGACGCAGACACAGACACACAGACACATAGACAGACAGACATACAGACACACAGATATAAAGACACACAGACATACAGACAGACACACACAGGCAGACAGACACACCGACATACACACTGGTACACAGATATACAGACAGACACAGACACAGACACACAGACACATAGACAGACACACAGACAGACACACAGACATACAGACAGACGCACAGACATACAAACACGCAGACATACAGACAGACAGACACACACAGACACGCAAACATACACACAGACACATAGGCAGACACACCCCAAAAGTGCAAATAAAAATGCTATGAGACCAAAGGTTCCCAGAAGCTCAGAGCCAGGAGGATGCTTAGAGATCATTGAGTCTGAACTCTTCCATCTTATAGAGAGGCACAGAGAGGTGAGGGCAGAGCCCACCCTCGCACCCAGATCCCTGGACTCCCGCCCACATCTCCTCCCTCTTTTTCTTTCCAGAGGTCTTTCATTTGGCAGACCTGTGCTTTTCACTGGATTAGGGAGGTTGGAAGTCCCGCCTCGGGTGGGGAGCTGGACAATGCACAAGACCCCAGGCATGGAATGAGTTCCATCCAATTCCTGCTGTGTGCACAGCCTTGCTATGCCCAGAGGCCTTTTAGGGCCAGGATGGGATTGAGAACAGCATGTGTATGTGTGTGTGTGTGTGTGTGTGTGTGTGTGTGTGTGTGTGTGTCAGAGTGACCAGAGGAGTTCTGTCCTGCTGGGGGTCCCCCGCGTGCTGGGCGTCGTGTTCACACGGTCATCATGTTCTGGCCGGGCCTCCTCCTTGCCCTCCCGTTGCCCAGGTGTGGTCGGTGACCGGTCCTTCAAGGGAAGACATGTGGTCAGCAGAGGGAGGGGAAGCCTTCTGAGGGACAGCTGGGTCAGGTGGTGCCCGCCCTGCATGGCGGGGGTACTCCCAGGAGACATGGTCATCCGCTCATTGGCTCTCATCTTTCTGAGCCGAATCACATTCAGTGCCTCAGAGAAGACAGGGCCCGAGCTGGCTTGGCGCGGACCCTCCCTGGGTCTCTCCCCTCGTAGGCAGGCAGGGCGTAGGATCCCATGAGTGTAAGGGCCAGAGAAGGATGGAGATGAACAGGGCAGGGAGACTAAGCCCAGAGAGACGGCCGCAGTTCCCCTTCACCCTCGAACCCTGGGAGCGAAAGTGTCGGGACCATCAGCCCCTTTGTGGAAGGTGGGGCTCTGGGGAGGACGAGGTCTGGTTCAGTGCCACACAGCAGAAGAGTGAGGGCTGAGACACGAAGGCAGACCTCGTCATTTCCAGCATGGGGCCATGCCTCCCACTTCCCTGAGTGGAGTCTCGGGGATTCCACATGGCGCCGTGGGAGAGCCTTGGCCAGGGCTGGAAACCCACGAGCTGGGTGACCCTAGGGAAGTCACCTGGCATGTCTGAGCTGGTCTAGAACATGGCAATAGTGAATAACCTTTGTCTCTCCTACCTGGTAGGGCCATGCTCTTGGAAAGGGAGCCTATGTCCTCACGTCTTGCAGGGGAGGGCACTGGGGATGGGAGCCAGGAGGGGCAGGAGTTAAGAGAAGGAAACTGAGGCCCAGAGTGTTCAAGCTCAAGACCCCAATGTCCAAAAGGGTCTACAGAGACACCTCCACCCTTTCCTTCTAGGGAAGTGGCACCAATCCCCTCGGCCTAGGTATCAGGCCTCCCATGTCTGGTCCCGAGCCTGTCTGGGAGCAGAAGCCCAGGCCCTGTCTTTGGGGGGCCCTGGGGAGAGGAGAGACGCCGCCGCTCAGCCCCTGGGAGGGTCAGCCTGGCAGTCACGGGCCGCTGCCCCCGCCCTGACTCGTTCAGCTTTCTCCAGGGCGAGGGGATGATTCAGAGGTGATGGTGGAGGAGCAGATAACTCGTTTTGCAAAGGCGAGTGTCTGCAATCTTGGGAGCAATTAGATTTAATAGAACAGAGCCTGTTCTCATCCCTGGCCCCCTCCTCCTTCCTCCCTCAGGCAGTGCAGAACCAGAGAGCCGGGGAGGGAGGGGGGGCATAGAGGTGGCGGGGGGGGGGAGCCAGCGGGGGATCTGAAAGGGGCTTTGACGTCAGCCCTGCCTATAAGAGGCTGCCTGGGAGAGGGGAGTCGACAGCGGAGACCCCGGACGAGAGACGGACAGCCCGCTGGCACGATGCCCACTCCAAACACCTCCGCTCCTCCGGCCAAGGGCTTCCGCAGGGCTGTGTCCGAGCTGGATTCCAAGCAGGCGGAGGCCATTATGGTAAGGGCTACAGCCCAGCTCCTGGGGAGGGTCCCTATCTCCCGGGCTGCTCTGGTCCCTGGCCCATCCCACCCTGGCATGGGGAGCCTGAGGGGCCAAAGGCTAATCCTTTCTTTCCCCCTGCTGCGTCCAGGTCCCTCTCCTAGGGACCCAGGGGGCCTGGCCGTGTACGATGGGTCAGAGGGTGTCTCTCTGGGCCTGGGTGTGTCTGTGTGATTGTGTGCATTGTGGTGAGGGGACAGCCCTGGGGTCTGGAGTCTGTGTATTTGTCACATCTCATGTGTGTGCGTGTTGTGTGTGTGTGTGTGTGTGTGTGTGTGTGTGTGTGCGTGTGCCCCAAAAAGCCCAGACTATATAGATCAGCTAGAAGGGACCTTAGAGGTTGACTTGTCTCATCCCCCCCATTTTACAGAGAAGGAAACCAAGGCCCAGACAGGAGAAGGGAACAGCTCTGAGGCAGAGGCAGGACTGGGGCTGGAACCCCAGTGTCCTGAATGCCAGCCCTTCAATCCCGGCTGTATAGGTGAAGGACTCCTGGAAGCCGGGTGGTGCAGTGGGCAGAGCCCTGAACTTCCCAAGGCTGGCATGGCTTGTAAGGGCCTCAGTTTCCCCATCTGCTGATTGGAGGTGATGATTTTGGGACCACCAGCTTTTAGGGTCTGGGGAGTGAGAAGGAGTAGTAGAGGTGGGCACTCTTCTTGTATTCCAAGCCTGGGATCTGAGACAGGCAAGGGCTTGGTGTGCCCAGCAGCCAGCACTGGGCCTGGCACCCATCACAGAAGTGCTGGCTGTACTGAGTTAAGGGGTGATTTTTCTAAACGTGATGGGAAGCTCCTGAGCCCAGGGTTTCTCTGTCCTGCTGCGCCTGGCCAGGACCCCCTCCCCCACTCCTTAGGACAGGCACGGTGAGCGGGGAGGGGCTACCCCTGAGGCATAGGGGCCCCCGAGACTGAGACCTTGGCCAACCCTTCCCAGTCAGGGCAAGCTACTAGGCTGGCCAGGGGGGACACCTGGGGCTCGGGCTGGCCTCAGTCATTGACTGACCCAGTCCTTGCTGGGCTCCTCACACGGCTGTCCCCTTGTTCTGTGTGCCCCCAACCCCATTCCCCACCTTCAGGGCCTGGAGGCTACAGCCTCAGAAGGTCATGAAAGAAATGAGTAAGGGCTCACCTGCTCCTCATTTCATAAAGGGGGAAACTGAGTCTCAGAGAGGATAAAAGATGTTCCCATGGACTCACGGTGAGTGGGTGCCATGGAGGAGCCGGAGGAAGTTACTTAACTCCCCTGAGCAGAGGACAGAGAAGCAGCTGCTTTGTGTGGGGCCCACAACTGAAATCTTGGAGATAGCAAAGACTACTTTCTTCTGGTCCTGCCCACCAGCAGACACAGGTCTCTGGGGGACCTGGGTGTGTCTAAAGCCTCTTTTCTCAGCCCTTTGGGGCCAGGCTGAGAGCTCCCTCCATAACCCCCCAGCACGCCAGAACGTCCAGTCGGTAGGGGCTCTTAAACCCCAGCACACCCAAGGTCTTCTTTGACACATGGGGCCATGGAGATCCAGAGATGGGAAAGGCCACTGTTGCCCCTATTTTTACCCACCTGTAATTGAAACCGTACCTTCCCTTCCATAGCTTAAGAGCCTGATTCTGAGTAGGGGCTGCTCCAGACTGGCCCAAGGGCCAGGTCCTCTCAGGTGAGGTGAAGGACTCCGCACCAGAGGCGCCTCTAAGGGGGCCCAGAGAGGACAGGGGCAGGAGACGTCCTCTGGGGCATGAGGACCCGCAAAGGGTTGCTGCCAGATGTTCAGAGAGGAGACTCAGAGAGAACGCCCCGATTGCTTTTCCGAATCTTCATTCTGAAGCTGGTAGCTGCTGAGAGGCTGAGCAGTCCTTCCCCAGGCAGGCTAGGTCAGCCCTCTGAGGGCTCCCTGGTGGAGGAGGTGCCAGTCCCCTGCCGGGCGCCACTCGCCCTCCCCTAGCTAGGGTCAGCTTAGGTCTGCCCCTCGAGGGCATCCTGGGCCGGCAGCTATCTCCCACTCCTGCCATCACCCTTTCCCACCTAATGCAGTTAGGGACGGGCTGAAATCTGGGGCCAAAATGCTGTTTTATCTCTTGGGGGGTTCCTCAAGAGCTGTTCATGTTCCTGATGCCCAACTGGTCACAGAAAAGGAGAAATTCAACGCCCTGAGTCAAGCTTCTGAAATCAGCCGTGCAGCCCACTGCCGGCACTCCTGCGGGCCTCCCCAGCTGGGTGGGCGAGGCCTGCCAGCACCCCATGTCTGGGCACTGGCTTCCCAAGCCCAGGAAGACGGGTAGAAAGGTTTGGCCAAGAAAAACTCTCTGGTGCATGGGTTAATTAGTTAAATTGGGAGGTGAGGACACGGGATCCACACTGGAGTAGATTCACTCAGTCAAGGTGCTGAGGCAGAGAGGAGAGACCCCTTTGAACCTGACTGGGTGACCCTGGGCAAGGCTTGGCCACTCTCTGCCACTCTCCATAGAGAAGGACCCACCTCCCAGAGCTGCCTGGGCAAACCCTTTGTCACACGATATACCAGCTCTCGACGGAGCTCTCAATGACCAGAGATCGCCTGCTTGGGGAGAGCACTTCATAGTGTAGGAGGAGGACTCCCTGGGAGCACAGCTGTGCAGAGGGGGGAGGATTGGGCAGCTGGGTGACCTCAGTCAATCCTTCTACCTCTCTGAGCCTCAGTTTCCTGCTCTGCACAATGAGGAGGGGGCCCAGATGATTCTGAGTTTCCTTCCTGCCCTGCGATCCTTTCATCCCATGAAACAGTTAGCAGACCTTCTGGGGGGTTCCTGCCTCGTCTGCGGGCATCCGTTGTTTAGACCTCTATCCCCACAGAGAGCCTCCAGAGAGGTGGGCTGAGTGGATTACTGAGGAGAGGGGGCCAACCCGTGGAGTGGAGGGTTAGGAAGCTAACAATCACACCCTGTAGTCATGCCCGCCTGGGTCCCCCAGACCCTCTGGTCCCCCAACACAATGTATTTGGAAGCAGTGTCTGGGGGGGCCAGAGTGAGCCAGGGATCAGGGAACCAGCTGGTGGCTTTGGCCAGTGTAGATGGCCCAGCCAGTCTGTGGAGACCCCAAAACAGATTTTTTTTTGCCTAAAATGTCCAGTTTGGGTCCTTAGGGCAGCTGGCTCCTGGCTCCTCCTGCACTCTGAGGGGTAGGGAGGAGAGTGGGTACTGCCCAGCTCCCCAGGACTCGACCCTTCCCTACGGTAGACCTGGGGAGCTCTGACCACAGGATCCAAGGCTCCAGGGATGCCCCACGTGTGATTCAGCTCTGCCCCACTTGGCCTGTGCCCCAGCCCTCAGTGCCCATGCCTGCTGAGATGGTGAATTTCTCCCCCTGGGTCCCAGAAGGGGGCTGGCAGAGGGATGGAGCCCCTGTGCCGCTGACCCCACCCCGCCTCTGATCCAGTCCCCGAGGTTCATCGGCAGGCGGCAGAGCCTTATTGAAGACGCTCGCAAGGAAAGGGAGGCGGCTGTGGCGGCTGCGGCAGCTGAGGCCTCCGGGGACCCCTTAGATGCCATCGTCTTTGAGGAGAAGGATGGAAAGGCCCTCCTCAACCTCTTCTTTACCCTGAAGACAGCCAAGTCTACATCGCTGTCCAGGGCCCTGAAAGTGTTCGAGGTGAGAGATCGGGGTGGGGGAGGGGCTCTCACTGGCCCGTGGGAGCTGGGCACGGGTGGTTATGTAGTTCTGTGGTGAGCTTGGACCAGCCTGGGAGGGGCCTGGCCTGTGGGAGGTCCGTGGTCACAGCCAGTGCCAGGCCGTGGCCGAGTGAGTGACCTGCCTAATTGAAGGCTATCAGACCAGAAGATGGCTAGTTCAGGCATTGGAGGGACTGGCAGGTCATCCAAAGCAGCTCTTTCCTCTCAGGCATTTGAGGCCCAGGGTGAGAATCTATTTGATCAAGGCCACACAGTGGAGCTGGGATTTGAACTCAGCTCCTCTGAGTCTCAGGCTCCATTGGCTGAGGCTTCTCTCTGGGAGGGTGGGGGCCTGAGGGCTCTGATTGCCTGCTGTGGGTCTGGGAAGAAAAGGCTTCGTGGGAATTGGATGACCTGTTGGTAAGTGGACATGACAGTGCTCGCACCTACCCTTCCCTCCTTCTTGCCCTGGCTCCAGGATGGGCTGGACAGACGTCCATCCTCTGAGCCCAGGGTGGGGAGGGCGGGGACAACCCCCACCTCAGGGCTGGAGCAAAGTCATGTGCTGGAAGCTTGGGAGGGGGTGTGGGGGGGCAGATTGGGATGGGAAGAAAGGTATGTGTGTGTCTGTATGTGTGTGTGTAAGTGTGTGTGTGTGTGTGAGAGAATGTGTGTGTCTGTACACGTGTGAGTATATGTATCTGTGCAAGAGAGTGTCTGCACATGTGTAAGAGAGAGTGTGTGTGTGTGTATGTGTGTGAGTGTACATGAGTATCTGTGTGTTTGTGTGTGTGTGTGTGTGTGTGTGTGTGTGTGTGACAGAGAGAGAGAGAGAGTGCATGTGTGTCTGGATGGGGTCTGGCTGGGCAGCAGCAGCCAGGGATTGATCTTTCAGCCTGGGGCTGTGCAGGTGGCAGACCCCGGTGGCAGATCAGCCCTGTCTCTCTCCCCCCCACCTCTGCCATAATGACATTTGCCGGTCAGCCACCGGCCCCTGTTTGTGGCCAGAGCAGCTAATGGGAGAGCGGCTGTCAAATTAACTGGGGATTGATGTGATGAATACCGGCAGGTGGTAGGCAGGGTGCAGCTTGGATGGGGTGGGGTGGGGACTCTGTGCTCACTCTGCACTGCCGTGGACAGCCCCCAGCCCCTTCAGAACTGCCAAAGGGAGGCTTGTGTCCAGCCTGCTAGTCAATGGCAGGTCTGGAAGAGAGGCCACCATGACTGACACTGACCTGCCCATTTTACAGAGAGGGAGACTGAGGCCCATGGGGGAAGGAAACTGCCAAAGTCACACAAAGAGCAGAGACGGAACTTGAGCCCGAGTGTTCTGACTCCAAACCCAGGCCTCCCCTAAACCCAACGCCCGCTTCCCCTTCTGACCCCCCTGCAGGAGGAAATCTTCCTGGGTGGGAGGGTGGCTCATTCTTTTACAATGCCTTGAGAGGCAGTCCCCTGTGGTAGAAAGATCCTGGTCCCAGAATCAGCAGAGACCTGGGTATGTGCTCTGGTTCTGAGACTACAGGGGGCAAGTCAGTCACTTCTGAGCCTCAGTTTCCCCCTTTGTCAAATGGGGATAATGAAATTTGTACTCCCTCACTGAGCATTGGTGAGGAAGGCTCTGTCAACCTGGGAGTGCCTGAGCAATGGGGGTGGGGTCGCTATTAGTCTCTGTATCTCACTGCCCTCCAGAAGCAGAGAGGGGTGCAGGGGCTTGGAATCAGGAGGACCTGAGTTCAAATCCAGCCTGGACACTGTGGTAGCTATGTCCTTGGTCAAGTCCCTTAACTTACCCCAGCCACGTTTTCCTTCTCTGTAAAATGAGGCCAACTAATAGCACCTACCTCCCAGCATTGTTGTGGGAATCCAATGGGAGAATGTTTCTGAAGCCCCTTGAGGATCCTTGGCGCCTTTCAAATGTGCGCTTCGGCACAGGCACGTGCCTTCTAGCCCTTCGGGGGCTCAATTTCCTGTCCTGTGAGGCAGCGAGGGTGGCCTAATCCAACAGACTTTAGAAGGAGCCGGGGGCAGGCTATTATGCCTATTATAAAGAGGAGAAAACTGAGGTCCGGCTGGCGGGCCTGGCGAAGTGTCTCCGGCCCCACCCTGGTCAGCCGAGGAGAGAGGTGAGAGGGGGTGGACAAGTGGTCAGTGACCTCTTCCTCCTCTCCTTCCCTCCACGAGACATTCGAAGCCAAAATCCACCACCTGGAGACCCGAACCAACAGGAAGCCGAAGGAGGGGACGTCGGAGCTCGAATACTTTGTCCGCTGTGAAGTCCACAGCAGCGACCTGGGCGCCTTCTTCAGCTCCGTCCGGAGGGTCTCCGACGAGGTGCGCAGCACCAAGGAGGACAAGAGTGAGTCCTGCGCCCCCCTCCGCGCCCCCCCAGCCCCCAGCCGCCCCGAGCTGGAAGCGCCCTCGCTCCCTCTCTCCCTCCCTCCCTCCTTCCTTCCCTCCTCCCTCCTTCCTTCCTTTTTTCCTCCCTCCTTCCTTCCCTCCATCCTTCCCTACTTCCTTCCTTCCTTCTTTCCTTCCTTCCTTCCCTCCCTCCCTCCCTCCCTCCTTCCTTCCCTCCTTCCTTCTTTCCTTCCTTCCTTCCTTCCCTCCCTCCCTCCCTTCCTCCCTCCCTCCTTCATTTCTTCCCTCCTTCCTTCCCTCCTCCCTCCCTCCCTTCCTCCCTCCCTCCCTTCCTCCCTCCTTCCTTCCTTCCTTCTTTCCTTCCTTCCTTCCTTTCTTCCTTCCTTCCCTCCCTCCCTCCCTTCTTCCTTCCTTCCTTTCTCTCTCCCTCCCTCCCTCTCTTCCTTCTTTCCTCTGGGTTAGATAGAAGACATAGGAGCAAGGACAGAGAAGCTATACTGTCCGCACAAGACCCCAGCTAGAATGCTTGTGTTCCTTCTGTACCCCTCCTATTGGCCCACAGCTTCATCTTTCTGTTATTAGTACACTATTCCAAGGGGATTTCTTTGCATCATCCCTTGCACACACACACACCTTCCTGGACTGGCCATGGAGGTGGCGCCCTGCTCCATGCAGATTGCACCAGGGGCTGGGGTGGCCAGGGGTCCTTCCCCCAAGGCACAGGCAGTCCAGGCCCTCCACTGGTCACTTCTTGGGCTGTGGCTGGCTGAGTGCTGGGCCTCCCTTCAGTATTGCCCTGAGGTCCTTCCTCCCCTAGCCCTTGGGAGGGGTTGCAGTGCAGGTGGGGAAACTGAGGCTCAGATGGGGGAGCAAGCTTCTCAGGTGACGTTGTGCCGCGGGGTCCTCGGGGGGGGGGGGGGGGGGGGGGGGGGGGGAGGCTGTCCCTCAGCAGAGAAGGGGAGGATGGCACTCACCTTCCCTAGCTCTCACAGGGCTACTGAGGTCAGTCCCATAGAGATGGGGGCCTGCCGGCATCCTGACCATTCTTGACTGGGCAAGTTGGGCTGCCCTGCTCCATCCACCTGGCAGGGACAGAGAGAACCATGCTGTGGCATCTGTAGAATTAATCCCGCCTCTTTTCTGTGAAGTTCACTGGTTTCCCAGAAAGATCTCCGAACTGGACCAATGCCACCACCTGGTGACCAAATTTGACCCTGACCTGGACCTGGACCACCCCGTGAGTCTGCCCCTTGAAGCACGTGGGGAGAGCAGGGAGGCCTGAGGGATGGCCAACAGGCTCAGGGCTCAGGGCCCAGAGCTGCGCCCTGAGCAGCTCCCTCCGTCTTGCCTCCTCTGCAGGGATTTTCTGACCAGGTCTATCGCCAGCGGAGGAAGCTGATAGCAGAAATTGCTTTCCAATACAAACAGTAAGCCAGCCCCCCTCCCCTACCCAGCCCATCACCACCCCCAGGGGCCCTGGCACCTGAGAGTCTCCCACCACCAACCGAAGGCCAAGGTCGTAGCCAGGGGCCTGGGCCAAGTGGCCAGGCTGGGGCCTAGAAGAGGCTGACACATGCGGAGCCGGAGAGCCCTCCTAGACAGACGGGATATTTGAATGATCACGGGTTCGCTGAAGAAGACCCCAAAAGGGCATGTGCCGAGGTGTTGGTGGCTGGCCACATGTGGGTCCAGGCTCTCATCTCAGCTTTGTGGATGTGGCTTGTCCGTGGCACAGAGAGGCTCACAGTGGGTCACACAGCTGAGACGCCATGGGGCAGCATCTGCCTGCTGATGCCGGCATTCTGAACACCATACAGGCCCTGCCTTTGCTAATGGGGGGACCAGGGGGCCAGGGTCTTTGAGACCATCTAGTCTAGTGGGGGTCTTGGCTTTGGGGAGCATCGTTGGGGGGGGTGTGGAGCAGACGAGACTAACCCTGGGCTCTTTCAGTTCAGAGCCGATCCCCCGCGTGGAGTATACGGCAGAGGAGATTGCCACCTGGTAAGGACGTGGCCACGTGGCCCGTGGGGAGGTCGAGGAAGAGGAGGGGAGCGAGCTGGAGAAAAGAAACTCCCAGTGGAGCTTGGAAACAGCCAGGGATTGAGGGCTGATGGTCTCTCAGGGTCATTGCCAGCCACCGGGCTGGTCACTGGCTCTGGGAGCTGGAGGGAGTTTGTGGAAGATGCAGGGAACGGTCGGCAAACTGTCAGCATTTATGGGATGCTTGATGTGTGTCCAGCACTAGGACCTGGACAGAGTCAAAGCTTAGACAAGACAGGACCCCTGCCGGGGCGGGGGTGGGGTGTGTGTGTGTGTGTGTGTGTGTGTGTGTGGAGGAGAGCCCAGAGAGCAAAGACACAACATTACAATCTTTGCAGTGGACACAATGAGTGCTGATAAGTAAACACAGTCATTTGGGCTGGGGTGGGAGGACGTGAGCAGCTGGGGTGATCAGGGAGGGCCTTGAGCCCTGAGGACTGCACTCTGGGAGGCCAGAAGGCAAATGGTCTTCAAGGGAACTGGAGAGGTCAGGGACAGCTTCGTGGAGAAGATGAAGCTTGAGCTGGGCCTTGAAGGATGGCTTAAAAGAGGGCGGGGAAGTGGTAACGAAGTTGGCCAGGGCAGGGGATAAGGAGCAGGATGTCCTGGTGGCAAAGTGCCTATCTGATGAATGAATGAATAGATGGGTGAATGGATGGATAGGTGGGTGGAAGAATGGATGCATGGGTGGGTGGATGGATGGATGGGTGAAAGAATGGGTAGATGGATAAGTGGATGGATGGATGGATGGGTGGATGGGTGGGTGGATGGATGGATGAGTGGTTGGATGGATGGACGGACGGATGGATGGATGGATGGATGGATGGGTGGATGGACGGATGGATGGATGGATGGATGGATGGATGGATGGATGGATGAGAAGAGCCCAATTAACCTCATTCTTTCCTCCTGTCTCATCATCATTGCCCCAGCTTTCCCTCTCCTTCTACAAGAGAAGATGGTAGTTCATTGCCAATTAGAATCTCATTGTAAATGGATGAGGGGCAGGTGCAGGCTCTTTTATTCTGTTTTACATGCCACAGGTTTATATAAAGCAGGGCTCACCTGCGTACATGTCTGGGCTCCCTGGGGCTCCCCAGGCTCATGCCCCTCCATTTCTCCTCCTTCCCTAGGAGAGAGGTCTACACCACCCTGAAGAGCCTATACCCTACCCATGCTTGCCGGGAGCATCTGGAGGCCTTCCAGCTGCTGGAAAGGTTCTGTGGCTACAGCGAGAATAGCATCCCCCAGCTCGAAGATGTGTCCCGCTTTCTGAAGGGTGGGGGCAGTTTGTGTGGGGGGCGGGGGGGGAGCTGGGGCCAGGTGGGCAGAGAGGGAAGGGTCTTCTGGCCTGAGAATAAGTAGTGTGTGGGCTTGAGTCCACTCCCCATCTGTTGGGGCCAGTCTGCCTCCTGAGGCCCTTACAGACCTTAGCCAAGTGAGGGAGGTAAAATGTGCAGAGGCAGGAATAGAGGGTTTCCAGGGGGCCAGGAGAAGATCTGAGCCACAGGAGTCAGGGGGGGAAGAGGAAGGTCAGTGTGGGCCACAGTGGCCCTGGGAGAGGTGTGAGGTAAGCAAGGCCTTGAAAATGATCAAGGGCAGGGAAGGGCAGGGCCATGAGAAACCTTGAGGGCCCAGGCTCCCTGGCTCTGGGCTAGCTGGGCCTGAGTTCTCAGCCTATCCCTCTCTGCTGTTTCAGAGAGGACGGGCTTCCAGCTGCGGCCGGTGGCCGGCCTGCTCTCTGCCCGAGACTTCCTGTCCAGCCTGGCTTTCAGGGTATTCCAGTGCACCCAATATATCCGCCACGCCTCCTCGCCCATGCATTCCCCAGAGCCGTGAGTAGGGGCTCCTACCACCGCCAGACCCAGTCAGAAGTCTCTCTGGAGTTTCTGTCCCTGAATCCCAGAGTGGGCTTGAGGGAGAGCCTGTGGGCCTCCTCACTGACCCCCGTCCTCTCTGGCCCAGGGTGCCCCATTCTAAGGGAGCTCCTTAAGGCCCAGGGAGGGACCTACATTCCCTGGGTGTAGGATAACACCTCCTTTCATACCGTTCAAGGTGTACCTCTCCCTCCCAAACCTCCATCTCATCAGCTTTTTGCTGGGATGATTGTCTCTGTGTGACAGAAGAAATCCAGGCCCAGAGAGCAATACATCTTTCTCAAGTTCACCTAGTGAATGCTTTCTCTAGATCTGGGGTGGGGGTGCAGAAGAGGACCAATTGAATTCAGTTTTGTCCAGGAGACATTATTTAAGCATTGGGGATGCCTAGTAGAACGTGGTGCTGGGGCAAGTTGAAAGTGTAGGTGAGGCCAGGCCCCCTTCCTCTGGCACCCAGCAGGGATGGGGTAAGACCCCCCCCCAAGTAACAGAAGCACCCCCTCACATGGTAAGTGCCTCTACACTCCCAGCTGCCCACCCTCTGAGGGGAACACTTGTCACAGGCCCACTGGGTCAGGGAAGATTCCCTGGAGGAAGTGGCCGGCAGGTTGGGCTTCCGTGGAGGTCAGGCACTAAGAGAGAGGAGATGTTCTGGGCACAGGGAGCCAGGTGACATAGGGGTGGGAAGGCAAGGCCATGGTGGAGAGCCTCGAATGTGAGGCAGAGGCTTCCTGGAGGGGGAGAGGATCCCAAAGAGGGGTTAAGATGGTGGGAGTGGCCATCGCTAGGGCCAGCCAGCAAAAGGCAGAGAGTGGGGAGGCATGGGGGTCGAGTGTGTGTCTCAGGGACAGACCGGCTGTGCCCACAGCCCTCTCACCAGCAACGTCTGCTCTTTTGTTGGCCTTTCGGGCACCCACGGGTGCTGGGTACAGGGACTGCTGTCATGAGCTCCTGGGGCACGTGCCTATGCTGGCAGACAGGACTTTTGCCCAGTTCTCCCAGGTGAGTCCTCCCCTCTTGGCTTTCACACCCACAGCCCCAGCACTGCCTGCCTGGCATGGGTGCTTTTCCAAGGGCAGGGATGTTTGGAGGGAGGGGGCAGCCAGAGGTGAGGGCAGAAGCAGTCAGTGACCCAGACGCACCAGATTCAGGCTTGGCCCCGCGACATCCTCTGCCTCGCCTTTCCCAGGATATTGGCCTCGCCTCCCTCGGTGCCACCGATGAGGAGATTGAGAAGTTATCCACGGTAGGTCTGCGTCATGGAGGCTGCTGTGGGTGAGTGGGGAGGATTTGGCTTCGGAGGAGGTAATTTCAGCTAGAATCTCTTTCCGTTCTGCAAATCAGTTCATAGAAAAGTTAAATCCATATCTACACTCCCAGAGTGAGGAAGTCAGTCCTGTCGGGCCCAGACTGGAGGCTCCTGGATCACAGGGCCGGGGGCTGCCCCCCCTCCTCTCTAGCATAAGAAGTCAAAGATGTGGGAGCACAGGCAGTGTTAAAAAGGGCCTCTTTTGGTTTACTTGGGGGGGGATAAAGGAGGCAGGCGGAACCTACAGGGAGCCTTGAGTCTGAGGGGAGAGCAGCAGGGTGCGGAGTAGGAGCCTGCCAGGTGTGAGGGGGGTGGGGGGTCTCATGGGCAGGAGAGTAGGCGCCCAGCAGGTGTGTGGGGGTACACCCTTTTCCAGCTGTACTGGTTCACCGTGGAGTTCGGGCTCTGCAAACAGAACGGAGCTGTCAAAGCCTACGGCGCTGGCCTCCTGTCCTCCTATGGGGAGCTCATCGTAAGCCTGCCCCTTTCCTGCTCCTCTGCAGATGGGGCTTTCCTCCCTCCCTTGAAGCCCTCCTCACCTGCCCGGGTCCTCAGGGCTCTGACTTCCCAGGGAAGCTGGGGGTTGGGCCACTTGGGATCCCCCAGAGGCAGAGGGACTGAGGCAGGGGATGGGGCCTGCTGCCTTTGCCTGCCCTGGGGGATCAACACTGTCACACCAGGAAGAGGCCCTGTGGCAGACCGCCCTCCCCCCTTCCCTCTACTGAGCTCGTGGAGTGTTTGTGAGCTGAATCCCACTTCCCACTAGACTTCCCAAAGTGGGTTTGCCCCAGGGCGCGGTCAGCCGGCCCCAAAGGAGACTCCCTGTGATCTGTGCGGGGTCAGGGCTTAGTCCTGGCTGGCTATTCCTTCAGGCGGCCTGCTCTGTGGCAGACAGAGCCGGAAGGGGCTACAAGGGGCTAGAAGGGCACTTGGGCCATTGTTCAGTAAACCAGCCCCACCCTTTGGGCAGGGGAGTCCTTCCCCTGCTCTGAGGCCCCCCACCTCTAAGGGAGGTGCCGCGCCAATGGGTTCCCTTCAAGCAGAAGCTTCTCCCTGGGTACTCATCGGTGGTCTGGGAGGCCCTAGGGGAGATGCCAAGTACAGAGCCAGGGGCCCTGACGGCCAGAGCCTGGGCCCCTGCCAGCCATGTCCCCTCGCCCACCCAGAGTGGCTGAGCCTCTGAGATTACTCTCAGCTCCAATGTTCCCGGCGCCGACGCGCCGTCCCTGGCCTGCCCTTCTGTAGCCCAAGGTTGCCCACAGTCCAAGGGGAGGGGTGAGGTGACGGTCTGGGTCCTCTGCTTAGCACTCCCTGTCCGAGGAGCCCGAGGTCCGGGAGTTTGACCCCGAGGCCGCCGCTGTGCAGCCGTACCAGGACCAAACCTACCAGCCAGTCTACTTCGTGTCGGAGAGCTTTAGCGACGCCAAAGACAAGCTCCGGTAAGTGGGAGCAGGGGCCAAAAGGGGGAGGGGGAGGAGGAGGAAGCTGGTAGGCTTTGGCAAGGACCCCAGCAGGTCTCTCAGAAGCCTGGACTCCGGACAGGGGCCTGGCCAGAAGGCAAGCCCTCACATGGGGGTGTTGAGGTTGGGGTGCCTGGGCAGGGCCACGAGGAGGGGGTGCCAGAGGAGTGGAAGCTGCCTAGAGTCCAGGGGGTACACGTGACAAATCTGGACAAGGAGCCCTATTCAGAAAGGATCCTTTCCCTTGACCTGGAAAGGGCCATCCAGAGCAGCCCCTGTCTCTCCTCGGGTTGTGCCTCACCCTTCCCCACATGCACAGAGACTCTAGGCTCAATGGCCACAGAACCAGGCCCAGAGCCCCACCTCAGACACTTACTGGCTGGGTGAGCCTGGGCAAGTCACTTGACCGCTGCCTGCCTCAGTTTTCTCACTGTAAAATGGGGATAAAATAGCCCCTAGCTTCACTGACACATAGCAGACACTCAGTGAATGCTGGTGTTCTTTCCCCCTCCTTTCCTTCTCTTGACAAGGGGGCGGGTGACTCCCCGTCCTGCCCGGGGTCTGCTCTGGGCCACTATGAAGCCCTGGCCTCTCCCTCTGCTGACCCGTGGTGCCCGGGGCTCTTTGCTCTCTCTGTGGTCCCCAGGAGCTACTCGACTCAAATCCGCCGCCCCTTCTCTGTGAAGTTTGACCCCTACACGCTGGGCATAGAGGTCCTGGACAGCCCCCAGAAGATCCGGCACTCACTGCAAGGCATCCAGGACGAGCTTCACTTGCTGACCCACGCGCTCAATGCCATGAGCTAATGCCCAGGCGCCCTGGGCCCTCAGCCTCCTCACCCCGTGTCTGTCCCCACCTCTGCCCAGAACCTGGCATGTTGCTTTGTCTCCCCAACGTAGCCCATCTCCCTAGCTCCCATCTCATGGATCCCCAAGGTTGGCATCAAGGCAGCGGAGGCAGTGTTATGCGGCGGGTGGGGCGGCAGTAAGTGTCCACCCAGGTGTAGAGAACCCCGGACGTTCAGCCTGAAGAGCTGCATTGAAATCCTGGCCCAGACCCTTACGGGCCACCCCAGGGCTGTTGGGAGGAAGGTGTTTCCCTGGGGACTGAGAATTAAGAGCTGGGTGGGGGCCTAAGAGTCCACTACAGTCCTGGTGCCTAGGGGAAACCCAGAAAGGAGAGGGAACTGCCCCAAGGGCCTGAGTGCTGGGGTCTTTCCACTGAATGAGGCTGGGACAAACCTTGGCTAGCGCTCTACCCTCCAGCCCCCAGCCCCATTAAGAAAAGAGAGAGAAAGTATTAGTGGTGGCCCTCCAGAAGCCATCCCACAGGAGTGGGGGAGTTGGGGGGCGGGGCTGGAGATATTAAAGAACGCCTGCACTGGGGCTCACCCTTCCTAGCCCCTGAGCTTGGCCCTGGCTGAGATGGAACAGGGCAATCCCCTCCTACACCTTGACCACCGGCCTCCAAGCCAGTGTCCAGACCCAGGGCTCCCAACCTCCGCGCGGGTCCGTTCCCTCTCTGCCCCCTTCTCTTTCTCCTCCCTTTGTTTAAATTGAGGGGCTGAGGTGGAGCTGACTCGGAGGTCTCAGCCTCCTTGGCCCCTGACTCATTGGGGTTCTTGGGTGAGGTCGGTCTTGGTGGGTGGGGGGGTGGGGGTCCCAAGCGTGTCCCTGTGGTCCTTGTTGCTGCTGCTGCTGCTGTGTGTGTGGGTGTAAGTGTGTGCATTTGTCTTCTCTGACTTTCCTTGGGTCCAAAGGGCCCCGCCTACGTAGGCCCCAGGGTCTAGAGCTGCTGCTGCTGCTGCCACTGGGGGGGGGGGGGGGTTCCTGCATGACTGGCCATGACCATGATAATAAAGGACAAAATCTATTTCTTGACAAGCAACCTGGCTCTGAAGGCTTCCTTTACTCTAGGGCAGCTGCCGATGATGGGAGGGCAGTCGGCGCATCTCTGGCCTGGTCCCTGAGGTGTGCCCCCCAATACTCTCGGCCCCTCCATGCGCCAGCCTGCCCCCGACCTAGAACGGTGTCCTGCAGGGATGGCTCCTTGGCCTTGGGCTCTCTCTCTGAGCGCCAGCAAACAAGGGGAGGAGGACGAGGACAGACTGAGAATCAGCCCATAGCCCAGTGGCCAGCCCCTTGAGGCTGGCTTCTGTCCGACTTTGCCCAGTACCACACCATCTCTTCCTGGCCCACCTCGCCCTCCAGTGGACAGTCATAGAATTACAGGCTTCCCGGTCCTTTCTGGGCAGGCCCTTCTGCATGAGAAGCCTGGCTAGAATCCCTCCAGCAACAGGGAGCTTTCCACCTTCCAAGGCAACTCTGTCCATTATGAGTGCACTATTCAGAACTGAAAGGAGATTTAGAAATCAAGTGGGCCCACCCCTTCGTTTTTCAGATGGGAAACTGAGGCCTAGACGTGGCTAGTAAGTGGCCCAGTGGGGATTCTAGCCAAGTTAAGATGAGTCACCCTGGGCTGACAGATGGCCCAGTGGATAGATTGGTGGGGTCTGGGGTCGGGAAGACCTGAGTTTGAACCCTGCCTCAGACGCTTGCTAGCTTTCTAGCCCTGAACCTCTCTGAGTCACTTAGCAGTTATTAAATGCCTACTATGTGCCAGGCACTCTGCTAAGCACCGGGGATACAAAGAAAGGCAAACATCCCAGTCCCTCCCAGTCTACAACAGTTCTGTGCAAATCGGAAGCAGCCGCCGAGAGACGGCTCCAAGATCAGCTAGTCCTCTTGCACGAGGTGGGGTTTGAGTCAGAAGGGGGAGAGGGAGAGAGTCCTCGGCACAGGGCCACCCTCAGCTTGCTCATCCGTAAAACGAGCACAGTCTTTGCACGGACCTCCCGGGCTTACTGAGAGAGCCGAACAAGACGGCAGATGTAAGAGCTGCATAAACGTGCACTGTCATCGTCCTTGTTGCGGGGATGGTGGAAGAGCCCGGGTCTGCCTCCCCTGGCTCTACCCCCATCCTTTATTCCACCTTCCTTTCATCTCTCTCTCCTCGCTGGTCCCAGTTCTCTGACTTGAGAGGAGCCTCTGGGAGGGCTCAGAGAGGGGTAGGGGTGCCCAGGCCCTGGAGGCACAGAGGTAGGCAGGAAGGGGGCTTGATGGCCGGCCAGCCCCTGACCGCCCCCTACAGCTCATCAGATGGACGGTCATCAGAGGGAGCAGCAGCTCCATCTTTGAGCCCATCCCTAGGCCGAGGAGGGGAGAGAGTGGGGGTCCTGGTCTCGCCATTTCCATGAGGGGTCTGCCCTCTTGCTCAGGAGGCCCAGGGCAGCTGCAGAATGGACGTCACCTTGCAGTCCTAAGGAGCCGCGCCCTGGATCGCATTGTCAGGGTTTGGGGGGGCGTTCCCTTAGGGGGAGGGAGCAGGACTGTCTGGGACCACCCCTCAGTTCTTCCTCTCAGTGCTCCCAGGGGTTTACCAACAGGAATGAGAGAGTTGGGGCCCTCAGCAGATGCTGAAGGGGCCCAGGGCACCCCCGTAGCACCCTTCTCTAAAGGCGTCAGAAGCAATAAGGTCACACTCTGACCCCTGCAGGAGGCTGGGCACGACGCTCCTCTCTCTGGTCCTCTGTTTCCTCCCACAGATGATGAAGCCCCTCAGAAACGCGACAGCCCCCGAGTTCTAGGTTGCAGTCCCCGCTCCCCCCTTGTGCCTTGGCTTACTGACTCCTCACCTCACGTCAGCAACAACTTCAGGGAAGCAGGGTGGGGGGTGCAGGGGAGGCACGTGCACCTCCTCTTGGCCTTAATTTTAGGTCTCCATTGAGCGTTGTCAGGAGGGACAGCTCATCCATCACACACTGCCCACCAGCCCTTCATTAGCCCTGCTCATTAGCAGCCGCTTCACCCGCTCCTCAGGGTCCCCGCTAAGCCAGGTAGAGCGGCTGTTATTGGCGAGAGCTGGGAAATGATCCGGAAACGCCAAACTGGGCCTCGCACCATCTGGTGACCCCCCCAGCCGCCCCACTCTGGAGCCCTAATGAGCCCAGTTAGCAGAAGCCGGGGCGCTGGCCCGGCCAGCCCCACTTGGGCAGGGGCACTGAGCACCATTTAAAAGCTGCCAGCGCCAGGGTCAGGCAGCAGCCTCAGACACAGCACTCCAGCCGCTTTCCTCCATCTCCTGTCTCTTCTCTGAGTAAGTCTGCTGGGAGCCGTGGAGCCTCGAGGCCAGGCGTCCTGGGCGGCTGGGGGCGGCGGGCAGAGTGGGCAGAAGCCAGCATTGACAGCCATGCCCTGCCGTTTGTCTTCTCTCTGCTTCCTAAGCCACAGGGGACCGGGCTAGGGGCTGGGGGAGGAGGCGGAGGCGTCTCCTCCGGCAAGTCCCAGGCCCTTTCCGACCTCAGGCTCATCCAGGGCCTCCTCTCATCTCCAGAAGCTGAGGAGGAAACGTCTCTCTTGCCTTCCGGCTCTATTAGAAGGGATTTGGTGACCTCTGAGTCCAAGATCCTGTCTCTCACTGAAGGCCTGAGGCCCAGAGACGTGAGGCATTGCCCAGGTCACACAGCGAGACTAGCCGAGCTGCTGTTTCTCGGCTCCCTGAGAGAGGAAGCCTCTGGTAGTGAAGGGGGGGGGCTCTTTCTTCACTCACAGAAGTCAGGCTGCCCTCTCTGTCCCACAGCTCGGCCCCGCTGTGACTTCAGACAAGTGCCGCCCCCCTTCTCTCCACATCAGTGCCCTCCCGTGTAGAATGAGGAGGCCCCTTCTTTCTGTGGATCTAATTCAACAAGGTCTTCATGGGGGAGGCTGGGGAGACAGGGTCAGTGAGGCTGCCCCTCCTGGGGGTCCTCTCCCTGCCCCCTCAGCCCTCCCCTCTGCCCCCTAGGGCTTGGCCATGGCTCCCTGGTTGACTGCCCTGTCCCTGACGGTCCTGCTGGCATTGTCCAGCCCGCCAGCCGGTGAAGCCCTTGTCAACCAGCACCTATGTGGCTCCCACCTGGTGGAGGCCTTGTACCTGGTGTGTGGGGAGAGGGGCTTCTTCTATACCCCCAAAGCACGCCGGGATGCTGAGCAGCCGCTGTGTGAGTATTCTGACCCTCCTCCCCAACCCATGCCTGTCCCTCAGGCCTTGAAGTCCTACAGGCATCCGGGTATGAGGCAGAACCCTGGGGTGCCAATCACAGTCATCTGCCAGTGTCTGCACTTTGGAGGGAGCCCTCCTGCCGGCCCCCACACCCCCCAGTCCCAGATTCCTGTCCACAACTCTGTCCTCCCAGGCCCAGGAGCCCCCTTCAAGGGCTCAGGGAGAGAGACATATTCCAGGGATGTAGAATCACACCTCCCTTTAAGGCACCCCCCAAAGGATCTCATTAACTAGCTCCTCTCAGGGATTATTCCCCCAGGGTGACAGAGGGGAAAGCTCTCCCAAAGCTGCCTAATGGCATTTCTGGTCCATCCCCCTTATAGAAATCTTGCTTAAAAGCCCCCAGATTTCCTGTCCTCTCCCTGCAGGCATCACTCCTCCGCTGTGAGAACAAGCCCAGGAGACAGGGCCCCGGGAGGTGGGGTTCATTGTCCTTCTGTCCCCGCCTGCCTCCATGAATCCCCACTACCACACTGCTCAGCCTGTGCCCGGAGCCAGTTACCACCCCCTGAACCTCCGTGTCTTCTGTGAAATGGGGACAGCGGTGCTCGCCGGGGCTGCCGGAAGAAGCCATGCGGCCGGCACCCTGCTTACCCTCACCCTTCTCCCCTGCCAGTGGGTGAGGCCAGAGGGGAAGAGCTGCCCTTCCCACCTGAGTACCAGCTGCAGAAGCGGGGCATCGTCGAGCAATGCTGTAACAGCATCTGCTCCCTCTACCAGCTGGAGACCTACTGCAACTAGAGGCGGGCAGGAGGGCGCAGCGCCATTGGCAAGGCGTTTTCTCACTATAGAGCTTTGAAACAACTGAATAAAAATGAAGGAAATACCATTTCTGAAGTAGTGAATGCTTGTGGGCTACCTCGACGGCCCCTCCCTAGGACCCCGCCCCAGATGGCTCAGACGGAGAGGGGAGTGAGGGCATTCCAGAGTCCCAGGTGCCCGCCCTGTGCTCGCCTGGGCTGCAGAGAGAGCCCAGGAAGGGCAGACCCTCTGGGGCAAGGAGAGAGCATATCACCCATCCGTGGACTTGGGGAGTTTCCAGACTAGCTAGGGAGGGGAGACGCCCCAGCGAGGGAGTAAAAACAATCCGCCCCACGCCCGGGGCACTCTGTGGGTGCGGAGAGCATGAAGACAAGTCCCTTCTTATATTATCACCCCTAAGGAGTGCCCCGAGAAAGCAGGGGTGAGACCCAAGGCATCAAGGCTGGGCTGCAAGAGAGTGAGCGTAGGTAGAGACCTTCTCATCCAGAGGAGGAAACCAAGGCACAGACAAGAGGAGGCTTCCACCAGGAGTGTGAGCAGAGCTGGATGCTGAAACAGGTCCCAGGAAGACCTGAGTTCAAATCTGGCTTCAGACACTTCCTAGCTGCGAGACCGTGGGTGTCTGCCCTAGTTTCCTCATCTGTAAAAAATGAGAATGATAACAGCACCACACTCCCAGAGTTGTTGCAAGGATCAAACGAGATCAAATTGTGTAAAGGGCTCAGCATATTACCTGGCACGTAGTAGGTACTCCCCCTTCCCCAAAGAGTCGAGTGGGACTGGACAAAGAAGGGCCCTGAGGGTGATGGAGCACCATTCTACTTTCCTCCCTCCCGCTATCCCTGTGTCAGGGGGGTGGCAAGGGGCAGGGAGGGGTGGGCCACCGGGTGAGAGGCTGGGGAAGTCACTGAGCAGCCTTCAAGCACAAGACGGTCCCTGAGCGAGGGCACTCCAGAGAATGCTGTTGGGTCTGTGGGCCCTGGGACAGAAGAGGCCGGTCAGAGCAAAGTCTGCCGACATGAACTCTGGTCTGGCGCCCTTTATCCCCATGTCCCAAGGTGGCAGGACCAACTCAGGCCCCAGCCTGGGCCGCAGGGAGGGACAGAAGGGGGAGGAGAGGAAGCTAGAAGCCTCTAGGTCCCGGGCTCTGAGAGTTGACTTCCGGTGGGAAGTGGCCCAGCACGGGGGGCCTGAGAATGAGAAGCTGAGGCCGGGGCATGGGGCATGGGAGGAGGGCCCTGTGTCAGGCCTGACTTGTCTCCCACCGGCTCTGGCCTCAGAAGAGCAGAGCATCACTGGGGGGTGCCAGGCTGCAGAGAAGGGACTCAGTGGGGTGAGGCTGAGGAGGGAGGCCGTTGGGAGCCAGGGCATGGAGAACGTGGGGGCTTCTGTGTCCTTAGCCGGGTAGGAGGGGTGAGCCGTGAGCCCCCGAGGACGTTCCCCAGGCTTCAGGCCTTCCAGGGCAGCTGAAGATGTCTCATCTTCCTGGGGGCAGGGGACGATGCCCTTGTCTGAGGGTGGCAGGGGGAGAGGCTAGAAAGCAGCGTCTGTGCCTTGAGCAAAGACCGCGAATCATGGCGCCCCAGACTTGGGAGGGCGATCACTTATTTCCCAAGTGGAGCGACCGAGGCCCAAAGCCAGCAAATAACTTGCCCAAGATTACTAAACAAAATCAAGTCGTGCAGAGAAGACAGGCTGTGCTCTGCCCTCACCAGACCAAGCGTTCCTTGTGTGACAGCATGCACAGGGCTCCTGAGGTCAGCCAGTGACCCTCCCAGCTTTGGGCCAGGTCATTCAGCTGAAGCTAATCTCCTCTCCTTCCTGGAAGCCCCGCCCGGATCTGGGGCTGGTGTGCCCGGCTGCCAGTGCTGGGCAGAGCCTAGGAACCCAGACACTGCCTGGTGTTTCCTTCGTCCCCTCTCTCTCCCCTCCCGCCCATCCTGCTTTGGCCCTGGGGAGAAGGCAAGAAGACAGTCCCAGGCCTCCCAGGAGGCCCCAGCAAGGGGAGGAGGGGTGGGAAGATGGACAAATGGAAGGTGGTCCTGGAAACAGCTGCGGCTTAGCCTGGTGGGCCCCAGAAACCCTCAGGGCAGTGGGAAGAGAAGGGGAGGAGGCCTTAGTGGAGACAGAGCAGAGGTCTTTGGGAGGAGGAGGACAGAGCCCTGCTGGAGATGCAGCTGAGGAGACAAGGGCGGCCACCTGGGGGAGCAGAGTTCCTGAGCCCCCCCCCAGTTGTTATTGCTGGCTGGCCCGGAGGGTCCTGGAGGCCCGGGGGGAAAGGCTGGGCAGCCAGGCCCACGCCCTTTCAGTGGATGGGAAGGCTCTTGTGGGAAAGGATGCTTGGGGTTGGCCATGGGGCAACCTGAGTGGCTCAGACCCAGAAGAAGCGTCTGCAGCTGACCCAGGAAGCCCAAGGATGCCTCTGAGAGCTCTCCCTGACCCCGCCCCAGCAGACAAGACCCCCCCGCCACAGCCATTCAAATCTGCCAGTATTTACTAAGTGCCTACTGTCTGCAAGGCCCGCTGTGCACCAGGCCCCGAGCTTGGTCTGGGATTACAAAGACAGACAGAAAACCAGAGGAGGGAAAACAGGAAGGCAAGGAGATGCAAGGTAAGGGGAGGGATGCCGGGGGAGGGAAGGGAGGTGGCCCTGAGTGGAGCAGAGCTGGAAAGGGAGCTACAGTGGAGGAGAGCTGGAGGAAAGCGGGAGTGGCATTCCAGGCATGGGGGCCAGCCTGTGCAAAGACCTGGAGGTGGGAGATCTTCAGGGCAGGGAACAACTGGTGGGGTCGTCTGGCTGGGAGAGAGCGCACACGAAGGGCAGGGAGGCAGAGAAGCCGAGTTTCCAGTGACAGGGTGAGGCGTTTGGACTCGGTCTGATCTCAGCTTCGGTCACTCACTCTTTCCATCCAGGAGCATTTATTAAACAAACACCTACTACGCGTTAGCCACTGAGCCAGAAAACAAAACAAGCCTGGTCTCAGGAAGCCCCCGCCCTCTGGGGGAAGCACCACGCACACCCCTAAATAGACCCAGAGTTAATAGAAGGCAGTTGGGTGGTGCGGGCACAAGCCCACGAAGGCCATCTGGGAAAGCCTTACGTAAGAGGCGGTGCCTGAGGAAATGTGGGGTTCGTCGAGGCAGAGGTGAGGAGGGAGTGCATTGCAGGTGTGAGGGACTGCCTATGCAAAGGCATGGAGGTGAGAAATGGTGTCTGACAGACAGTCAGTTCGACTGAATCCCAAAGTGGGTGAGGAGGAGGAGGAATGCACACCAAGGCTAGGAAGGGAGGCCGGGGATCCAAGGATAGGGAGCCCCTGGAGTTTCCAGCACCAGGCAGCGGCATGGGCAGAGCGAGGCCTTAGCAGGGCCTGGAGGCAAGGAGGCCGTTTATCGCGGTGGCCCGGGGTGACATGGGTTGAGGGCTGGGGGACTCTTCCCGCTCTGCCCTCTTCCCAGGCTTTGGTCCCCTTCTTCACCGGCATTCTCTTCTAGCCCATCCCGGGGGGCCACCCCGATGCTGGGGGTGCCGAGTCTCTGCCAGCGGGGCCCAGGCCGGCTCTGTCATGGGTGGTAGTGGGGTGGCCCCCAGGTCCCTGGATGTCTAGCCCGGCAAGTCAAGGCCCGGAGTTGGGGGGACCTGTCTTTGACTCCTGCCTCAGACAGGCCCCAGCCGTGAGCAGATCTCTTGCACTTCTCCCTGCTTCGGTTCCCTCATCGGTCAAACGAGGGCCAAAAAGCAAGATTGCTGCAGGGATCGAGGAGCTGAGTAAAATGCGTCACACGTCTTAGTGGAAATGCTAGCAGTCGAGAGGAGGGCTGGAGGCCGTGAGCAGGACCCACTCTGCACAGACTCTGCAGGGAGGGAAGGCACGCTGGACACGGGCAGGGAAATGCCAGCGAGAGAGAAGGGGCCCCAGGAGAAGAGGGGCTGGAGAGGGCGGCCATCGCCCGTGGGGTCGCCGGGGCACTTCTCCTCCTCCCTTTGGGCCAATACTGTGACCACCCTCTGCCCATTGCAAGGAACGGATCGGGAGAAGAAGCCGCTGGACTGGGAAGCACATTCAGACCGGTGTGGCGGGTTGGGGGAGCATCTCACCCCCACTTGCCTCCTATGACCTGGTGGGGCCTGACCCAAGATGAAATGGGGAGGCTGGCCGATTACTCCCCACTCTCCTGCCGTGCCAGAGCCCTGCACCCCGAGGCCTGCCTCTCTAAGGAGCACCCCAAACCTACCTACCCTACCCCCCCAAACTTCCATTCCAGAGACCAGCTTCTAGAGGAAGCGATGAAGTGATTCACACTAGAGGGTGAGTGACTGGAGAAAGAAAGGGCTCGACTCCAAGGATTTCAGGTTGGGGGTCCGGGGTGGAGGGGGCGAGTTAAAACAAGCCCCAGCAGCCGGGGGCAGACGTTCTGGGGAAACGAAGTCACGAGGTAGAGCCGTCTCTGCTTTATGCCCCATGAGCTATATTTCAAGGAGGCTACCCCCTCCTCCCATTTGTTAAGGGATGAAACTGAGCCCCAGAGAGGACCGCCTACTTTTGAACGGCAAATTAATTACAGACTGACTCTGCTCCCCTAGTCCCTAGACTAGGGGTCTCTCCTGGGGCTTCATCTCTGGGAGCTCCAATGAGTCAGGGACACACAGGGGCCGCTCGTTCTTTGTTACCCCCTCCCCAGTGCTGAGCACAGGACCAGGCACCCAAGGAGGTCCTTAGTGATTGGGTGGATGGATGAATGGATGGATGGGTAGATGGATGGATGGATGGATGGATGGGTGGATGATGGATGGAGGGGTAGAGAT
>NW_020954568.1:420346-444505 GCF_900497805.2 Vombatus ursinus | reverse complement strand
GATGGATGGATGGATGGATGGATGGATGGATGAGTAGATGAATGGATCAATGGATGGGAGGAAATATAGATGGATGGATGGGTAGATGGATTCATGGATGGATGGATGAGTAGATGAATGGATCAATGGATGGGAGGAAATATAGATGGATGGGTGGATGGATGGATGGATACACCTCGCTAGCCATGTGCTGCAGCTCTGAGGACAGATAGTAGGGGGCGCCAAGGCTCCACCTTTATTCCTTCATCCTTATTTTTACCGGCAAGCTGAGCCATGCTCATTTGGTGAGGAAGATGGGTCTCTCGGGCTGTGTGTTCAGGGCTCCCGCAAGAGGGCCCCATTTGTCAGGGGTGATGGAGACACTGGCTCCTTGGGGCTCCCAGTTCCCCTGGTCTGAGGACCAGGGAGGGATCCTCTAGAAAGCCAGAGGCTGAACCCTGGTTCAAAGCAGGTGTCCAGGCTCCCAGTCTTGGACTCTTTCACCTGCTCCCTGGACCCCCTCACCCATCGCTCTTGGGTTTGGGGAATTTAGTGGAGTAGGGGGCTATGAGATGTGAGCTGAATGTGCCCTGTCCTGGTGAGCTGCAGATGCCCAGTCTGACGGCTACAAGCTGGCAGCCACATTGTGGGGGACTGGCTTAGGATCTCGGGAAGTCCAAAGGCCCAGGAGAGCTCCAGGTGGGAAGTGAGCTCTGTGCTCTGAGGCGGGGGCAGAGGGGCTGGGCTAGGAGGCCCAGAGGGATCTCCAGGCTGGCTTTCACCCTGAGGATCCCAACTCAACCCTCCTCCCGACTTGGAATTTATTTTTAAGGTGCATTTTAACAACTGTCACCATGAAGAATGAACCCAAATCCTAGACTATCAGGGTGGGAATGGTCCTTGGAAACTGTCCCCATTTTACAGATGGGAACAATGAGGCTAGGAGGAATCAGTCGACTTGTGAGCCAGGCCCAGGCTCAGATCCAGACTGGGAGTTCCTGAGGCTGTTTGGGTTTTTCTCTGAGCATGGTGCCCCATGCCTAGCAGGGACTTGCTCAGTGACCCACTCCTAGATCGTGGCAGGGAGAGCACCAGAATTGAAGGAACCAGAGAGGATAGATTGTGGAATGGCAGGGCCGGGAGGGGCCTTTGTGCCTAGCACTGAGACTGGCCTGCACCAGGCTCTTGATGAATGCTCACTGAATTGAATCTGATTGAATAGAGGACTTAGAATGTCAGAACTGGAAAGGACCATGGAGACCATTCCTTTGACAGCTGGAGAAACTGAGACTCAGAGACCAGAATGCATCAGCACAAATCCCAGGCCCCCCAGAGCCTCTTTCAAAGGGCCCGTCCCTCGGGGTCCATTGACAAACAAAGACTGGGCGTCTTCTGAGGGAGAGGTCAGCCCTAGGCAGAACGGGATGGGGGAAGCATGAGCAATGATAACAAACAGGGAGAGGGGCCCCCCTGCCCCCCACAGGACTGTCAGCTGGTCTCCGGTCACCCCTCCGGCATTATTGTTTCTGGCCCTGGCTGAAGGAACAGTCCTGCAGATTCCTTCGAAAGTGGTCTCTGGAGGGGCGTGGGGCCCCATCCTCCGCCTCCCCCCACAGCTGGGAGAATACTGCTCTGGGCCTCCTGGGGTCTCCTTGCCGGGCTGGATCTGTACAGCCGCCCAACAAACAAACAGCCGGCTCTCTTTCCCTGGCCTCTGTCCCCTCTCCCAAGGCATTCTGGGGGCCCTGTTATATAAGGTCCCTTAGGTCTGCCCCCACTGGGCCCCTGCCCATACTTCCCATATTTCTCATCCTGAATGGGGTGGGGGAAGTGGGATCTAGCCAGGGCTGCTTTTGGAAACCCCCGGGGAGCTCAGAATCTGGTCTTGGGCCCTTCCTGGCCTCTGTTTGTCGGTGGGGTCCCCGCTAAAGTCCATTCTCATCAGGCCTCAGAAGGGTTTGGACAGTGACCCAAAGGGCAGGCCCAGGCTGGACAGGAGTTGAGGGGAGCAGCAGCTGGGGATCTGAGAGGCTGGGGTCTCACAGCCAACTCAAGTGTCCGTCAGGCAAGAAGTCAAATTTAGAGAGAGGTGGAAGATTCAGAGCTGAGCTTATGGGGCCTGGGCCACTGCTGCGGGGCACCAACTGGGGTGGCCGAGGAAGGAAGCATCCCTGGAGTCAGAGAACCTGGCTTTGAATCTGGGCTCTGCTGCGGAACTGGCCCGTCTCTCTGGGCCTCAGTTTCCCCATTTGTACAATATTTATACGGAGTCCTGGGACCCCGGTCAGTGCATGTAGGGCAGGGGCAGACAGGGGCTTGACCCATTGCCAAGGCTTTGTTTCTCCCTGCCTCCCTTCTCCACCCTGAGGGCACTGGTACTATCCTTCCTTGGTACCTTTCCCAAAGCTCTCCAACAGCCCAGACTGGCTGAGGAGGGGCCGGCCACTGACACCTGGAGTCCTGGGAGAGGTCTCCGAGAATGGCACAAAATGTAGCCTTAGGTCCTGGGCCTGCAATTGAGGATGCTGCTGCTGGGGGTGCTAGGCTGGGGCGAGGCTCTAGGCAAGACTCCTTTGAGCCCCTCCAGGGTGAAAAAAAAGAAAAATTCTCGGACTGGAGTGTGTCTGTCTCTCTTGGAGGACTTTGTTGGGTGCTGAATCTGGGGATGGAGCGAGCAATTCAAATGTAGCACCCTTGCCCCCCAGGGGCCCGTGGCGGGCAAGCTGGCTCTGTTGGGCTGGGGAAGGGAGGGGGAGTTCAGAAGCGGCATTTTGTGGTCGGGACTTTAGGAATGGGGCAAAATTGGACTGATTTAAATCAGGGCAAACAGCCAGAATGAACGGCATGTCCTCCCAGATCCAGAAAGACGGAAGAGCAGGTTTTTACCTTGATTTTTTTAGAAGTGGCCAGAGCCAGTCAGATGCCCAGTACAGTTTTATATTGACCAAAGCTGGGGAGGACAATGTGTGGGCAAAACAAGGCCGTCTTCTCTCAGAGGCCGTGGAGCTGAGGAGGCCTTGACTGGGCAATGGAGGCGTTTATGGGCCCTTTCTCTATGGAGCTTGTGTTGAGGAGAAAGGGGAAGGGAGTGGGGGTCTGGCAGCACCCTGAGGCATACATGGGCAGAGGGGCAGGCCGAATGGAAGGTGGAGGCCTACGCTGGAGCTTCGACAAGGCCATCGGACACCTGAGTGACCTTGGAGAATTCTACCAAACAAGTGGGTAGGACAGAGACCTTCCCAGCTCTGGCAGTCTGTGTTCTGAGTTCCAAGGCCCCTCCCAACTCTAGATCCATGTTCTATGACCTAAGGCCCCTCTCGGCTCTAATGTCCATGTTCTATGATCTAAGGGCCCTTTTGGCTCTAACATCCACGTTTTGCGTTCTAAGCCCCAACCCCAGGCTGATGTTTTATGTTTTACAGATCCTTATCTCTGATATTCAGTGTTCTGTGTTCTAAGGGCCTCCCATGTCTAACATTCCATTAAGTTCTAGGTTCTGAGCTCCAGTCCAGCTCTGAAATTCTGTCTTCAGGTCTAGATTTCCTCTTGGCCCTGAATTTGATATTCTAAGGTGATTTTGGCTCTGACATTCCATGTTCTAAGGTCCCTACCAGCTCTGACTTTCCAAGTCTATATTCCAAGCTTCCTTCCAAGTAGGAGATTCTAAGTTCTAGGTTCTAAGATTTCTCCCAGCTCTGAATGCCATGTTCTAGCTTCTTGGGTTCTCGGTCCCAGCATTCTATAGTCTCAGTTCCCTCCCAGCTTTGACATCCTGTTCTGTGGTCCCACCATCTCTCTCATTCTAAGTAGAGCTATCTAGAACTCTAGTTTTAAGCTTGAGGCAAGAAGACCCAACCAGGTTCCTGGTTTCCTCATGGTACCCTCCAGGTTGTTAGGCCATGCTTACTATTAGCAACCAATGCTGGTCGTTAGTGGATGGTGTACTTTGTGTGCACCCCTGGGCTTTGTGTGTCCAAGGCCAGGGCCTAGTTCCAGGTCGACTTCTAAAATCCAACATGCTTCCCGTGTGCCTAGCCCAGAAGGTGGGATTGGAACTGAGTTGTGAAGGAAGCCAGGATTCTAAGTGATTGAGGAAAGGAGGGAGGGCATTCCAGGCAGGGGGCACAGCCAGTGCAAAGACATAGAGACCGGAGAAGTAGGAGGCCAGGGTCGCAGGATCAGGGAAGACATGGTGGGCAGTAAGGTGCAGGAAGAGTGAATGGGAGGAGCGGGCTGAGTTATAAAGGACTTTGAAGGCCAAACAGAGCTGCCCGAGTTTAATAAGTAGGGGGTGCCGCGGTCAGGCCTGGGCTTTAGGAAAGTGACTTTGGCAGCAGAATGGCCCCTGGAGTGGAGGGGGCAGGAGGAGCCTCCAGCAGGCTGTGGCAGGGGTCCAGGCACGAGGCGTGAGGGTCTGCACCAGGGTGGGGGTGGATGCCAAGGTGAAGTGAACAGGGCTGGGCCACAGTGCAGACAAGAGAGAACGAGGCGCCATCCCAGACTCCCAGATGACGGGATAGGGGAGGCCCAGCAGGCTGGTGCTTGAGAGCCTTCACCCTGTCTCCTGCCTTTAGGGGCACCCATCTTCACTCTCTGGGGAGACCAGAAGATTTTGAGGAAAGCAATTCCTGGCTGCCGGCTTTAGCAATCCTCCGTTGTTGGGGACGTCTGAGGGCAGCGGCGCCGTCCTCTCGAACCTCCGCGGTCGGCCCTCAGTCCCTGCACCCAGGATGCGATCAGTCGATATTTACAAGCCGCGGCGGGGGTGAATGCTGCCCTTCTGTCCTAGCGTTCGGCCAAGCTGGGCTGGGCTGGCCTGGCCAGCAGTAATGGGTTGCTAGGGCAGAGGCTGGCCACAGCCTCCTACATGGGCCCACTCTGTCCACCCGAGGACCCTTCTCCCCATTCAGCCTGGAGCTCATGAACTCCAGACCCTGGCACTGACCCAAGCCTTCCTCAAGCCCCTTTACAAACTATTTCTTTCCTTTAGCTGACACCAGTCCAGGGGCCTGCCCCAGGAAGATGAGAGACCAGAGCTTACCCTCCTCTGCCCTCAATGCCCCAGCCCCAAGAACCTGACCTCTCCCAGCCTTCCCCCTCTCCTCCTTCACGCCAGCTTGGGCAAAGGGGGCCTAGACATTTTTTTCTGGGTAAGAGTCCTGGAGGCAGGAGACCAGGGCTCGCCTTCCCCTCTCTGGGACTCAGTTTCCCCTCTGTTGAATGGGAGGGTGTGAGCCTGGAGGAGGGCCAGGAACGCGTGCCAGGCAAGGGATGAGCACGCCTGCCCAAAGTTTCATCTCAGAGCAGATGGAGGGGAGCTTTCTGTCTAGACCTGGTGTGGGACAGAGGGGGTACCTGGGCTCGGATGCACAGGCACAGATTCATTCTGTGCCTTCCTGCCCATGTGGCCTTGGTCGGTCTCTGTCTTTGCCTGGCCTCTACCAAGTGAGGGAGCTCTGTTTCCAAGAATCCTCTGCTCCTCCTCTAAGTGGAATGGAAGCTGCCTGAGGGCAGGCTCTCTTTTGTCTTCCTCTCCCCAGAGCCCCCACAGGTCCCGCCTCTGGCCCAGGAAGCTCTTCAGACTTTCTGGCTGAATGGCCTTGGCTCGGGTCGGCTTGGATTCAATGACCTCCAAGCTCCTCTCAAGACTCTGCTTGTGTGCAGAGGCCCCTCTCCTGGAGGTCTTCACAAGCAGAGGCTGGCAGAGTGTACTGGTGGGCGGGGTTCCTTTAAGTCTCAGTTGGGTTACAGGTCTCTGTGGTCCCAGCAAACTATCGGATGCCATGCTTTTGGGCACCAATGGTCCTGAGGCCCTCCGAGGTTCTGGGTTCAGGGTTCAGCCGCACTGGGCTTCCTGACCCTCTGCCGATGCTCCCTTCTTTCCCTCTGACACCTCTTTCTACCTACCCTGGGAGAGCCTGGGGGAGCCTGGGGGCCGGGACAGCTCTCAGACAACCTGGGGCTGCGCTGGAGCCCCTGACTCTGGAGAGCCGGAAGAGGCCACCGCCTTCAACCCCCTGGCTTTTACAAATGGGAAAACGGGGCTCAGAGAGAAGCAGAGAATGTTGGACCCAAAGTGCCCTTAGATCACAACCCAATCGTACAGATGGGAAAACTGAGGCCGGGTGAGAGGAGGCAGCTTGTCCAAGGTCACAATGACAGGCGGGATCATCAGCAGGTCACCTTAGATGTCCCATGGCTCTAGCGTGTTCCCATCAGCGGGGGTGGCCATCCGAGAGGAGACCTGCTGGAAAGGAAATGGTATGTGTGCATGTGTGTGCCCGTGCCTGTGTGTGCGTGTGCACGTGCACGGTCGCGTGAGGTGCCAGGACTCCCTGAACACGTGAGGGCCCTGGCATGTATCTTCTCACCCGACAAACTATTGGCGTTGATTGGCCCATGCCAGAACATCAGGCTTTGGGGTGGGACAGTTTGGGCCTCCTGGAAATACTGATGGGCCTGGCTGGGGTGCCTGGCTCCTGGGGGCCATGGCTGACCTGGGCCTGGGCAGACCCCCCACCCCCACCCCAGGGCACCTCTCTCTCCTGTTCCTAGCATGTGCAAACCATTATTTCTCAATGAAAAGCGAGACTGTCTCCTCTTTTAATCAATTTTTTTTTTATTAAAATAACCCCTACAGCCCTTCTCCTCACCCCAGAGTGTTTGGATAACGCAGAGGCTGTGGCCCCAGCAACAAACCCAGGGCCCGCAACTCCTGGGGTTGCTGCTTCTGTGGCACCCCCTGCTCCCCTCTTTCTTGGCCCAAAGTCTCCCCGTAACAGGGGTCCCCGAGCAGCTGTGGCCCGGCCTAGGGGGCCCAGGCTGCCCCAGTCTGAACCAGAGGTGGTCTTTCTCCCACCCCCCCTTCCACATCCCCAATTTAACAGGTCTCTCCAGGAAAAGGAAGAAAGGGTGTTTTTTAATTAAAAACAAGAGTAAATTTCTCTTGAAGCTTCTAAATCACCCTGGCCTCCATCTGGGCGCCCCTGAGGCCCCCAGGCATCAGTGTTTACATGGGCAACCAGCTAGGATATGTGCATCTTAGCACCTCATAAAATGCCTATTATGAAATTTCTGTGAAAAGCAGGTCTCGGGAACAGGCAGGGAGTTCCTGAGGTCATGGGGCTTAGCCCTCTGAACGTCCCACTTCTCCTCCTCCCCCCACTAAGCCAAGCTTTCCTGTTGAGGGGGGAGCCCTGGGCAGGAGCCAGAAGCCCAGAATGCCTTTCCTGGCCCTGCCACAGAGGGCCACTCCTTTCCCCTGCTGGGCCTCAGTTTCCTCTTCTGTCAAATGGGAGGGATCATCCGTGCTTTCCCTCCTTCCCAGGACTGGTATAAGCAGGGAGGAGACCCTCCCCGTGTGAGCCGGTGCCCTGCCTAGGCACAGAGGGGAGCAGCAAGGACTGCTCTCTCCAGGGGCCTGGTGGATGGGCAGAGGAGCTGGGCAGAGCAGTGATTCCTGGGCAGTTCGTGACCAGGACCCTCCCCTGCTCTGGCCAGGGCGTCCCGTTGGCAACTCTGCGACCTCAGGCGGGCCACCCCCTCCCCCCCTTAGCTCAATCCTTTTCCTTCAAGAACCTGTCAAGGCGCAGCCCCCTCCTCCGTGAAGCCTGCGCCCCCCGGATGGTCAGGAGCTTCTTCCTTGCCTCACCCCCTCTGGCTGCCCACCCCAGTCATGCCCCAGCAGGATGGGGGCCAGAAGGAGCCGGGGTTTGCCCAGGCCAGCCCTCCCGAGGTCGGGGCCCTTCCCCAGTCTGAGGGCCCTGAATCGTGCGGAAGGGACGTCCGGGAGCGAGAGGCATTGAGTCACAGAGGGAAGGACCCAGGAAGCTCTGGGGAGGGGGCCAGATGAAGTAGCAAAGCCCTCTGGGAAGACAGACCCCCTTCAGCCTCCTCCTGACCCTAATCACCTGCTTGGGAATCATTAACCAAGGCCGACATTTGCATGACGTCCTGGCTGGGAACTGGGGAAAGGCCGGGTTCTGCCCTCAGGACCTGGCCGGGGTCGGGGCCTGGAAGCCAGCTGTAGGGAGGAGAGGGTCCTGGGCAGGGCCCAGGCGGCCGGCGCTCCTCTGCTCCCCTCAGCTGCTGGCCATCCCCTCGTCACCCAGAGCGCTAGTGACCTAGGGCTGGGCTGGGGCCTTGGTGATCGGCTAGTGGTCCATCCCCTTGAGGTCCCCCAGGAAGAGTCTCAGGCTGGGCACTAAAAGCCCCGTTCTCCAGCCTCCTGAGCCTCTGCCATCCAGCCAGGGCACGGGCAGCTGCAGCAGGCTGAGAACCAGTTCCCAAGGGGCCAGCAGGACCAAGAGCTCTTCCGTTCCCGCCATCGTCTCTGGGCTCTCCTGGCTTGGATCGGTGTTCACCTCTGTCTCATCCAAGCTCCTTGTTCTCTGCCCTTCCTCCAGGCAGGCTCCCCACAGGCCTCCTCCATCCCTCCATTCCCCCAATGCTCCCAGACAGCCCTGTGGAATCTATGCGACAGGGGTGGAAGGTGCAGGGAAGCCCACTTACAACAAGGAAGGAAATGCCTCCTCTGTGCCAGGCTCTGTGCCAAGCCCTTCACAAGACCTCGTCTGGTCCTCACAGCAGTCCCGGGACCCCAGGCTAAGGGACTTGCCTAGGGTCACACAACCGGTAAGTATCTGAGGAAGGATTGGAACTGGGGTCTTCTTGACTCTGGGCTCAGGGCTCTAGCTGACTTGACTAAAGATGAAATTAGCCAAGGTCAAGCTTGATTTAAGGGAAAACTGTAGGGATTCAAGCTGTCCTGAAGAGGAGGGCACAGCTTTCTCAGAGAAGAGTGGGTTCCCCTTCCTGGAGACCCTCGAACAGATGCTATCTCAGGAGTTCTACAATTGTGTGTGTATGTATGAGGGTGTGTGTGTGTGTTTGTGTATGAGAGTATTGTGTGTTTCTGTGTATGGAGGGGTTATTTGTGTGTATAAGGGTGTATGTGTGCACGCACGCGTGTGTGTGTGTGTGTGTGTGTGTGTGTGTGTGTGTTTCTTATTCAGGTCCAAGCTGGCCTAGCTGGGGGGTCCATCCCCAGCCCTGAGATCCCAGGATTCTCTGTTCCCATCCCCCTGGGACAGAGGGACTAAGGGAGGCAGTGGGGGTGGTGGATAGAGGGGGGAGTCCTAGCAGATTGCAGCCACCCCAGCAGGAATTCCCAGACCCCTCTCCTGGCCTGTGGTGAGAGCGTTACTTTCGTCCCTTTCTCTCTGTTGGCAGAAAGATTAAAAAAAAAGAAAGAAACAATAGATGTCAGAGCTGGGGAAGGTCCTTCGAGCCCCCGAATCTAACCCGCTCTTTTCACAGAAGAGGAGACCGAGCCCGACAGGAGCACAGGGGTGCTTTTCTAAGGTCTAACTGCTTCCTAAGATGGAAGGCCAGGCCCTCGAGTCCTGGCCGCGGCTCTGGCCGCGGCTCTGGCCGCAGCTGACCAGGCCTCCGGCAATGGGCTTCTTCAAACTTCCTCACCCAAGGAGGGAGGGTCTCTCAATGGGCCTGGCAGAGAGACATGGTGACGAGGGTCCAGCTCGGCCTCAGGGGTCCTGGCTGTGATGCCCCCCAAGCCATCTCCTCCCCTCTCCCCAGATTCAGTTTTCAGACCGCACAATGAGCTAAGAACATGACCGCTTCCCTCGTAAAGGCCGTGGGAGCTGTTGTGATGAGTGGTCCCTCTGGGGCCTGGGAGGCCTGAGATCTGGCTTCTGGGCCCAACTCTGTATGTTCCCTGGACCTCAGTTTCCCCTTCTGAACAAGGGCGTAGCACCTGAGGATGGCTCAGGTCCCTAATGGGAACATCTGTCCCTGGCTTGGTCAAAGGGCTCTCCTCCCATGAGTCCCACGGATCCCGAACTTCAGCAGAGACTCTGGCGGAAGGCTGCCCCCCACCCAGCCCCAAGACCCCTGGTTTCAAAGTGTTCAGGGGGCCTGTCTAGGGCGGGCTGGTGCTGCACTGCAGGAGAGAGAGGAGAGCACAGAGAATTGCCACCAGGGGGCAACCTCTGACCATGGTAACACAGCTAGTGTCCAGAGATGGGGGAGCCTGCTGCCCTCCTCAGCCTTGGAATGCTCAGATGACCTTTAGCTACTGCTCAACCACTGGCCTGCCCTCCAGACTGACCTGTGGCCTCTGCCCACTGCTCCCCACTCTCCTGCCTGTCTTCATTACCCAGAGCAAGAACCCCACCCTCTGGGGCCATGAATGAAGCCACTCTGTTCATTTTACAGGTGGAGAAATCGAGGCCCAGAGAAGGGAAGGGTCTTTCCAAAGGCTTCAGAGGCTCTTTCTTGCTAGGCCTTCTCTCCCAATTAGCCCACCCTCTCTCTCTTTCTCTGTAGCACAGACTGGCCAAGGTGAGGAGGGAGCCCTGGGGTCAGGACAAAGGGCCTGGGAGACCCCAACTGGAGAAAGGAAGAGCCCTGGGGGGTGGGAGCAGGTAAGGGCCCAATGCTCTGGCTTCTCTCTCCATTCCAAGCTGGTGATCACAGCCAGAGTCCCTTCACCTCAAGATCGAGGATGTGTCCTTTCTATGATGCAGGGGCCAAAAAGGTGTCAGGCTTGTGGTCTCATTGATTCCGGGGTTCCCACCACCCATCCACACTTGTTATCTGTAGGCTGGACAACATACAAAGGAGAGCCAGCCTCGTCCGTGGCTGAAGAACCTGAGGATGCTGGGCCAGTGAACAGAGGGATCGGCGTGGCCCTGCCCCGCGGCAGAGGGAGTGGCCTGGCCCTGCTTGGCCACAGGAGAACCAGGGGCCACGGGGATCATAGGCCAAAGAGGCAGATTGAGGCTGGATGGCAGAAGCAGACTTCTTCCATCAGAGATAGCCTCTGGGCAGGCGGAGACACCACTGGTTGCACAGATGCATGCTGGATGCTTGTTCAGGTAGGGCTCTGCTCTGTCTCTCTGTGCTCCCTCCCAAGCTCGGAGCTCCTGGGATTCTCTCCTATGTGAGAGTCTGAGAACCTTCCTGAGGAGGCCCCAGAGTAGGACCGTGGGGAGCAAGAGAAAAAGGCTTCTGGGAGGTCTGGGGACTCACTACCGTCGGAGGAGGGTCCTTGGAGCCTCAACCTCACAGTGGAGAAGGTGGGGAGGCAGGGATCTCCTCTTTCTCCTCCCAGCAGTCAGCACCGGAGCCCAGGCGTAGCACCAGCAGGCTCCTGAGGGCAGGGACTGTCTCCTGCTGGTTTGTATCCCAAGTACTCAGCACAGTGCCCGGCACATAGTAGGCACCTAATAAATGTTGATTGATTGATTGACTCATTGATTGACTGATCGATTCCAGCCTGGCCAGCACAGGTCACACCGTTGACCACAGTTTGCAAAGTACGGGCAGGGTCCTGAGGCCCTTCTGTCCTGAGCCATCTCCCACCCCCTTCACTGGCCCCGAGGGGAGGTCCTGTCAGGCCCCCGGAGCAGACCAGCCTGCGGACACCCTCCTACAAGTAGCCACCAGGGGGCAGACCATGGTCACTCTACCCAGCGACTTTGCTACACCCAGTCCCGAGCAGCCTTTTGGCGGAGCTCACCCCAAAAGCCCGGGTCTGCTTTATTGTGACTTGTGCACACTCTATCCTAGCCCAGTGACCTGTGACTCAGCCTCGCGTGGGCCCAGGGGCCCAGCCCAGCCCCCAATGCTGACCACCTGGTGACATGGGGCAATTCTTGGGCCTGTAAAATGGGTTCGATGGCCTCTGAGCTCTCTTCTAACTCCCATGAGGCTCCACCTCTAAGGGCAACCTAGGGAACGGCTTCCCTTAAGTCCTGCGGGTTGCTGAGCTGGGAAGAGACACCCTCCCCTCTCCTTCTCCAAGAGACTTGGGCTTGGGGGCCAGAGCATCTGCGTCTGAGGCTCATCTCGGCCACTGCTGGGCTGCAGATGCACAACCAGGTCCCTGCATTTCTCTGCACCTCTAGGCCTCAGTTTCCTCGTATGTAAAAGCAGGGGGTTGGTCTCTGGGAAAACCTCTGAGGCCCCCTCCAGCTCCGCCAAGGTGATTTAAGAGCGGTCATGATGAGAAGCACTCAAATCCCACCTCGGCCACTCTCTGGGTGACATTGGGCAAGACAGATGACCTCTCTGAGCCAGAGGAGATGATGTCGCCCCAGGGAGAGTGTTCTGAATTTGTCTGGGTTCCAATTCTGGCTCCGCCGCTTGCTAAGGGTGTTACTTAACCTCCTCAGCCTCAGTTTCCCCTAGGTGACATGAAGAGGCTGGCCTTCATGAGGCTGAGGAGATCAGGATCCATAGGTGTGGGGGCCCTTCCATCAGGCCATTTGTGGGGGGGTCCCAGAGTCTTTGCTGCCTCAGCCCTCCCTTCCCACTGTGACCCGCGGCCCCTTTCCTATCCCCTTGTCCACTTCTGGTCAGACGGAGAAAGGACGCCCAGACCAATGCGTGAGAAAAGAGGGAATGAAACTAAGGAAGAGGCAAAGAGGGAGAAGGGCTTGGGTTCTTTGGTGGGGCCTCCCAGGTGGGAGGGGAGGACCTGCCTCGCTCCCCCCTTAGTCTGTGTTCCTGACCAGGTTACCCACAAATCCCAAGAATCAAGATTTCCTGCCTCTGGGTCAGTGATGAGCAGGGCCGGGGCAAAGGCTCAGGACCCACACCCGGACCTCAGAGCAGGGTCCTCAGCCCGTCCCCCCGAAGCCACTGAGAAACACAAGCTGCCAGCAGAGGCCAGAGCATGGCCTGTGAAGCAGACCTCAGAGGCCTTGCCTTTGTCCCCCTGAATCAAAGCCCACCCCACTCTGTTGGTCAATAGCCCCTAGGAGCTCACAGGAACTCGTCCAAAGCCCCAGACTTGGGGCTCAGGAGGTCTGAGGCCTGCTCTACCTTACTGATGAGGGGAGCTCAGAGGTGAGGGTGATTTGTCTGAGGCCACACAGGGAAACGACATAAGCAGGCCACAGACCGGGGCCTTAGCCCCTTCCTTTATCCCTGGAGCCCCTGAAGCCTGTTCGCCCTCCAGCCCAGGACGTCCCACCTGGTCGTTGCCTGCAGGTAAAGCAAGGGGCCTTGGGACTGGCCCCAGCACTGCCTTCTCCCGGGTCAGCCCCCATAACAGGCCTCAGGCTGAAGACGGAGGACCCAGTGACTTCTCTCCCAGAACTGTGTCACCTTTGCCTTGCTGGGCCTCAGTTTCCCCAACTGTCCAATAAGGCAGCGGACCAGACGGTCCCCTAAGTGTCTTCTGGGCTCTGTTATACTGTGATTCTCTGAATCTCCAAGATCCAGTTGGGGCACAGCAACTGTGGGGAAGGAGCTGGAGGTCAGGGCACCACGTGGCTTCAGCTTCTGCCTCTGAATAGACAGAGAGCTAGGCTGGAAGCTGGAGAGTGGGGCTTCAAAGGGGAGCGGCGACCTTGGGCGGGTCTTTCTCTGAAGCCCCATTTCTTTGTAGAAGGAAGCTAAGAATGCCTACCCTCCCTCCTTCCCAGGGCTGTTGGGAGGAAGGTGCATCGAAAGACAAGAGCCATGGAGGCCAGGAAGCTGGTAAGGGACCAGGGACCGTCTCCACCCCTGCATCGGACAAGCCCTCTCGGCTTGGAGCGGCCAATTCCGCGCTGGTGATCGTGGCTGGCAAGGGGAGCCAGTGGGCAGGCCCCTCAGAATCCACAGCTCTTTACAAGTCAGCATCTGCCGTATGTGGGCTGTGTGACCCCAGGCAAGTCACTGAAGCCCTTGGTGCCCCTGGCCACGCACTACATCAGTTCAAGATAGAGAGATACCAATGGACCGATCAGGAGGTAGATAGATGGGTAGATAGACAGACAGACAGATAGATAAATAGTTGACTAGTTGGGGAGGCAGACAGATGGATGGATGGGTAGATACAGAAAGCTACCAATGGATAGGCAGACAGACATGGAGAGATAGCTGGATACTGATAGAGACGGACAGATACAGAGAGCTCGATAGGTCTACGGCTGGGTGGATGGGTGGGAGAGAGACCACTGATTAAGCGCCCCCTCTGTGCCAGGCTCAGTTATGGACAAATCGCTCCTCTATGTCACCAGAGAATTCCCAAACAAGACTTGGGGCTCAGGAGGTCTGAGGCCTGCTCTACCTTACAGATGACGGGAGCTCAGAGGTGAGGGCGATTTGTCTGAGGTTTTCCCTCCACCCAAGAAATCCTAAATCTGGACCAAGAGCTAAATGGTAATAGTCATCTGTTGCATGAAACATGTGTGGACACAGGCATGGGCCCTGACATGCGTGCTCAGTGGAAATGGCCAGGGCTGAGGACCAAAACACACACACACACACACACACACACACACACACACACACACATGTACACTCACACTTATACAGATGCACACACAAGCACACCCATTCATACACACTCACATATGTGCACACACAGATACACATTCACACTCACACACACTCAACTTTGCACACACACACACATGCACACACTTCACACACAGACACACGCATGTACACAATCACACACTCATACAGATGCACATGCGAGCACACCCTTTCTTGCACACTCATACTCACACATGTGTACACACATTCACACTCACACATGTGCATATACAGATACACATCCACATTCTCACACACGCACACTACACTTTGCACACACTCACACACACATACACACACTATGCATTGTGGGCTGGCTAAACTTTGCCAAGCTCCTTACACAAGTGCTCTCATCTGAGTCTCACAACAACCTTATTAACTGGGTGACCCTGGGCAAGTCACTTCACCCTGCTTGCCTCGGTTTCCTCATCGGTCAAATGAACTGGAGTAGAACACGGCAAACCCCTCCAGAGTCTCCACCCAGAAAACCCTAAAAGGGGTCACGAAGAGTCAGACACAACTGACCAGCAGCCACCACCTTGGAGAGATAGCGACCACCCGGGCTCTGCGGATGAAAAGGCCTGCGTCTTGTCTCAGAGCCAGTGAATTTCTGAGAGGCATTCAAGCACAGACCTGGCAGATTCTCATCTCGGCCCATCGGGTCTGCCTGAGAACAAAGCAATCCCCCAGTTGGGGAAAAGCTGAGGAACAAAGCCCTCCCCCTTCAGCCCTGGGCGGCAGGCTGCCCCCATCCTCTTGGGGCATTTGAGCACATCAGTACCAGGGCCAACTCCTGGCTGCTTTAGCCCAGGGTCTCCCGTTGAGCCAGGGGCCAGGGCCAGTCAGAGACGGTTTGGAGAGCTGTGGGTCCTTCAGGCAGGGATCCTCTGCCCAACCTAATCTGTTGTTGTTCAGTTATTTTTCAGTGATGTCCAACTCTTCATGACCCCAGTTGGGGTTTTCTGGGCAGAGACACTGCACTGGTTTGCCATGTCCTTCTCCAGCTCATTTTGCAAATGAGGAAACTGAGGCAAGCAGGATGAAGTGATTTGCCCAGAGTCACACAGCTAGGAAGTGTCTGAGACTGGATTTGAACTCAGGAAGATGAGGCTTCCTGACTCCAGGCCTGGCGCCCAACCCAACAGGAACTTGTTTGAAACCCTCTGGGTTGTGTTTCTTCAATGTTTGTGAACATTGGTGAAGGGGGTTATTTGGTGCAGGGTGGAGAGGCGCGAGTTGGGGGGAGTTGGGAAAACCAGAAGTTGAAAGGTCAACAAAGAAATGGACAGTTGGCAACATTTTTGGCGAGACACACACTTTAATGGTCATTCTGGGCTATACTTCTGTAGCACTTTCAAGTCTCGCACCATCTCCCCCGCCCCCACCAGCTGGGAGGAGGACAGAAGGGGGTCTCCCAACCAGGCAGAAGGGAGAACGGAGGTTTCAAAGGTTCCTATCTCTCATAGCTGCCTAGGTGACCACACCCATGATTCCCAAGCATTCCCAGGGTGGGGAATGGAGGCCTGGGGAGGGGCCTTGGTTAAACTTAGTCTGGGTTTTCGAAGAGCTGAAGTTTTAATCAGAAAAGTCACTCCCCCCTTTAAGTATTGACCTATATGAGATACAGACAATGCAGTAGACAAGCAGCTCCCTCCCTCCCCCCCTCTCTCCCAGGCAGCCAGGGACCTTGGGGAGGGGGAAACCCAGAAGAGTTCAGATCCATGCTCCAGTGCCAGGAGACTAGGAACCCCCCTAGTCAAGAGCAGGGGATGTATTTCACTTCCTGACACTCTTTGTTTTGGAGAAAATAAAGTTTTTGGAATTGGAGAGAGTGAGGGGGATGCTCTGGAGTCTGGAGCTTGATGGTGACCCTCCATCTCCCCTCCCTTTTCCAGCCCCCATCCCAAGCCTATCTGGAAGGGGAGGGGAAGCTCAGGTTTTCAGATAAAAGCAGAGATCTAAGAGTCCAGCTGCAAGAAGGCCCTCTGAGGCACTGTGGACAAGGCCACTAGGACAAGTCCTGGAACACTTGGAGAAGCTTGTAGGTGAGCAGGGTAGGGTGGGGCTCTGAGAAAGGAGCCCCGTCAGACAGACAGACAGACAGTCACATGCCCACAGCAGCCTGAGCTGCCGCTCCCCAGATCTGGGAAAGGCCTTCCACTAAACCTTCCACCCTGCTTTAGTCTCTGGCATCAGTCACAGCAGGGACTTGAATCGGTTCTGTGGTGGCTTCTGGGGTTCTCCACACAGCTTACCTGTCTTGAGAGGGGAATGGGGAGGTGGTGCAATTGAGGGACTTGAACCTCTGCCGTGGGTGGAACCTTCCTGTGGGGGCAGGGCAGGAGCTATCAACCCTTTCCCAAGCTGGAGGAGTTCTTGAAAGTTTAGAGACCTGAGACTCTGGGGTAGGAGGACAATCGAGGGGGAAAAAAAAGGGCAGGAAGGCAGGATGTGGGGAGAGGCAGAGAAGGGAAAAGGCTGTGAGAACAGTCAGTCAGACACTCATTCAGCATTTATTAAATGCCTATTGTGTGCCAGGAACCATGCTAAGCATTGGAAGGGGGTGAGGAGAGAGAGAGAGAGAGAGAGAGAGAGAGAGAGAGAGAGAGAGAGAGAGAGAGAGAGAAGAGAGATTGGAGATGGAAAGAAATAGAGAACAAAAAGAAAGATACTTTGGGAAAAAGAGTAGAAAGAGAAAGATAAGAGACATACTTGTGATGGGCAGAGAAAGGAGAGGAAGTCAAAGAAGGGGGGAAAGGCAAAGGAGAAATTGATGCTTTGAGAAAAGGGGAGGCAGAGAGATATGGAGACAGAGATGAAGGGAGGGAATGGGAGAGGGATAGAGGAAGGGAGAGAGACAGACAGCCAGACAGAGACAGAGAGCCAGAGACAGAGAGAGAAGAGGGGAGGGGAGGGAGGGAGAGGGAGAGAGAATCTGAGACAGAGAGGGAAGAAGAGAGATGGATAGAGATAGAGAGGGAGAAAGGCAGAGAGGGATGGATGGAAGAAGGAAAGAAAGTTTTAAATAGAGTCTAAGAGAGATGCAGAGACAAATAAAGAGTGAAAGGGAGGGAGGGAATGAAAGAAGGAGAGAGAAAGTGATACACAGACAGAGAGGGAGAGATGTGAGAGGGAGAGGGAAAGGAAGAGAGGGAGAGACAAAGAGAGAAAAGGAGGGAGAGATGGAGAGACATAGACAAAACAGACTGATAGAGTAGGGGAAGGAGGGAATGGGAGAGGGAGAGAAAAGACAGAGACAGAGACAGACAAACAGAGGTAGGGAGGAATGAGAGGTGAGAGAGGAGAAACAAATGGAGACAAATAGAGAGGGAGTGAGAGAAGAGAGGAGGGGAGAAAAACAGACAGAGAGAAAGGGAGGAAATGGGAGAGGGAAAGGGAGACAGAAAGAGAAGGAGAGACACAGAGACAGAGGGAAAGAAGAATAGGAGAGAGAGAGAAAGTGATGCAGAGAGACAGAGATGGAGAGATGGGAAAGGGAGAGGGAAAGGAAGAGAGAGAAAGGGAGAAGAGAAGGAAAGAGAGACAGAGATACACCAGTAGAGTGGGGGGGGGGATAGGAGAGGGAGAGAGAAAGACAGATTGAGACAGAGAGACAAAGACAGAGAGAGGGAGGGATGAGAGAGGGAGAGGGAGAGGAGAGGAGAAAAGAGAAACATAAAGAGATAGCGAAGAATAAAAGAGGGAGGGAGAAGGAGAAGGGGAGAGACAGAGAGAGGGAAAGAGGGAATGGAAGAGGGAAAGAGAAGGAGAGGGAGAAACCATCAGAGAAAAAGAGTTACAGAAAGAAAGAGACAGAGATAGAGAGGGAGGGAGGAAAGAGGGAGAGACAAAAAGAAGCCCTGCTTGGGCCCCTGGCTGCTGTGGCAGCTTGCGGGAGCCTCCCTGAGACCATCCCTTGCTCCATTTGGGGCTCCCCCACACACACATTCTATCCCCTCCCAGATCCTGGCTTTCAAAGGCACGGTGTTGAAAGGGTATGCCCACCAAGGCGGCCAGAGACCTAGGCGCTGCTGAGCCAGGCTTACGAGTCCTCCAGCAGCTCGCTGGCTTAGTTTCTGATTGCTGAGGCTCAGAGCAAGCCCAAACTGGGCAAGAAGAGAAACTGGCCTAGCTGCTCACAACCCACTAGGCTGGGTGCTGAAAAGACCCCAAAGGGGGCTTAAGAGATAACCCTAGAACCTGGGGTGGGGCTCAAAGACTGAAGGGGCTTCTCAAGGGGGGACCTTAGGGCACCCCCCTTCCCCTAGCCCCTTGAGTCAAATCTCTGGCTCTGTGTCCAGTTTGCATCCTGCACTTCTAGGCAGTCTCGGGCCCCTTCTCATGAACCCCCACCCACCTGGTCCTGGAGGGAAAGGAGAGGGAAAGAGCCTTGGAGGCTCGGAGGGTCAGAGGAGTGGTGGAGGACGCAGCACAGAAGGACAGCGGGCAGGCGAGCGGGCGGTTGCCTCTGGGCCCCTGATCCCCGGGAGAAAGGGCTCCCGAGGCAGCTACAAACAAGGGCCGAGCTGCCCCTGCGCCCAAGCACGGTCCCAAGCACCCAGCTTCCCGTTTCACCCTCTCGGGGGCACGGTCTCCCAACCCTAATCCCCAGATCCCAAAGTAGTTCCATCCCCGGGGCACACCGAGAGCGAGTAGGCGCGGTGAGCCAGTGGGCGTGTTGGTGTTCGGGAAGGAAGAACGCTGCAGGTAAGGAGGCCAGGATGACGGCCAAAGCTCGCGGGTGCGCGAGTCACTAGGCCAGCTAAGCAGAGCCCCTGGCGGGCTGCCGGCTCAGAGGGGCGCAGGGAGCTCCCTGAGGTAGAAGGGTTAGGGTTAGGGTTAGAGACTTTGGCAAGCCCGCCTAAGTTGCCCGGGGACTGCATGCCCCCTCCTCCGCTCTGGGATACCTCGCCAACCCGGCTTACTCCTGCGGTGGATATCGCAGGACCCGGGCCGGGCGCCGCTTTCTTCTGTCCCTTCGCGAGTCTCCTTAGCCCCTATCCAAGGCTCTTCCCTAAGGATTTCCAGAGTTTGAGTTTCCAGGGCTCCGGAGGCAGACGGTGACTCCTGTGTCAACCTCTCGGCCTCCCCCTTTTCCCTACCCATCGATCTCTCCCAAGTGGGCTCAACTCGTGTCTGTGGGCCCAGAGGACAGACCGAGTGTGGGGACGTTGAAAGAAGTTAATTGGAAGAACATTGGCCATGAGCTGGAGGTGGAAAGTGAGCTGGGAGAAAGAGGAAGAAGCCAAGGAGGAGGAAGCAAAGCGGTCCCCTAATTCGGGGGGCTAAGGGGTTGGAAAGAAAAAGCCCAAAATCGCATCAGGGAATGGGCTTCTCTTCCAGGAAGGCAAGGGAGAGCAGGAGAGAGCAAAGGAGAGCAACGGAGGGCACTCAAAATTCCCACCAGTGCCTCCTGGGGTTCAGACTGACCAAAAGCCGAGCCAGAGCCAGAACTAGTTTTGGGGACCTCAGAGCTCCAAACCGCAAAGCCAGGATGATGCTGCCGGCACCCAGGCTGCTGTGTGCTATACGCAGCTTCAGGCGAGGGCTCACCTGGGTCCAGGCACAAGGGGTGGGGAGTGGGAGGCTGCTCCTGAGATGGGGAATTCTGGTTGGTCTTCATTTACTTTGGGTCCGGTCCAGGAAGGCCCTGGGGGCTGGGGAAAAGTAGACTGAGGGTTGTGGAAATGCCATTGCTCTTGTGTGTGCCCTAAAGGTCCCAGCAGAGGGCAGGATGGCCCGAATTTTGTGGGGTGCGGTGGGGAGGGTACTGTTGTAGAACTTTCTTTTAGCCCAAGGATCACTCGATCCTATCTTGTCCTGTGCTCTGGGATTCTTTCGTTTGCTTAAGGGTATCAGCATTTCAGTATTTGGTTGCTAAAAATGAGGCTGGAGATTGCTTTTAGCTCTCAGCCACAGGGAGTCAAGCCTGAGCCAGAGCCGCAGCTGGAGTTTAAAAAAAAAAAAAATTGCCTTGGTAAGGAGTCCTGGGATAGTGGAAGAGGCTGGGGAATGTGCCCTGGCCCCATTGTGGTCCCTCACAGCCCCCTCCTTGGTAGGGGAAAGGCAGAGTGGGAAGGGGAGAGGGGCAGTACAGGTGACAGGCCCAGGTGCCTCGGGCATAGATTGATCAGAGATGCCTTGTGGGTAAGAAATGAAAGAGGTAGTCTGGGCCAGACATTGGCGGGACACCAGGCAGTTGCAATGAGGCGTCTCTAGGCAGGGTCCTGTGAGAGACCCAGGAGAAGCTGGAGAAGGCATAACCTTCCCTCTGAGGGAGTGCAGTTCCCATGGGAAAGGTAGTAAGTCAGTCCACTGGCAGACATTGATTCTGCACTCACCAGAACCTAGCTCTGCTTGGGACACTTGGGGCATGAGTTTCCACAGGGTCTCAACAGTGGGGACAAGGCTAGGTTAGAAACCTGTAAACACAGGATTCTGTGTGCCTAGCCGCAAAAGTGCACATGCCACTGGAGATAGATGGCCCTCTAGCCCTGTCCAAGGCAGAAATGGGGACGTAGGAAAAACGCATAATGGAGAGGGGGAAAGCGGAGGCAGTCATCGGGAGGGGGTAAAGCCAGATATTCTTAGCGTGGGACACTAGCTTGATTGAATTTGGAACCGAGATCCAAAAAGGGGAACATTCTCCCTCTGTCTTGGGCTCTGTCGGGTGGAAAAATGAGCTGCCTTTTATGGGGGAACCACCTTCTGAAGCCAAGCAGATGCAAGAGAAACAATAGAGTCCCCAGAGCCCTTGCCTCAATGTCCACACCTGGGAAATGTGGCTTAAGCCCTGCCGGACCAAAGAGCCCAAGAAGGCCCCGTTTTACTAAATGAGCCCAGTGACCCTAATGCTTTGGGCCTTCCCCTCACCGCTATAACCAAGACATAACTTCTCTTCATCCCATCTAGCCAAGCGGGACCCCAACCCCACCCTTCTCCAGAGCGCCATCCCCAAACCCATTTCCATCCCATCGAGCAGACTCATTCCCACTAGCTTCGTCAAACTCATTTCCATCCCCTGCCCCAATCCCAGCTGTTCGAGAGGCACTTTTAGACACGAACTCAGGTTTGTTGTCAGCAAAGGGAAAACTCCTAGGCGCTCGGGAGAGCTGCCGCGTTCGCTCCTTCTCGCCCTCCCTCGGTCCCTGCCTCTGCCCCGCTGCCGCCGCCGCCGCCGCTGCGTTCCGGCCGCCTGGTCCCTCGGCCAGCTCTCTGTCCCTGCACCGTCCCTGCCTCCCCAGGGAGAAGCCACCCTCTCCCAGGTCAGTTACACAATATTGGAAAGGTAACTTTGTCCCTTCTTTCGATTGGAGTCCCAAGGACTAACTGTGCCTGGTTGAATATTTGCCTTTAAAGCAGAGGCCGGACTTTGCCCCGCTGCCATTCCAGGTTTTATTTCCTCAGAGAGGCTCTTTTTGCGGAGGAGAAAGAAGGCGCCCCGAGGTACCCCTGCCCGCTGCCACCCCTGGTCCGCCCGCGCGCGCTTCTCTCCCCAGATCTTGTATTTTCTGCAGGGATAAACCTGAACTCGCCCCCAACCTCGCTTCTCTCTCTAAAGGTCAAGAGAGAGTGACCCAGGCCGCTTGAGGTGCCTGCAGCCTGGGAGTCCCTGGCCTCCCAAACCGTCCCCCTGCCCTCCCCCCGGGTTCACTGAGCACCCAGGGATTGACTGCTTTTCCGTATGGAAGGCGCCGACTTTGAGGAGCCGCGCATTGTCTCCTTCCCAAGCCGGCAGCCCTGCTCCCCGGCGCACGCCTCGCGGTTCTCTTGTCCCTCGTCCCCGTCCTCTGTCCCCGCGCCGCCCCCCTACAATTCACACACACACACACACGCACGCACGGACGCACACACACACACACACACACACATTTCGCTGTTTATTTGCCACGGAGAAGGATAACGAAGAAGCAATTAAGCGTTCACAGCCTCGCTAGGACAGCACAGAGCCGCAACCTTCGCAAAATCTGGGGTATGCTTTTTTCCGGGCTGTGGGTTAGCGGGGGCCCTCTGGCCCGCAGGGACCCCACCATTCCTGGGGGCCCCTTGTTTGTTGGAAGGCAGTACCCTGCGCCCAGGCAGCTCGCCCTCTCACCTCCTAGGATTTCTTTCGTGTCTTTGCTGGGAAGGGGATTAGCTAGGGGTGCTCCTGGCGTTGGGTACTCAAGGGGGCAGGTAGCTTTATTTGATCGTAGGCAGAGCTTGGGGGCCCCCGCCAGTTTTTCGGACCGGTTCCCCTACTGGCTCCAGCTGGCGCAGCCTCCCTCCCAACTTGCCTTTTCTCCTCGCCCGCTGAGTCCTGCCCACCCGGCCGGCGGACTGCTGGCTGACGGTCCGGGCGGCGGCTGCAGCGGTTTCGGGGCCACTACTCTAACTTCTCTCTGTGGGCCCCGGGCTGCCTCTTTCTCTGTTCTCCCCTTCGGGTTGGGAAAATTGGTTGAGGGAAAAACAAATCTCAGGGCGTCCTCCCCTTCTTTTCTGAAAACATCAGCCGAAGCTGGTGGCTGCTGCGCCCAGAGTCCGAGGACCTTCCGAGCCCCTCGGGAACAGCCCGGGGAACTCGGGGCTTGGGTCCTCAGAACTACCGGAGGCCACGGAAAACGGGGAGCTGCGCCCCATGTTCCCTTCGCTGCCGCGAGACCAATTACCAAGAGGACTCTGGTCTGCGCTCTTTACGCGCTGCCCAGCTCTCCGCCTTCGCGCCCCTAGACCACCTTGCCGCCACACACACACACATACACACACCTCGCTTTGCTAGCTTGGGGTGCCGAGCCCGCATCTACGCCGGCAAAGGGGGGAAGATGGGAGGCTTGATTGCGAGATTAACGAACGCCCGGGACTGTGCCTAGACGCGCACGTTCACAAACATGCAAGCAGAGAAGGGAAGGGCGGAGGGTTTTGCTAGCTCGGGCACGGCCACTGGCCCTAAACGCGCGCGCTAACCCTTCGGCACTCTGCAACGAAAGGGGGCTGGCTGGACGGAGGAGAGGACCAGATGCCCTCGGTTGGAGCCCGGCGGGACTCAGGGCTGCTTTGCATTCAGCCGGACGGTACTCTGGAAGCGCGAGAAGTTCGCGCTTTGGGGCACCGGTTGCTTCCCTCTGCTCCAGCCTCCACCTGGATTATTCGGGCGGAAACGGGTACAGGGACCAAGCAGTGGTAAGCACAGGTGGCACCTTGAGGGAAGGGAGCACTCGGTGATTACTCTAGCACCTTCTAGGCTATGTTGCCTGCACTTTCGGAGAAAAAAAAAAATGGAGCCGGGGCGAAAGGGTGATTCTGCCGCCGAACCTGGGAGGGCGCGGGATTGGGAAGGCGAGTCTGGGGCTAGAATACAAGTCCATGCGTTCGCTTGCGGGGAGAAGGCGCATCTTTTCCCCAAACGCTAAGTAGAGGGAGCCAGGAGAAAACACTGACTCCCGAGTCTGGAGACCTAGGGACAGACCAGCCAGTTCGAAGGCTGTCAGCGCCTTCCCTCATGGCTGATCGCCTTCAGCCCTCGAAGATGAGTCGACACTGCCGGCTCACCAGCTAACGCCACTACCTGAGAAGAAGACCCGCCACCTTTCCCCGCCAGCTGTTTCTGCTCCATCTTTCTCCAAGGAAGAGAAAAAGGAAAGGTAGGAAAGAAAGAGATAAAGAAAGTAAGAGAGAAAGAAGGAAGGAAGGAAGGAAAAAGGAAGGAAAGAAAGGAAGAAAAGAAAGGTGGAAAGAAAGAGGAAGGAAGGAAGAGGAAAAAAGAAAGAAAAAAGAAGAAAGAAAGAAAAAAGAAAGGAAGAGAGAAAAAGAAAGAAAGAAGGAAAGAAAGAAAGAAAGAAAGAAAGAAAGAAAGAAAGAAAGAAAGAA
>NW_020954568.1:417097-420336 GCF_900497805.2 Vombatus ursinus | reverse complement strand
GAAAGAAAGAAAGAAAGAAAGAAAGAAAGAAAGAAAGAAAGAAAGAAAGAAAGAAAGAAAGACTGCCATTTCCATATGCGCCATGGAAAAACTTTATTGAAATTTTCTTTTTTCTCCCTCTTTTCTTCCTTGTTTTCTTCTCTACCCTCCCCTTCCTCCTTTCCCTTCTCTATTCTCTTTCCCTTCCCTTCTTTTCAGTTTCCTTCCTTCCTTTCTTCTTTTCTGTCCCTTTTTTCTTATTCTCTTTATCTTCTCTCTTCCATTCCTTCCTTATTTCCTACTTTTCTAACCTACCTTCCCCTTTTTAAAATTTCCTTTTTCAGTTTTTTCCCTCCCTCCCTCTTCTTTCCTTCCTTCTTTCTTCCCTCCCTTCTTTTCTTCCTTTCTCCCTTCCTTCTTTTCTCGGTCTTTTTCTTTTTCACTTCTTTCTTTCTTTCTTTCCCTCTTTTCCTGTCTTTCTCCTCGCCTTTTCTCTTTTTCTTCTTCTCTCCCTGTTTTCTTTCCCCCGTTTCATTCCCATTCTTTATTTCTTTCATTTTTGCATTGTTTTATTTCTTGGCTTTCTTTACAAAATTCCAATCCCCGCTTTTTTGCCGCTCCCCCCCAGCTCTGGGGGCCACCTCCCCTTGCCCATTCTCCCCCCACCCCACCCCCCAGCTTGGCTTGGTTTTCTGGGCGGAGCCGGGGGGCGGAGCGAGATAACCCTCTTCCAGGCCATTGGGTCGGGCCTGCCGCCAGTAGTGACATCCAGCGATCGGAGCGGGTTCTCCCAAACCGTTATAAAAGCACGGCAGGAGGACGGATCTGTCTGTCTCCTCCTAGACGGAGCAGGTAGTCGGGGATTTGCAGCGTCGACTCACCATCTTCGCGTCGCCGCCGCCTTTCCATCCCATCCGACGACGTGGGCGCTGCCCCCGCCTCACTTTCCATCTGCAGGCGCCCGGCGCCCCTCCGTCAATCAACGTCCTTCCCCCCCCCCCCCCCCTCCCCCCCCCCTTTTTTTTTTTTTTTTTTTTTTTGCTGCTAATTGGGGCCTCTGTGCAGAACGCCAAACTGCCTTTTCCTTAACTACCTCAGCTTTCATCCCATTCCACCTCCCTTAAAGGGAAAAGGCAGGTTCCGCCTCCAGAGGTCTCATCTCCTTCCCCGCCCTCAGTCCGCCCCACAGGATCCCCCAAATTGCAGCCTATTATCTTTTTAGCCTGACTCCGAAGGCGGAGGATTCAGGCTCTCTGGGAGCCTAGTATATACAAGGCGTCGCTCCGACGTGGGAGGCAATTTGGTCCCCTTCCCTTGCCCTTAGCTTAAATCGCTCTGTCTTTCCCTCCCCACCCCTTGCACCTTTGGCCCTTTCACCCTCTTCTCCTTCCTAGGTGCCCCCCCCCGATCCTCCCCTCCCGGATCGTCCCGCCCCTGTCTGCCCGCACCCTTGGCCCTCGCCCTCTCTATCTCCTTTTCTCTCACCCTCTGCCCCCTCTGGCTTCGCTCGCTCGCTCGCACGCCGCTCTCGCTCACTCTGTCGCCTCTGCACTGTCCTTCTGACTGACTGTCTTCTGCTGCTTCTGTCCACTATTCTTCAAAACCCTCTTCACTATCTCCCCAAACTCATCCAAAAACAACCAGTCAACCCGCCCCGCCCCAAAGCCCGTCCACTCGAATAAAAAAAAAAAAGACAAAAAAAACCTAACTACGCCCCCAATATAAAAAGCCAGAACCAGCCTGACCCGAATCCAAAATTAGACCAATGATGAGATTTCGTCAGCGAGGGAACATGGCAAGAGGAGTCGCTTCAGGGTCGGCGGACGCGAGTGTCAGCACCCTACAACAGTCCCGCAGCAAGGAGGTGGGGAGTAGCTGTAGCAGCTTTGAGGTAAGCCCCCCGGACGGCAGGCTGGCCGGCCCTGTGGCCCGCCAGCCCGCTCACCGGCCCCTCCGTCCTCCTGTCTGGCCCCCGTCCCCTCCCCACCATGGGACTGGTGCGGCCCGGGGACTGCCCGCAGTGCGCGGAGGTCTCCGTAGGACAGGACAGGACGGACGGGGCGGCTGGGGGAACTCGCTTCCCCTTGGAGAGTGTGCATGCACGCCCAGGGGCTCTCCTCCCTCTCTCCTTGCGTCCCTGAAGCTCTGGGTCCTTCTTGTGCTCTCCCCCAGGCTCTTGGAAAATTGGGGCACACTCGGGAGGGGGCGAAAGTCTCACACTGCATAAAGGACCTGCGGGGAGGCTCCCCAAAGGGAGCGGGGGAGCGGAGAAGCTCCGTGCTGTGGGTAAACAGTTCCCCCTCAAACGTGTCTCTTGGGGCTGTAGTGCAATGCCAGGAGTGTCCGCAAGGGGACGCCCAAATGGCGACCCAGTCTGGCCCATAGGGGGCCCCCCCCACATGAGCAGCAAACCCCCCCCTCCCCCGCCCCATCTCTCTAAGTCTTGCTGGCTCCAACCCAGAGATGTTGTTTGCACCCTAGGCGGTAGGGGGTGGGGCGGAGCTCTTGAAGAATATGAGTAAGATGATGGCGTGGGGGGGGGGAGCTCTCAGTTCATGAGGCGACCCCAGTTTGCCGAAGTTCTTTCTGGGTGGGGCTCGGGATTGGTATGAACCTCCCCCTTAGCGGGGCGGGGCAGGGTGGGGCCAAGCTCGACTTTGGTGGTATTGAACATTCAGTCTGTATGAATTCCTCCCCCCGAAAAACTTGGGGAGGCTTGGGGGCTCTGGGGTCTGCCAGAGAGTTAAGGGGCGTGGTCAGGGCCTGGGGGAGTTGAAGGAGAGGAGGCACCCAAACTCTAGATCGTGGGCTTCTAGTGCAAGGAGGGAGGAGCCAGGACTGAAAGGTAGGGGAAACTTCGCAAAGCTTCCCTCTTGACCTGAGAGATTCGTGCTTAGCCTTGGGGGGGGGGGGCAATAGAGAAAGGTGGGGCAGAGGAGAGAGCAGGGAGAAAGGGGAGCAGAGGAGGCGCGAGGACATAGATAAAAAAGGAGAGGAAAAGAAACTATAGGGTGGGACAGAAATAGAAAGGGAGGGGATTAGAGAACCACATGGGGGGGGCTATAGGGAGAGAAAGAAAGGAGAAGAAATGGATCCTGTGGGGAGGGAAGGAAGGAATCTACCTGAAACTTCCCTCAGTAGGGGCACCTTGCTGTTCAGCAGCCCGTTATAGCAAAATGAGCCCCCTTTCACTCTCCTGGCCTACTCCCAGATCACGGGGGGGGGGGGGGGGGGGGGGGGGGGGGGGGGGGGGAGGGGGG
>NW_020954568.1:404701-416997 GCF_900497805.2 Vombatus ursinus | reverse complement strand
GGGGGGGGGGGGGAAGCTGGCAGTGGCTGATGGAAAGTATGTGAGGAGGGGGCTGTGAATGGTGGGAGGGGGCTGGTCTTCATTGAAATAGAGCATATAGGGAGGAGGGTGGGGTGACATTTGCTAAAATTGGAGGGGGGGTGCGATAGGGAGGAGGGAATCAGTAAAGCAGTGGGAGGCTCTTTGGGACGATCCCCAGCCTCTTCCAGGCACAGGTGAAAGCAGTTCTGAAGGGTGGGGGCACTTAGGGGGACATTTTCCCTCCTCCAATCCCTCCTCTCTCCACCCCTTCCAGCCCCTCCTCCCCCCTCCCCCTCCAGCTCCTCCTCCCTCCTCCCCCTTTCCCCCTTTCTCCCCCCTCCTTTTTCCTCCCCACCCCCTTCCCTCTTCTCCCCTTCTCCACTTTCTCCCCTCTTTCTTTATGCAATGCAATCCAACGCAATGCAATATATTTGAATTGAATTGAATCAATGTGAATTCTGCAAACATTTAGAAAGTGCTTTCTGCTCATGAGTCCAGGTAGAGGAAAGGGAACCGGAGAGTTGTCTCTCCCATCTCCCTCATCACGGAGAATGGGTTCAGTGCTTCCCCCATTCGCTCTTCACCCTCCTCTAGCTCCCTCCCTACCCACTGGTGTCATGACTCTTCTCCCAGCAGTGGACAGCATTGGGGGGTGGCAGGCTCCCCCATAATTGGGACTGTCCTCATCTTTGGACACTCTACCAAGGCTGTCAGTCCCCTCTTCTTCCTTCCTAGGGTGTGGGGAATGTCCCAGGCCAGGATCCTCCGTCGCCACCACCTCTGACTTACCAGCAACTTAGCTCTAGCTGAGCTGTTTCTGGTGGGGCTGCCTGCGGAATTTCAGAAGCCAGGGAGGGAGGGATGAGGAACAGCAAAGCGAGGAGGAGTTAAGTGAGGTTACTCAAACTGACTTGCCCAATCCTTCCCGGGAGCTGGCCAACTGTCTTCAGAAAACTTGGGCAGGCTTGTGTTTCCCTTGTAGTTTTCAACCTCCTTGCCTTAATGAATCCAACCCTTCTAGGCTGGAGACCAAGTCTGGCAACAGCCTCTGTTCTCTGAGGTGCCTAGTACTGCCCACTCACCTAAGGTGCCCGGGAGTTGGAGGTCTTCCCATTGAGGAGAGCTCAAGGAAGGGCTGAAAGAGACTTATAGAGGGAAGGAAGGACCCAGGGAAAGCAGGGAGGCCAGACAAGACAGGAGTAAGCAGCCATTACTCTGTGTGGGGGGGGGGGTCAAGCGCTCAATGATAAGGACCTTCTCCCCCCTCCCTTCCTTCTCTGGTATTTACTGTATATAGGATGTCCTCACACCTACCCTGGGAGGTAGATAACATAAGAATCATTGCCCCCATTTGACATAATAGGAAACTGAGGTTCAAAAAGGGGTCATGTAAGGCTCAAGGTCATATAACTCAAGTGGAAGAGCTGTTATTCAGACTGTCTTTGGACTCATGTCAGTGTTCCTTCCATTAGACAGACCACATTGCCCCAGATCCCTTAGAAAGAACGTTGGCTCCTTCCGCGAGCCTGTAGAAGAGATTTGGGAGGCGGCGCAAGGAAGAAAGTCTTGGGCACAAACATGATAACCTTGAGAGGGAGCTGGTCACTGTGTTCCCATGATGAACAAGGGGCCCAAACCCTTGGGTGCACCAGACTGCTCCCTTTGTTAAGTCCTGCTCCCTCAGGACTTTCTGCCTGGCTGCCTTTGAGGGCAGCCCAGTTTCTCTGGGAGTGGGCTGCCTGACATTTGCCCACCCAGAAAATGTGGGCTCCGAGAGGCATTTGGGACTGTGCTGGGAGATCTGGGTTTGAAGCCCAGATCTGCCGCCTGCTAACTTGATGAAATGCTCTCTCAGCTACCCTATGGATGCCACTCATTGGCATAGGGAAACTGAGGCACAGGACAGCTAGACGAAGTGCTGGGGGAGGAAGGAGTAGCCCCATTTGTCTTGGACTGTCCCTGCAGACAGCCCGGCATCTGGAGGAGTTCATGAGATCTTTGTGTTCTCTCTGGGCAGGGCTTTTTTGCCCAGGAATCAGGCAGGAGAGGGAAAGGCCTCCATAGGCTGAGCCCCCAGTGTCCAGATTGTTAGAGTCCATTAGGCAGCACAGACCCAGATGGGGCAGGGTAATACTGATCCTGGATCCTTGAAGCCTTGGGTCTCTGGGCTAGGGCCGTAGGGGGAGGTGCCATTCTGGCAAATCCTCGAGGACCCAGGGAATGGTGATGTCATTTGGGAATTGTTCCAGGGCGCCTCTTAGGGACCCTGATATCATTGGCTGAGCTGAAGGGCGGAGCTAGAAGTAGGAGGAGACTAGGGAGGGACAAGCAGGGGCGTGGTTATGGACTGGGTTGGGCTTTGGGGGCTGGGGGCTACATAAATGTGTGAGCACAGATCAGCTCTCAGTTGCGGAGATCCCTGAGAGCGGAGCAGTCACCCTCCAAGTCTTCTGCTGGGCACTGGTGGAGAGACAGAAGACAGTCTCATTTCCTTCGAAGAGCTAACGGTACATCTGGGAAAGCAAGCCTCGCACCCGAAGCCAAGAGGCTATGAGTGCTGAGAAGGGAGAGCTTGGGGCAAGCTCCTCCATTGACTCTCCAAGCTGGAAGGGACCTCAGAGGCATCCTTCCCTTCCAGCCCCTACCGGAGCAGCCTCACCCAACAAGTGGGCATCTAACCTCCTCTTGAATGTCTCTAGCAACGGGGAGCCGATTACCTTCTGAAGCAGCTCGCTCTATTTTGAGGCAGCTCCAACGAAGGGAATTTTTTCTGACGTCAAGCCTAATTTATCTTTTTTGCCTCTTCCAGCCATCGTACCCTGTTCCCCTCTGGGGCCAACGGGACAAGTTTATTCTCTCTTCCCCCTTACAGTTCTTCCCAAACCTAAAAACAGCTATCACGTTCTTTTGCCCCAGTCCTCTCTTTTAGGAAACAGGTTTCAAGGATGGAGATGAATGCCCTTTTCTCCTAGCCCAACTTGGGATCCAGGGTGGACACCTACCACTATGGTCTTGCTTGTGTAAGTGAACTAATCTCGGGCTGGGGTTTTTCTCCACAGATGGGTTTCCCAATGAACAAGATGTTGCTGTTATCACTCACCTTTTTGGCCTTTGCCTCGTGCTGCAACGCTGCTTATCGCCCCAGTGAGACCCTTTGTGGTGGGGAGCTGGTAGACACTCTCCAGTTTGTGTGTGGCGACCGCGGCTTCTATTTCAGTAAGTGGTTCTTGGGGGTGGGGGGGTGGGGGGTGGAGTCAAGGGCAGGCTCATGGAGTGCCCTGGAGCCAGCTGGAGAAAATAAGATGAATTGGGTGGGCAGGTACTCAGCCCAGGGTTGTCCCAGTTCAAGGTACATTGCATTAGTATAGGCTCATTGCTGGATATGTGTGGAAAAGACCCAGTCTTCCCTGAGATAAAGGCTGCTTCATACCCCCTCAGCTAGGCTTTCTAGTGAGTGCCTGTTGTTTGCCAAGCCCCGTCTTAGCCATAGTGTAGGGAGCAGGAGGAGAAAGACCAGTCTTTTTCTTGGGAGCTTCCACTTTTAGTCAAAAACAGGACAGACACACACACACACACACACACACACACACACACACACACACACAGAGATATGTCCCTGCGCTGGGTGACACCACTCACAGCTGGGGCTGGTCTTTCTGTGATTCGATGGGTGGATGGACTTCAGGTAGGTAACCTTTCCCATCTATCATCTTGGAACTGGCTCAAGGACTCTGCTGACAAGGTATGTGATTTTGTAAATGACTTGCAAATTGTATTTAGATGTGTACAATCAGTTTGCCAGCGTTCTGGGCTGCAGCTCTTGGAAGAGAGGAGACTGTAGGTGTGGGGGACACCCCACACTGAGCCCTGCAGGATCCCACCCTTCCAGAGCTGCCTAGCCCTCAGCTAGGGTGAAAGTTAGCCAGAGGAAAACGTGGTTTGGGAATAAGTGCTGGAGGGCTTGGTGTGGAAGGATGGTTTAACTTGAGGCATTTAACCTCTGCTTGTGAAGTGAGTTTGAGTGAAAGGAGAGCCTTCCCAGTGCCGGGAGAGTCTGGGGCAGTCTGGGGTTGTTTTGAGACCTTCAAGTCAGAATGAACGGAAGCAGAGTTTAGCCTGGAGAGCAGCCGACGGAGGGCCCAGCTCTGTCATTTATTAACTGTGTGACTGAACAAGTCTTTGCCCTTCTCTGGGCTTCTTCCAATTCTTTCTCTCAAAAATGAGGGGCTGGACTTGGGCTACTGGCCGCGGCTTAAAGCCGGTGGGTGATCCTTTGAATAGAAAACCCCTCGGAGAAACTTTGCGGCAGAGGCACCTTCTTGTCTGCCCACCCGGCTCCCTGCAGAGCTGGTATAGAAATGCAAGAATGGGGAAAGGCCAGGGGAGGCTCCCGCCTTGCCAGAGGGAACACACCCAGGAGGAGGCCAGTAGGTCGGACCCCCACACGTCCTGTTCCCTGCCTAGGGAGGGGCTCTCCCTCTCTCCTTGTCTCTACCTGTCTCTCTCTATCACTACCTATCGCTGTCTCCCTCTCCCGCTCCTTGTCCCTACTCCATAGTCTCTGTGCCTCCTCCTCCTTTCCCTATCTCTTTGTCTGCCCATCTCTGGCTCTCTGACCCTGACTCTCTCTGTCTCTTCTTGTCCCTGTCTCTTTATCTGCTGACTTGTTTCTGACTCCTCTGTTTTTCTGCCTCTTTCTGTCCCTGTCTCTTTCTACTTCTCTCTGTCTCAGTCTCTCCATCTCTCTTTCTCTTTTCCTCCTTCTGTCTCCATTTCTTTGTCTGCCTATCTCTGTCTCTCTGCCTGCCCTTATCTATGTCTATGCCTGTATCTCTGTTTTTCTTGATCTCTGCCTCTGACTCCCCATTGCCTGGTGCCAAGGGTTTCTTTGAGCCTTCTGCCTTACTTCCTATGGAAATATCGCCCGAGAGCATTCTACTTTCTCTGTCTCTCTCTGTCTTGGTTACTGCCTGGTGTTTCTGTCTATCTGTCTCTCTCTCCCTCTTCCTTTGTTGCCTGCCCTGGCTGTTCTGGAAAAGAATCAGATTCTAGTATTGTTCTCCTCCAGGATGGCAGATGCCAGGCTGTCTGTCTTTACCCACTCCTCTTTGGGGTGCTAGTGATAGTGGGCTAATGCTGCTGGACCTTCTGAGAGATTCTCTCTCTTTCTCTCTTTGCTTCTGTCTCTCTCCTGCTCTGTGTCTCTCTCTCCTAGTCTGTCTCTCTCTTTCTGTCTCTTCCCTTCTTTCTCTCTCTTCCAGCAGCTGTCTCTCTAGCTCTCTCATTCTATGTGTCTCTCCCAGTAGTTTCTTAATCTCTCTCTCTCTCTCTGTGTATCTCTCTCCCTCCTCTTTGTTTCTCCTCGCCCCCACCTCCATTCTCTTCTCTTCTCCTACCATGAGCAAGTTCCTTTCCCTTCTCGGGTCTGAATTTTCTCCCTCGTAAAATGGGGCCAAGGCGGTGTTTAAGGTGCATTGAAGTCCCAGCCCTTAGATGGAGCATGGAGGGACTTCCAAAGCCACCTGGCAGTGAGCTCTCAGCCAGAGGATGAGGAAAAGAACCACATGGGCTGTTGTGGCAGCCAGGGACCCTTTTCTGGCTTCTTTTGACCCACAGGCTTGGGGCAAATCTCTTCCCTTCCTAGGATTCAGTTAACTTGTTTGTAAAATGAAAGTCCTGTGGGACTTAGAAGTAGTTCTGATGGGCCAAAGGGGAGACAGCTTTGCTGTGCTTGTGTGTCACTTTCTGCAGCTCGCCCTCCCCCCACTTTCTGCTGATGAATGGGGTCCTGCTGGGTCTCTGAGATCGCCTGGGGCCACTTAGCCTCCCTCCCTGAGGAAGGTCCTGGCTCCTGCAAGATGCAGGAAGCCTCCCCAAAGGCCAAAGCCCCCTATGCCCACCCTCCTTGCCAAGCCTCTCCAGAGCCCAGGCCGCTAAGTGTATGTGGGGGAGGAAGCCCTAGAGAGAAAGACCAGCCGGGCTGCTGAGCTCTCAAGATGGGAAGGAGGTAACAAGCCCCAGTCAAGGGAAGGGAGTTAGCACACCGCCGCCGCCGCTGCAGTGAAGGGGTGGGCTGCAGAGCGGAGCTCAGCCTTCTTTATAAACAGCTCCTGGTTCCTCCTTCCCAGCAGCTGATAAGAATTGAGCTCCCCTCGCTGGGCGCTGACGGGGCACATTCTTGGCTTCTGCGGCTGCACACAATAATACTGGGTGAAAGGAGCCAGGGATTTTGGGGGGCGGGTATTAAGGGAGCAGAACAAGGCTGCTGGGCTCAGGCTCAGGATAGCAAAGGCAGGAGCTGGGGTCACAAAGGATGGCTTGTTGTTGAAACTGGTGGCACAGTCTTGGCTCATGCAAGGGAGAAAGGCTGGTGATAGTCAAGGGTTTGTGTGTTGCTGCTGCTACCTGCCTGATTGATTAAGGGATGTGTGTGTGTGTGAGTGTGTGCGCGTGTGAGTGTGTTTGTGAGTGCACGCAATCGCCCAAGTGTGAGCAGCGTGGGACTCAGCCCCAGTGAGCTAGCCTTCCTCCGTCAGGGACCTCTGTCAGGCAGGGCTACACCCCACCCTCCCGCCATTCCCCATCTCTCCATCCCTTCATGCCCCCACTGGCCTCCTCTGCATCCCCTGCCTCAGTCTTTCCTTGTCAGTCCTTCCTTGTCATTCTCTGAGTGTCTCCCCCAGTGCTTAGCACAGCGCTCTGCACACAGATGACGCTTAATACAGGCTGCGGGGTTGGATCAAGTGATTTAGCGCCTGCTGTGTGCACAGCACTGGGCCGGGCTCGCTATTGCGGGATAAAGAATCCAAGGCGTCCCCCTGGCCCGCCTCAGCTCTTCCTCCCCCTTCCTCCTGCTGGTGAGAAAAGCAGGCACCAGTCGGTGTCTGTAGTGAAGAGAGGAGCTGAGTTCTGTGTCTCGCTGACCTTCTTCTCATGCCCATAGCTCTGCCTGGCCTCAGCGCACCGCCTCGACGGCACTTCCCAGACCCACACTTCTCCTTTGGGGGGGGGGGGGAAACTTGGCTGAGTTTCAGGTGGTGGAGGCAGGGCAGAAGGGGAAGGATCCTCACTAGTCTGGGTCTAGGGAAAGAAGCCTCATGGTAGCTTAGCCCCCCTGGAACGATGAGGGTGAGGGAGAGGATGGGGGGAGAGATGGATTGGGGATTGTTTAAGGCGACTCACTCCTCCCCTCCCGTCTTCTTCCTGGCCCTCTTTCGCGACAGCCCATAGGCACCTATCCCAGGCCAGGCGGTAGGGCTGGCCAGAGCCCAGGTGTGGTCTGCAGGCAGGGCAGTGGAGAGCTGGGGCGTCCTGTCTGTGGCCCCACTAGGGAGAGAGCTAGCCTCCGTGGGGCTGCCCACAGGATCTGGGACAGTTTCTTTAACATGGTGGTGGCAGCTGAGCTGTCCTGCTTCCGCGAGCCGGTACTCCCAGGTCCATTAGGGATTTTCTGAAGCTGGCCGGGTCTTCCCAAACACCCCCAGAGCCTGCTTCTGAACCATGCTGCGGGGACTGTGGCAATGGGGCTTCTGCTCCTTGTTCCCGAGCTGACCCGGAGCAAGCCTTCCCTCTCTGGGCCTCAGTTTCCCCCTCTGTTCAAGGGGGGGGGGGTGGGCAGGGACCTCTACCCTTAACATCTCTTTGAGCCTTCCTTCCTGAGAAGTTGTGCTTGGGATGGATTCTGGTGCTCTGGAATCTCTACTTGGCAGTTGTCCTTCTGCCCTTATTTCCTTTGTGACCCTGAGCAAGTCACTGGAAGTCTCTATTTAATGGATGTAGCTTCAAGGAGGCCCTGATAGAGTCAGCTGTCTTGAGCCGGAGGCTCAGTTTCCTCCACTGTAAAATGGGCAGGGTGGCAGGCCCAGCTGCTCTGGCTTGTCTCAGAGTACCCGGTGACGCCCGAGCCCTGTGGTGGACAGATCTTTCCTGAACCTCTGTGTTCTGGACACTGACCTCCCCTCACCCAGCCAGGGCTCCTCCTCCTCCTCCTCCTCTCGTGGCCTCCCCAGTGCTCGGCCCAGAGCTGTGCACACAGTAGGTGTCATATGAATGCTTGGCCCATTGACCGCAGGCTGGGCAATGGGGATTTGGGTCGCAGCGGCTGGCAGCAGGCGATGGCCAGGGCCACAGCCTCGCCCCCTTCCCTCGTGGGCCACCTCTCCCTTCTCTGGGTTCCCTCAGTCTCCCCATCTGGGAATGTCCCACCACCCTGTGTCCATCTGCCCCCCTTGGGATGCAGCTGGCGCTGAAGGGCTCTCTCTTCTTCCCTTTAGGCCTTCCTGGCAGGCCCCTGAGCCGCGTGAGCCGCCGCCTGAATCGCGGCATCGTGGAAGAGTGTTGCTTCCGCAGCTGTGATCTGGCTCTGCTGGAGACCTACTGCGCCACCCCTGCCAAGTCCGAGCGAGACCTGTCAGCCTCTATGATGGTGCTCCCGGTAAGTGCTGCAGACTCCCAGCCCCGGGCCTGAGCCTGGCGAGAAGTGAGGGAGAAGAGGGTCCCCCCCCCACCCCTCCAACACCCCTCGGATCGATCCCCTAGGCAGGGCCCGTGCCTGAGGCAGTGCAGAGGAGCGCACCAGCCGGGGGGCCTCCTGGGGGCTCTCCCTTCCTTCCCCGCTTTCCCTGCTCCGAACTAGCGGTCTGCCTTTCCCGGCTGTCACCGTCCTTGTCTGAGGCTTGCGCCTTAGAACCAGAACCGGCCAGCTCCTTCAGCTTCCGAGCCGTCAGCAATGGCGTTTCGACGTGGCCCGAGGCCGCACTATGCCCAGGGAGGTCCCTGGGTTCTATTCCCCGCTTTCCCAGGGACACACGGTGTGACCTTTGCCAGCCACATTCTTCCTTTGAACCTTACTTTCTTCTTTTGCAAAATGGAGACAGGAGAGGCTGTTTGCCTCGCCTTTGGGGATAGTTCTGAGAACAAGAATGAGCTGAATAGGCGTGAACGGTGGGTGGTGGGCGGCCGAGAGGGCCCCAAAGGTGCCTGCTCGGTCATGGCCAGATGGGAGAAATCTGGCCTCCGGGGGGCCTCCCTCACCCGCAGCCTAGAGGGAGGTGAAGAAATGGGCTAATGGGAGTGGGCAGATTACCAGCTCTGTGCACTAATGGGCAGGGAAGAAGAATGAGCGGATTTGTTCATTGTCTCTGGGTTTCTTCCCCTGCTCGGAGGTGTTTCCACGAGCAGAGGGGGAGCAGCCAGGCAGCCCGTGGGGGACTGGAGGGAGAGGACCCCACGGTCCGTTGGGGCCATCATCCGGGCAGGGCCTGCAGAGTCAGCTTCATCCCTGACGGTTCCCATCGCTGGTCTCTGCTTGTTGTCACAAGCCCTGGGGAGACCATGCGGGTGCTGCCTCGGCCCCTGGCGGAGCTCCCCCGCTGGGCTCTTTCTGGCTTAGCTCTGACCTTGAGAGCTCCCAGCTCCAATTCAGAGAGCATTTCTCTGGCCCTCTGGGCAAGGCTGGGGAGCTCCTTCTCCTGCCCCCATTCTCAGTGGCTGCTGAGGCTGACTGCTTACCGCCCGCCCTGGAGGGCTTGCTGATTCTCATCAGACCACTCCTAACTCCTGGCTCCTCTCTGCTTCGGCCTGGCCCGGCCCACCCGCCTCCTCACCCTGCCTCCTGCCCCTCTCGCCCTCAGGAAAACTTCCCCAGATTACCGGTGGGTAAGTTCTTCAGACTCGACACCTGGCAGAAGTCAGCCCGTCGCCTCCGGAGGGGCCTGCCTGCCCTCCTGCGTGCCCGCAGGGACCGGCTGAGAGCCCAGGCGCTGGAAGCGGTCAGAGAGGCCAAGCGGCACCGTCCGCTGATCACCCTGCCCAGCGAGGACCCCATCCGCACGGATGCCTCATCCGGAAAACCCGCCAATCAGAAGTAACCTGGGCACCTGCCCGTCTGCCCCTGGGATCGGATTCCTCTTCATCTATACTCTCTCTCCTTTTCTCTCGACAAATTCGGCCTCTATTCTTCCAAATGTCTTTCTTCCACCGCCCCCCCCCCCTACCCCCCCATCCCCCCTCCCCCCCCCCCCCTCGACGCCAAGGGGCTTCGAGCAGCTGCCTTCCTGGTCATCTCCAGGCAGCATGTGATCGTCAGGCTAGCACCAACAGTGTGGGCCGCCATGCTTTCCGGGGCCTTGGCCTTGCCCGCTATCATGTCTATAGGATTTTTCAAAGAGCTCAAACACCCAAAGTCCCCGCGGGCTCAGCTTCTCTCCTCCCATGCTCCCAGTCAGATTGGCCTTGGACTGTGGACTCCCCCAAAAGCGTCAGGAGAGGGCCTAGCTACCAAGAGAGGCTGTGGGGTGCTGTGCCCTGGAGGGGAGATCCCGGTACCCATTCCGCTGGGAACTCAGTCAGGGCAGGGGGACCCCGAGCCTCCCCTATAGATGTGGTGCCTCCCCACCCACCATCACTCTTCATTGGCACATTCTCAAACTCAACCCCCTAACCACCCCGTTTTTTTGAACCAACCTCATGCTCTCTGCTCCTTTCCCACCATCCACCATCACTGAGGAGGAATCCCCAGGCCAACAGTCCATTTGCAGGTTTCTGGTTCACTCGCTTTTCTGCCAAACTGCAATATTCCGTGCCTACTTGCATCTTTTAATCATTCACAAGTGAGAGAGAGGCAGAGAGTAGGCTAAGCTAGAGAGTGGAGCAGACGGGCCGGGGTCCCTGTCCCTGAGGCAAGGGCGTCCAGCTGCCTTTGCCAGGGCTCACCTTGGTCTAGCCCAGGGCTAGATTCTGCGTCATCTTTCGGCAAATGAGCTCTATCTGGCTGGTCCCTCTTTTGTGTGGGCCCCCCGGGGGACCCCAGTGCTCCTACATCAGTGTGTTTATGGTGCTAAAGTGAGTTGGCCGGGACAGAAGGGGAAGGAACACCTCGTCAGGGAAGGGCGAGAGGGCGAATCCTGACAGACCCGGGCAGCCGGCTTTTCCTTTGGAGAAAAGTAGGAGAATGCGGTTTTCTCCCTGCTTCCGGGGCACACAGTTTGGTGAACTCTTCCCCACTTTCTTCATCACACACACACACACACACACACACACACACACACACACACACGAGCATGCACACATCCACACTCATGTACATGCATGTGCCTAGCATGTGCCTTCATACCTGACTCACACTCCTGAGCACACACGCACTCATGCACTCACTCACACATCTCCATGAAGGGTTACCAGACTGTGGCAGATACCCCAAACGTGTGCCTTCCGGATCCAGAATCACCAGGCATTCTCGGGCTTCCCTGGCAGATGGCTCATCCTCTTGGACTTCTGCCTTCCCCCTCAGACATCCCGCCAACCCCCTTCTCTCACACAGCAGGTAGCTTTTTTTTTTTCCCCATAGCTTTCTCCAGTGCCGCTCTGTATCATCCTTTACCTACAAAAATCGGTCCCTTGGCCTCCATTTTTTGTCCCCTCCCCGCCCCCACCCCCAGCGCCTCTAGTCCCCTCCCCCCATTCCTCCCCTGGCCCTGCCCCTTCTCGAAAGGTTGTGGGCACGGTCAGGCTGAGGGTGGGGAGGAGGGAGGAATCCTGCCTTTGAGGCTCGTTTTCTTAAGGGTGGGATTCCTCCTCTTGGGGCGACCACAAAAGCCAGAGCTGGGGGTGGCAAGAGGCTCCAGCATTTTGATTCGGACCATTTGGCCCCCTGTCCAGCAGGCCCAGCCTGAGGAGGCATTACCTCCTGGGGGTGCGCTCTGACCAGCCCTCCTCCTATGGGGGGGCAGGCCGGGGTGAGAACCAGAACCCTGCCCCTCACCTGGGCCTCCAAATCCTACTCCCAAATAGCCAGACAGCCGACCGACCACCTTCCCGCCCTCATCTGCCCCAGTCCAAGGGGAGGCCGATGGCCCCCCCCTCAGCTCCGGGACCCCCTTCTGTCCGCCTCTCAGTAACCATGCACCATTGAGCCAATACATGCCCTGAACAGAACGGCACTCCGAGAAGCAATCTACAAACACGTACAACCAAAAACCTGGGGGAAGGTCAGCTCCTTTTATTTATTTTGTAACAGAGGGATGCACAAGCGTGGAGGAATGAGATTGGTCCAAAGCCGCGGTGGGGGAGGAGAGGACCCCTGGCCCCTCCAGTCAGGCCCTGCAGCCAGCAGCAGCTTCATCCAGGTGCCCTTCCGGCTCCTCTCCAAAGACAGCTCCCCGCTCAGAAAGCCAGGGCCGGGGAGCAGGAGCGGGACAGGGATGAAGCAGGAGGAGGGAGAGAGTGGGGGCATACAGGGGGAGGGGGGGATGTCTCTCTTTTTTTTTTTTTTTTTT